>NC_090331.1:91227146-91534721 GCF_035084215.1 Heptranchias perlo | reverse complement strand
AAGGGCCTGTTTCCATGTTGTAACTTCTATGATTCTATGATTCTATGACTTCCCCTTCGTAAAGCCATGCTGACTTTGTCCTATTAAATTATGTTTATCCAAATGTTCCGCTACTGTCTCCTTAATAATAGACTCCAAAATTTTACCCACCACAGATGTTAGGCTAACTGGTCTATAATTTCCAGCCTTCTGCCTACTACCCTTTTTAAATAAGGGTGTTACATTAGCAGTTTTCCAATCTGCTGGGACCTTTGCCGAGTCCAGAGAAGTTTGGAAAATTATTACCAAAGCATCCACAATCCCTACTGCCACTTCCCTCAAGACCCTAGGATGTAAGCCATCAGGTCCAGGGGATTTATCCCCCTTGAGTCCCATTAATTTACTGAGTACCAATTCCTTAGTGATTTTAATTGTATTTAGCTCCTCCCCCCCCAGAGCCCCTTGTTTGTCCAGTGTTGGGATATTCTTAGTGTCCTCTACCGTAAAGACTGAAACAAAATATTTGTTCAGCATTTTTGCCATCTCCATGTTTCCCACCATTAATTTCCCGGTCTCATCCTCTAAGGGACCTACGTTTGCCTTAGCCACCCTTTTTCTTTTTATATAACTATAGAAACTCTTGCTATCTGTTTTTATATTTTTTGCTAATTTATTTTCATAATCTATCTTCCCTTTCTTAATCAATCCTTTAGTTACTTTTTGCTGTCTTTTGAAGACTTCCCAATCTTCTATCCTCCCACTAAGTTTGGCTACCATTTATGTCCTTGTTTTTAGTCGGATAATATCCTTAATTTCTTTACTTAGCCACGGATGGCTGTCATTTCTTTTATACCCTTTTTCCCCTCAGTGGAATATTTTTTTTTTGAAAGTTGTAAAATAACTCCTGAAATGAACACCACTGCTCATGTACCCTCTTACCCTTTAATCTATTTTCCCAGTCCACTTTAATCAATTCCGCTCTCATACCATCATAGTCTCCTTTATTCAAGCTCAGTACGCTTTCTTGAGAACCAACCTTCTCACCCTCTAATTGGATATGGAATGTAACCATGTTATGGTCACTCATTCCAAGGGGATCCTTAACTAGGACGTTATTAATTAATCCTGGCTCATTACACAGGACCAGGTCCAAGCTTGCCTGCCCCCTTGTACAATCAGTTACATACTGCTCAAGAAATCCATCCCGAATACACTCAATAAACTCTTCCTCAAGGCTGCCCTGCCCAATTTGATTTGTCCAGTTAATATGATAGTTAAAATCCCCCATAATTATAGCTGTTCCCTTATTACATGCCCTGACTATTTCCTAATTAATACTTCTTCCAGCAGAGTTGCAACTATTAGGAGGCCTATATACTACGCCCACTAGTGTTTTTTCCCCCCTTATTATTCCTTATCTCTACCCAAACTGTTTCATTATCCTGATCCTTTGTCCCAATATCATTTCTCTGTATTAGTGATTCCTTCCTTTATTAACATAGCCACCCCACCTCCCCTTCCTTCCTGCCTGTCCTTCTTGATTGTTAAATACCCTGGCATATTTAATTCCCAGTCGTTGTCACCCTGCAGCCATGTTTCTGTAATGGCCACAAGATCATACCCATACGTAGTTATTTGTGCCGTTAACTCGTCCATTTTGTTACGAATGCTACATGCATTCAGATAAAGAACTTCCAAATATGTTTTGTGACATTTAGTTCCTGCTTTTTCCTTATTTAACACTTTACCTTTTACTCCATACCTTCTGTCCCTTCCTGACACGCTTTCCTCTGTCTCCCTGCTCAGGTTTCGAACCCCCTGCCATAGCTGTGATGCTGGGATAATCCCCTTACGCCTTCTGGTTTTTATTTTATCCGTCGTGCCTAAAGTACACTTTCTTTCCGCTGCTCTACACTTTTCCCTTTCACTTGTTCTTGAACAACTGTTTGTACTATTTGTATTTGTGAATAACAAGTTTCTCTTCATAACTGTAACCCAAGAAGTTAGGGCTTCTTTTTTTTAAACTAGAGCTGAGAAGGCTAAGGGTGACCAGAATAGTTGCTCGAAACGATAAATAGTGATGGATCATTTCCACGGGTCAGTGAAGCAGTAATGAGAGAACACTAATATAAGATCACAAAAATAAATAAAGGGAAGCCTAGAAAAAATTGGTTACACAGGGAGTGTTTAGGTATGAAATTCACTGCCACAGTTGTTGAAGCAGAGTCCATAAATACTTTCAAAAGGTAAATAAATAGTTGCTTTTTAAAAAAGGAACATTAAAAGGGAATTGGAAGTGAGAAAAGTGGGATTAGGTAGCCAGTGGAAAAAAACATCAGTAACGACTTGATGAACAAATGGCCTGTTTCTGTGCTGTATTCTATGATAAGCAAAGAGAGGTTGGATAGTCTTAATGGGTTCAAGTACATAAAAAATAAACTGCCCGTAGCTAGATAGTGTGCACTTAAGACTGGAGTTCAGCCTCATTGTTGGGACAACAGAGAAGGATCTGAATTGTATTTAAATTGCGCACTGGACTGACAGTGTCCTACATCGGAGTTTGGTGCAAAATGTGGGGGTGTTCCATTCTACAACACTTTGTTTCCTCACCTCGATCCGCAAAAATAAATTCACATGATTAGATGAACTCTGTTTGTTTTGGTTCAATAAGCAACAGTGACAAAAAATGACTGAAATGAGAAACAACATGTGGCTTAAGACATGCAGCTGTTGAAAGCAAACAAACTAAGTGGGCTTTATGGAAGAAGCTCACACCCATGAACTCGTCCTTGCTGTTTGTTCCTTTTTATAGTAATGATATTGATTAGCCACCAAAAAACATGTATGGCCCTGGGAGGAGAGGGAAGGATAATAAATTCAACTCTTGCAATCTCTTAGAGATAATAGGGAGCACGTTAATGTGGTCCTATTTATATGGTATAATATGCACATGTCATATTGAAAGATTTGTTGTGATAAGTTACAAGATCAGTTTTTTTCCAGTAAGAAATAAGATTAGGAAACTGGACGATTTCAAAGCCACAAGTGGGAGTAAATGGCAGGTTTTCAATACTGACAGCCCAAAGCTTTATTAACCCATTTCTGAACCAGATTTCTGGCAAATATTGTGTTCAACACTGCGTGATTGCACTGTCTGCTCGGATAGATTAAAGTAAAGTCAGCGTGAGTAAATTTGCTTTCTACCTGGGAACTATAGCTTTTCCTGCAAACCTCCATGGAGACATTCTCTAAGAAATAAATGATGGTAGGTGTATTTAAAAGCAAGCTGTTAAAAGCACTTAAAGGGCTATTTGCCAGAGAATTTGCAATTGATTTTCAACTTTCGAAAACCAGAACAATTTTCAGAGTACACTTAAATCATTTTAATGGGCCATTTTCTACACTACTGTACATTCAGGGAAATGTATATATTTTGTCAGATCGTTTAACGGAACGACATTGTTGTTTCACCTTCTGGGCACAATGAGCATTTGTGAACGTGCCTTTTCATCCTGCATCAACTCTCCTTGGCTCTCCACTCAAAAAAGCATTGGGCCAGAATTAGCTGTCAAAATAATGATGAGGCTAATGGCGTTCGCCGTTATTAATGCGTAAATGGTACAGCAACTTCAGGCAAGGCAGATGTGTGGTTAAACGTGGAAATTCAAAAGTTGCAGTCCGAGTTGCGTCGCTCTGCCGTTAGCTTCGTGAAAACAACATTTCACTGACTGCCTCACCATTAAAATACATTGAACGACGTGAAGTTCCTGTATTTGCCCGGTAGATATGAACTAAACTCACCGCAGAAAGTTAAGTCTTGTCCATTTCAGTCTAAGTACCCTTTTAACGACAAGTGTTAATTACTACCAGTTAACCTCTCTGGATCTGAAAATTAACTATTACAATTGTGGCGTATCATTCCTTCAGGTTTTAAATGTTATTGGAGATTTAAAAAATGTAAAATGTCAAATTTTTTTTTAAAATTTACTTTTCCTTTCTGTCTCCTTTTCTCTTTCTTAATCCAATCTTTCTTTCCCTCTCTTTATTTCTCTTTCTGTACCTGATTTGACATTGAATCCACCCACTCGAATTTATACTTCTTTCTCAGTCCTTGCGCTGTTAATTTCACAATCCTTCAATCTGATTAAGGAGATACACAGATGCTTGCCCTGTTCACTCAGGTCCCCGATGCCCGTTTCCCTCGCTGTAACGTTATCAGCTCGCACTTTCAGCAACTTGCCATGGAAAAAATGTAAAAACCATAATGTGCAAGGGCAAGTCTAACTAACGACAGACGGCGTTAGATGCCCTGCAACTGCAAATAATGGCCCATTTTCATCTGCAGGCTGTCTCCCCAAAAAAGTGGAAAGCAATTGTTCAAAATGTTTTCAGATGGGAAACCAGTCATAAATACTAATGAGTGACATTACACAGAGAGAATAATTGATACTGTGGAGGGACTACTGGAACCCAATCTTTGAGGGGGTTCAAATGATCAACTATTAGAGGCAGGCTCACTACCAATTGAAGCCAGGGATTAGATTACAGTACTGAAATCACTGCGGTGTTAGCTGTTTCTAACATATACACTGCTTCCATTACAACATGCATGTTTTTGGTCCTCCTTAGTGCCTGCGCAGTATGAAGCCCAAATGTCAGTAAATTCTACATTTTTTAATAAGCAACACCACTCAAGTGGAAGAGCCATTCTAATAACAATTGCAGCTTAATCAAGATACAATTTCAGTCAAATTTTGTTTGATTATGCTCGTGTGAAGCACCGTGGGAAATTTTACTACGTTAAAGATGCTATATAAATGCAAGTTGTAGTTGTTGAGTCACTTGCTGGCAAATTCTACGCCCAATTTAAATATCCAATTGCTTTTTATTATAAGAAATAATGCTAAATTTTAAAAAAAGAACATTAAATGGTATTAATGAAATAGTTTATGCAAACAGTAATCTTATCAAATATTCATTTTAAATCAAAGAATGCTGGTTGCCATCTTTTTCAGTGCAACCATTTCTGTACATTTTCTAAGGCAGGGTAAGCTTCCCATCATACCCTCCCTTCCCCCAACTTGCTGGATGGCAATTCCCTATATATATCAAGGTCCACATTCTAGCCCTTAAATATAGCAGGCTGAGGGGACTGGATGGCACGGATGGTTAGCAGACTGTCCATTCAACTCTATAGTCAGAAAGAAAATAAGCTTGGGGTGTGGGGTTACAGCACAAAACATGTTGGCACTAAATTGGGATCCTCACACAGAGATTGTAGACAGAGTGTAGAAAAACATACTGAGGCAGGAAGAATGCTTGCTTGAGGTTAGGGTTAAGGCAGATTTACTCTGCATCCAGTTGAGCTAAATCCGAATTGGAAAGCTCAATATCTACACTGGGTGTAAAAGGTCTTGCAGTGCTCCATACTGACACTTCTGATGGCATAAATTCAACAAAAAAACTTTTAACTATAATAGGGTGCATTTAGATCGAACTACATGCAGTTATATTTAATTCTTTTAAGCACTGGACTTTCCATCCTTAAAGAAGCTGGACAAATATTGGAGTACAAAAAGGGATTGAAGGTTATAAAAAGAAACACATGCAGAAATGATCGGGTACTCTGCAGGACACTGGCTCATCATATTGGGACCATAAGTCTGTGGAATGAAACTGGTCAGATACAGAAACACAAAGAAAATGCTGGAAACACTCAGCATCTGTAGAGAGAACAGATGAGTAAATGCTGGGCCGGAAATTGCTCCAAGCGGAGAACGAACGGTGCTCGCCACTCCATAGATTTATACTGGCCCACAAATTTACCACGGTCTTTACTGTGGGAACTTCCTCTAATGGGAACCTGAAAAGAGACCAGCATTAATTCCCATAAACCTAGAACCTATGTGGTCAATGAGAGGATTGCTCTCTCCCCTTGAAAATCAGATCACAGCATCGTTGACAAGCTGCGAAGAGTCAAAACCAGGGAGTGAAAGCTACAACGAGTCATCAGAACTGGAAAAAGTTGAAGATTAAGTAGTTTTTAAGCAAGTACAGAGCCAGAGAAGGTCGGGGGTCGGGGGTGGTGAGGGAAGGAAAGAACAAAAGGGAAGATCTATGATAGGGTGGGGGACAGGAGTGATTAAATGACAAAAGAGATGATGGTGCAAGGCAACAAGGGTGGTGATGGGAAGAGTAAAGGAACAAAAGATGGGTCTATTGGAGCTGGAAATGGCAAGATCAGAACCATTACCAGCACCTGCTGTCCAAAAAAATGGGTACCCTTCGTCGTCCAGTACTTCCCCGGAGCGGAGAAACTACGCCATGTTCTCCGCAGCCTTCAACATGTCAACAATGACGACGAACACCTCGCTATGGCCATCCCCACACCTCCACTACTCACCTTTAAACAGCCACCCAACCTCAAACAGACCATCGTTCGCAGCAAATTACCCAGCTTTCAGGAGAACAGCGTCCACGACACCACACAACCCTGCCACGGTAACCTCTGCAAGACATGCCAGATCATCGACACAGACACCACCCACCAGCTGCATGGTTCATACTCCTGTGACTCGGCCAACGTTGTCTACCTCATACGTTGCAGGAAAGGATGCCCCAAAGCATGGTACATTGGCGAGACCATGCAGACGCTGCGACAACGGACACCGCGCAACAATCGCCAGACAGGAGGGTTCCCTCCCAGTCGGGGAACACTTCAGCAGTCAAGGACATTCAGCCACCGACCTTCGGGTAAGCATACTCCAAGGCGGCCTTCGAGACACACGACAACGCAAAATCGTCGAGCAGAAATTGATAGCCAAGTTCCGCACCCATGAGGACGGCCTCAACCGGGATCTTGGGTTCATGTCACGCTACACGTAACCCCACCAGCGAACAAACGTTATCTGTTTTTAATATAACGGGCCATTTGCTGTCTTTCTCTTCCTTCCGGATGTTTCTATGTTTCTGCCTCGCTCTCTGTTTTTTTTTGGTTGTTTGTATATTCGGTGGCCTTGTAGGTAACACCTCTCTGTCTGCACACTGTGATTGCCTTGGCAACGGGCAGTTGGAAAGACTCTCTGTAATCACCAGGTATTGTTCTGTGATTTATAAATGCAAAGGGTTCGAGGATTTCATTTCCACAACATTCACCTGAGGAAGGAGGAAGCCTCTGAAAGCTTGTGAATTTCAAATAAAATTGTTGGACTATAACATGGTGTTGCAAAATTGTTTACAATTGTCTACCCCAGTCCATCACCGGCATCTCCACATCACGAAAAAATGGGAGCAGTGGCTATAATCTGAAGTTACTGAAATCAGTGTTGAGTCCAGAAAGTTATAAAGTGCCTAAACGAAAGATGAGGTGCTCTTCCTCGAGCTTTCATTGAGCTTCATTGGAACAGTGGAAGAGGCCAAAGACAGAGAGGTCAGAGTGGGAGTGGGACGGGGAATTAAAATGGTAAGTGACCGGCAGGCCAGGGTCACGCTTGCGGACTGAACAGGTGTTCAGCAAAGCGATCACCCAATCTGCGTTTGGTCTCCCCACTGTAGAGGAGACCGCATGTGAGCAGCGAATACAGTATACTAAATTGAAAGAAGTACAAGTAAATTGCTGTTTCAGCTGGAGGTAGTGTGCGGTGCTCTGGACAGTGGGAAGGAAGGAGGTGAAAGGGCAGGTGTTGCATCTCTTGCGCTCGCACGGGAAGGTGCCGTGTGGAGGAGGGCGGATGTTGGGGGTGAAGAAGAGTGGACTAGGGTGTTGCGGAGGGAGCGGTTCCTTCAGAATGCTGTAAGGGGAGGGGAGGGGAGGGGAAGATGTGTGTGGTGGTGGGATCGCGCTGGAGGTGGCGGAAATGGCGGATTAAGATACGTTGAATGTGGAGGCTGATGGGGTGGAAGGTGAGGACAAAGGGGACCCCTATCTTGGTTCTGGGAGTGGAGGGAAAGGGTGAGGGCAGAAGTGCGGGAAACGGGACTGACACGGTCGAGGGCCCTGTCAACTACAGTGGGGGGGAATCCTCGGTTGAGGAAAAAGTAAGACATTGGAAGCACTAGTGTGGAAGGTGGCATCGTCAGAGCAGAGTGACAGAGATGGAGAAACTAGGAGAAGGGAAATAAAATCTTTACAGGAAGCGGGATGGGATGAAGTGTAATCAAGGTAGCTGTGGGAGTGAGTGGGCTTATAGTAGATATTGGTTCTTACAACACCAGGTTATAGTCCAACAAATTTATTTTAAAATCACAAGCTTTTGGAGATTATCTCCTTCGTCAGGTGAATGAGTGAAAGGTTCTCAAATCGCATATCTTATATTAGGATGGGACACCATCACACCAATCAAAAGGTGTCGTTGGTGTTCAGACAGATTAGCCACGGAGAACAGTACGTCCCAGTACACTGAATATACATTGTGTCAAATTACGCAGACAGAGAGAAAGAGACCCAAATGGCAGAGAGAAAGAGAATATTAAAAACAGATAATTTTTTTTTCCCCTTGCTGGTGGGGTTACGTGTAGCGTGACATGAACCCAAGATCCCGGTTGAAGCCGTTCTCATGTTCCAGTCGGGGAACACTTTAGCAGTCAAGGACATTCAGCCACCAATCTTCGGGTAAGCGTTCTCCAAGGCGGCCTTCGAGACACACGACAACGCAAAATCGTCGAGCAGAAATTGATAGCCAAGTTCCGCACCCATGAGGACGGCCTCAACCGGGATCTTGGGTTCATGTCACGCTACACATAACCTCACCAGCAAGGGGAAAAAAAAGTTATCTGTTTTTAATATTCTCTCTCTCTGCCATTTGGGTCTCTTTCTCTCTGTCTGTGTAATTTGACACAATGTATATTCAGCGTACTGGGACGTACTGTTCTCCGTGGCTAATCTGTCTGAACACCAACGACACCTTTTGATTGGTGTGATGGTGTCCCAGCCTAATATAAGATATGCGATTTGAGAACCTTTCACTCATTCACCTGACGAAGGGGATAATCTCCGAAAGCTTGTGATTTTAAAATAAATTTGTTGGACTATAACCTGGTGTAAGATTCCTTACATTTGTCCACCCCAGTCCATCACCGGCATCTCCACATCATAGATATTGGTTGACAGCCTATCCCTAGAAACGGAGGTAGAAAAGTCGAGGAAGGGAAAAGTCGGAGATGGACCATGTGAAGGCGAGGGAAGGGTGGAAATTAGAAGCAAAGTTGATGAAATTTTCCAGTTCGGGGCAGGAGCAGGAAACGGCACCGATACAGTCATCAAGAGGTGAGAGAGGGGACCTGAGTAGGACTGAAACAAAGGACGTTTCACGTATCCCACGAAAAGGCAGGCATAGCTAGGACCCATATGGGTTCCCACAGTGACACCTTTTATTTGGCGGAAGAGTCGACTCAAAGGAGAAGTTGTTAAGAAATAGGAGCAGGAGTAGGTCATACGGCCCCTTGAGCCTGCTCCGCCATTCTATAAGATCGTGGCTGATCTTCAACCTCAACTCCACTTTCTTGCCCGATCCCCATATTCCTTGATTCCCTTAGAGTCCAAATATCCATCCATCTCAGCCTTGAATATACTCAACGACTGAGCATCCTCGGCCCTTGGGGTAGAGAATTCCGAAGATTCACAACCCCGTGAGTGAAGAAATTCCTCCTCCTAAATAGCTGACCCCTTATCCTAAGACTATGCCCCCTAGTTCTACACTCTCCAGCCAGGGGAAACAGCCTCTCAGCATCTATCCTGTCAAGCCCTCTCAGAATCTTATGTTTCAGTGAGATCACCTTTCATTCTTCTAAACTCCAGAGAGTATAGGCCCATTCTACTCAAAGATGTTCAACGTAAGAGCAAGTTTAGCCAGGTGGAGAAGGGTGGTAGTGGATGGGGATTGGTTGGGCTTCCATTTAAGGAAGAAGCAGAGGGCCCGCAGGCCATCTTGCTGGGGAATGCAGGTGTAGAGGGACTGAAAAGGAGATGGTTAGGGCTGGAGAACTGGAAACTATTAAAGTGGCGAAGGGCGTCAGAGGAGTAGCGGATGTAGGTCAGAAGAGATTGGACAAGGAGAGAAAAGCTGATTCGCTTGCCATTTTAATTTCCCGTCCCACTCCGACCTCTCTGTCCTTGGCCTCTTACATTGCTCCAATGACGCTCACCGGAAGCTCGAGGAACAGCACCTCACCTTTCGTTTAGGCACTTTACAACCTTCTGGACGCAACATTAATTTCAATAACTTCAGATTATAACCACTGCTCCCATTTTTTCGGACAGCAGGTGCTGGTAATTGTTCTTTGTTGCCATTTACAGCTCCTCTAGACCCATCTTTTGTTTCTTGTCCCATTTTTTAAAAAATTCGCTCATGGGATGTGGGCGTCACTGGCGAAGCCAGCATATATTGCCCATCCCTAATTGCTCTCGAGAAGGTGGTGGTGAGCCGCCTTCTTGAACCGCTGCAGTCCGTATGGTGAAGGTTTTCCCATTGTGCTGTTAGGAAGGGAGTTCCAGGATTTTGACCCAGCGACGATGAAGGAATAGCGATATATTTCCAAGTCCGGATGGTGTGTGACTTGGAGGGGAACGTGCAGGTGGTATTGTTCCCACGTGCCTGCTGCCCTTGTCTTTCTAGGTGGTAGAGGTCGCGGGTTTTGGAGGTGCTGTCGAAGAAGCCTTGGCGAGTTGCTGCAGTGCATCCTGTGGATCGTACACCATGCAGCAACAGTGCGCCGGTGGTGAAGGGAGTGAATGTTTAGGGTGGTGGATGGGGTGCCAATCAAGCGGGCTGCCTTGTCCTGGATGGTGTCGAGCTTTTTGAGTGTTGTTGGAACTGCACTCATCCAGGCAAGTGGAGAGTATTCCATCACACCCCTGACTTGTGCCATGTAGATGGTGGAAAGGCTTTGGGGAGTCAGGAGGTGAGTCACTCGCCGCAGAATACCCAGCCTCTGATCTGCTCTGGTCGCCACAGTATTTATAATGGCTGGTCCAGTTATGTTTCTGGTCAATGGTGACCCCCAGGACGTTGATGGTGGGGGATTCGGCGATGGCAATGTCGTTGAATGTCAAGGGGAGGTGGTTAGACACTCTCTTGTTGGAGATGGTCATTGCCTGGCACTTGTCTGGCACGAATGTTACTTGCCACTTATGAGCCCAAGCCTGGATGTTGTCCAGGTCTTGCTGCATGCGGGCACAAACTGTTTCATTATCTGAGGGGTTGCGAATGGAACTGAACACTGTGCAATCATCAGCGAACATCCCCATTTCTGACCTTATGATGGAGGATAGGTCATTGATGAAGCAGCTGAAGATGGTTGGGCCTCGGACACTGCCCTGAGGAACTCCTGCAGCAATGTCCTGGGGCTGAGATGACTTGCCCCAACAACTACTACCATCTTCCTTTGTGCTAGGTATGACTCCAGCCACTGGAGAGGTTTCCCCCTGATTCCCATTGACGTTAACTTTACTAGGGCTCCTTGGTGCCACACTCGGTCAAATGCTACCTTTAAGTCAAAGGCAGTCACTCTCCCCTCACCTTTGGAATTCAGTTATTTTGTCCATGTTTGGACCAAGGCTGTAATGAGGTCTGGAGCCGAGTGGTCCTGGTGGAACCCAAACTGAGCATTGGTGAGCAGGTTATTGGTGAGTAAGTGCTGCTTGATAGCACTGTCGCCGATACCTTCCACCACTTTGCTGATGATTGAGAGTAGACTGATGGGGCAGTAATTGGCCAGATTGGATTTGTCCTGATTTTTGTGAACAGGACATACCTGGGCAATTTTCCACATTGTCTGGTAGATGCCAGTGTTGTAGCTGTACTGGAACAGTTTGGCTGGAGGTGCGGCTAGTTCTGGAACACAAGTCTTCAGCACTACAGCCGGAATGCTGTCAGGGCCCATAGCCTTTGCTGTATCCAGTGCATTTAGCCGTTTCTTGATATCATGTGGAGTGAATCGAATTGGCTGAAGACTGGCTTCTGTGATGGTGGGGATATCGGGAGGAGGCTGAGATGGATCATCCACTCGGCACTTCTGGCTGAAGATGGTTGCAAACACCTTTGTTGCCTTGCACCATCATCTCTTTTGTCATTTAATCACTCCTGCCCTCCACCCCATCATAGATCTTCCCTTTTGTTTTTTCCTCCCCTCCTCTTCCTCCCCATTCCCCCTTCCCTGGCTCTGTACTTACTTAAAACTGTTTAATCTTCAACTTTTTCCAGTTCTGACGAAAGGTCATCAACCTGAAATGTTAACTCTGTTTCTCTCTCCACAGATGCTGCCTGACTTGCTCAGTATTTCCAGCATTTTGTTTTTATTTCAGATTTCCAGCATCTGCAGTATTTTGCTTCTGGCCTGAATGATCTATCCTCCTCTATGTTGTGACGTTCCGGAGATACTGCAAGAAGCTAAGACTTGGTGTTGATTCAGTAATAGCTGCAATTTTGGCTCTGCAATCTGAACCCTACACAAAGATCTCAGTGGGGAATTCTTTCCTGTTCAATTTGTTCTGATAGAGAGCAGTTTCTGGGTTCCTGATCTGCATTTTTCAACTTACTCTAACAACTGCAGATGATATCTATTTTGAAAGTTCATTCATGAACAAAACATTTGTATAACAAAAATAAATGTAGTGTTTTCCTATCAGTTATAAAATAGTCCCTAACATGACACACGCTGGCATCAATCAACTCCATCCAAAAACTGTCAATTCAAACAAAGTTCACCTCAGCACTGCATGAACAAAATATGGTACTGAAACATTACTTTCAAAGCCAAAAGAAAATGGCAACCGATCAACAAAATTCTTTCAGCACAATATTGCATGAGCTAAACATGCTACAACACAACTACATTACAGAGCCATGTATGGGAAAATAAGTGCCATTTTCAAACTTAGGATAAACATATTGGGGTGGGGTAAAAGACAATAAGATGTCCCCCCAAACTAGTGGAGTGGAGGTCCCCAGATTTTTTTTTTGCTGAACCCCCACACTTCGGAGATTCATGTCCCATGATATGAGCTGGTAACCCAGAATACTCTAGCTGTTTTGTCACTTTAGCCGTTTTAATTCTGCTCCCTTACACTTTTGGGTTTTAATATAAAGTCCAATCATATTATTAGAACTCAATGGCCAGAAAATTCCTCGGGTCTGTTCCTGCTTCGCCTGCATTCCTTTACTGGATGGGCGGCAAAAGCCCCATTTACGTGCAGATCCCAGGAACGTCTGCGTCCTCCTCGCGTTCCCAGTTTGGGAACTGCTGGTTTGGAGAAGAAATGTACCCATGTTGTGTAGAGTTGATCTGCAAACAGGAAGTCTTGGGTTCAATCCCTTGTCTGTGATGACCGATGGGGCACTAGAATTGGCTGCAGCAGTTCCAGGCAAAAAAGGGAAGGACAGGGACTAAATAGGATTCGTACACCTGGAGGATAAGGGTCAAGCTTGGCTATGACACACACCCTGTGCAAGCCAATATGAAGACCACCACTTGGCCAAGGTACACCATTTGGAGGGGCGTTAGACCTGTGCAAACATATGGCAGTAGCAGTCAGTGCTGTGAGGAGAGAAAAAGTATGAAAGTTGAAACAGAAAATAAAGTGTAACACAGTCTCGGGATTTAGAGCATCTTATCTGCAAACCCATTTCTGTGGCAGCATTGTAACATTCTCCTGGCTATTAATATTCTGTAAGCAATACAAATTCCCAGTGAGCCTATTACATTCCAGATCTCATTTACTGACTTGAATTAAATCTCAAGCAGTTTTAATGTTTGCTACAATGAAATATTTTTTGAAAATGGGAGAAAGTATAAGCTGACCACAAAGGCTGCATTTGTGAAAGATATAGTATGAAAAAGCCTACACAGTTCAAGGAAGAGGGAGAGCATTTTATAAAATATCCAGGTGAGGAAATGGTTCTGCTGTTGAGTTCTATCTAATGCTGAACTCTGTACGGGTGGCTAGATTTTAAATATACATGCATGGTTCAGAGTCTGAAAAATGTCAAAGCTCTAACTTTCAAAAATGCAAAGTGCAGCAGGTACACCAGGCGATGCAATAGTTCTCATGTGGATATATGAAATGCAGCACTAACTGACCACACCTCCCCACCTGCTGCAGTTTTCAGTTCTGTTTTTCCAGGCTGCTCATTCCTTTCTTCCACCTTTTTGCTCGGTCCAGTTCACACATCCTTGTTACACTAATGCCCTAATTTTGAACATCCCCCAATAACTGACACGATAACCTTATCAGGCAGGTCATCACTGAAAAAGGAACTGGTTTCTCGGTTCACCTTATCTATACCATTTAATACTTAAGTACACATCAGTGAAGTTCCTCCTTAACTATAGAGACTTTCTTCACAGGTCATTCCCTTTAAAGGAAGAAAAAGAACTTGCATTTATATAGCGCTTTTCACGACCTCAGGACATCCCAAAGCACTTTACAACCAACGAAGTACTTTTGAAGTATTGTTGTAATATAGGAATCATTCCTTTTGCACTCTCTACTCCTCCTTCAGTGCAGGCATGTCTCTTTTGAAACATGGTGAAAACTGTGCAGTGCACCCAAATTTGATAACAATATACATTTTCATATGCAAAGAAAAAAGTCTCAGTGCTTTGCAAGCAAGGAAAAAAGGAGAAACGAATTGATAAATGATTTACAATGCATCTGCCATTAAAAATCATTAATGCTCGTTCGAAAGGAAGCACCACCTCGAAACCTATGAAACATCTCTCAATTTGTAGATTTTAGCTGTGGTTTATTTTCTGTTTTTTAATCAGTCTCATGTTCATGCTTCCTTTGGCCATTTTAACTTCATGTGCAAACAGAACAGAGCTAATGCCGTGATGTCTGCGCTGTATACAGGCAAACCTCATAGGGTCTCTCTGCAGCTTCTTTGTTCATTCAACTAGTGCCTGGAAATATCGCACGCTATTAAAAAGTAATTCAGGGAGATTTACACCAACCCTCAATTGTTTTCTTAATTACTTAACTTTATTTATCATACAGGAGGAATTGCACCTCCACATTAAGGATCACTAAGTTGTATAATAAAGAAATCACTCTTGTTGCTTGTAGCACAAGAGATCCATCTCGTCAAGTGCAGTTGACTGAGATAAGTCAAGAGCTACAAACTTGCAAACCATCATATCAATCCGCCACTCTCTACAGACCGTAAACTAAACACCCTAATGTTAGCAAGTTCTTTCTTGTTGATCACAGCTTTATGTAGCAGAAATATTGGCGATCAAGATTGTGGTCAGTCTGTGTCTTTTGGGCGATTTACATTTTTAAACAAAAAGGAGGTAGGGAAGATGGTGTATTAAAAAAAGCAAAATAGATGGTCTCATCAGGGAACTTCCATGTCCACACAAAAAAAAATAATGGTAGATAAGAAGTGAAGCCAAGGAATTTAATGGAATACTAGTCAATCTCCCGTCGAGAGTGAAAGACTAAATGTAGTTTTCAGGCAGAGCAGAATTAATAGGACCAAGATACACAAATGTAATTCAGTTCACATTTTAAAGTCTTCATTTTTGTATTTCTATTATAATAGAAATTGCTTATGTAAAACTTATCACACTAGCACTGGGGTGGGGGAGGGAAGGTGGTGTAATTACAGCTTGACAAGTATGATATAGAGAGTTTCTACTATAAATGTGAACATAGGAATTTATAATGGAAAAAGTTGACAAGAAATGTGTACAGGCATAATATTTTTCATATATTACTAGTTAGTTTAAATGGGTGGAAAATCAGACAGGCTCCCTTTCAAGTGTGTGATATTCCCCAGCCAATTTCCTTCTATGTCCTGCACCCAGACAACCCTGTACGCCCAAGTGCTACGTAACTAATGCATATTAATATTGCTGATCAGGCGACCAAATAATATGCAATACCTTTGCACATGCAGGTGGCACTGCAATGGGTATTTTCAGTTTAAAAAAAGTCACGTAATGTTACAAAGCACCATCTTCTATCCCATACATCAGCATTTCAACACTCCATGAAACTGCACATCCTCATCGCTGGGTGGCTGCATAACAAAGAATCCTAACCAGAAAGGCTGACTAATAATGTTATTTGAGAAATGAACTGTTATAATGAAGTCTATCTAATAGTATTTTTTGGCCTCTATTTACATGCTCATTCTTGTATTTGGAAGAATGGATGTATTAGTGCTGCTTTAGTACAATGTCCAGGCCAGAATAACACTGAAGTTTTGATTTGGCAATTGCAGAAGTAAGTTTGTACCTTACAGTCCCCTTAATGGTTCAGCAAGCTAAATTCCTCGACTCATCGACAGTAAACCTGCAATCTTCCTTTCCCCCTCCCATCCACTGATCACGTTTTGTGTCCCACAGCTGACCATTTTTCCCAGCGACCCCAGTGAACATGTGTCTCTGTTAAACATGTTTTCCTACTCCTTTCCTTCCTGCCAAGTATGTTTCCCCAACCTCCCCCATTGCTGCCCATGTCTCCCTCTCTGTCCCCCACTTCTCCTTTGTCTGCCTTGGTTCAATTATTCCTTCCCCTCCAACCCTGCTTGACCTGAATACTGCACTTGGGTCTGTATTCCCCAGGTGAAACGCCACAGAGATCAATATGGATATAGTCTGAGATAATGGGAATGTATTGAAATTATTTTGGTTGTAGAAGAGAAAGATATGAAAAATGGAGCGATGAAGTTCAAGAGTGGTCTAAAGTGTAAAAATCTTATTTTAAAAGGGCTATTTAAATAGCAGACATAATTTGAGTGCAGGTGGAATTTTTTGTAAGTTACTGGATTCTTTATTTTAATTCAACGTGTGGCAGAATAGTTTACTTATTCTCTTTCATGGACCACGTTTGTAATATGCAAAATAGTGTTAGAACGACAATGGCCCTGAAATTGCTCCAAAAATAACAGAGCACCGAACAGGGCTCACCGTTATTTAAGGGAAAACGGGAGAGCAAGTTCCGGAGAGTGCACATGCACAGTCAAAGAAAGGTTACAGCAAGGAAGGAGGTTATTCGGCCCATCAAGTCTGCGCTTTATGCAAGAGCAATCCAGCTAGTCCCACTCCCCTGACCCTTGCGTAGCCCTGCAACTTTTTTGCTTTCAAATGCTTATCCAGTTCCCTTTTGAAGGCCATGATTGAATCTGCCTCCACCACCCCCTCGGGCAGTGCTTTCCAGATCCTAACCACTTGCTGTGTAAAAAAGTTTTTCCTCACGTCACCTTTGGTTCTTTTGCTAATCATCTTAAATCTATGTCCTCTGGTTCTTGACCCTTCCACCAATGGGAACAGTTTCTCTCTATCTAGACCCTTAATGATTTTGAATGCCTCTATCAAATCTCCTCACAACCATCTCTGTTCCAAGGAGAACAACCCCAGCTTCTCCAGTCTTTCCACATAACTGAAGTCCCTCATCCCTGATCCTTGGAATCATTCTAGTAAATCTCTTCTGCACTCTCTCAAAAGCCTTCACATCTTTCCTGAAGTGCAGTGCCCAGAACTGGACACAATACTCCAGTTGTGGCTGAACCAGTGTTTCATAAAGATTCATCATGATTTGTCCTCTATGCTTCTATTTATAAAGCCCAGGATCCTGTACGCTTTTTTCACCGCTTTCTCAACCTGCCCTGCCACCTTCAACGATTTGTGAACATATACCCCCAGATCTCTCGGTTCCTGTATCCTTTTTAGAGTTGTGTCCTCTAGTTCATATTGCCACTCCTTGTTCTTCCTACCGAAATGTATCACTTCACATTTTTCTGAGTTAAATTTCATCTGCCACGTGTCCGCCCATGCCACCAGCCTGTCTATACCCTCTAAGTCTATCACTATCCTCCTCACTGTTTACTACCCTTCCAAGTGTTATCTCATCTGCAAATTTTGAAATGGTGCCCTGTACACCCAAGTCCAAGTCATTAATATATTTCAAGAAAAGCAGTGGTCCCAGCACCGACCCCTGGGGAACACCATTGTACACCTCCCTCCAGGCAGAAAAACAACCGGTGAAACACGGAAATCCAATACGGTGAAACACGGAAATCCAGAAATTGCTCTTCCTAATTCCCTGCAGCTCCGAAAGCTCCGCAGATTGACAGTTCACCAGCTGGCTCTCCAGTGAAATGAATGGAGGAGCATGAATTTGCTGCCTGGATGTGTTAAGTACCCATTAAAATAGACTGAAAAAGCTAGGGCTACTCTGAACTGGCACGAGGTCTAAACTAACTTTTAACAGCTTGGTAAGTATTAATGACTGCCAAACAACCTCTCTGGGACTGAAAATTAACTTTTAAAAATGTGATGTCTTATTCCTCCTAATATTAATATTTTTGGACATTTAAAAGAAAAAATTTTAAAATTACTTTTTCTTTCTGTCTTTTAATCTTATCTTCTCTTTATTTAGCTTTCTCCAACTGATTTTATAATGAATTTACTAATCTAACTGCCACTTCCTGGTTCTTAGTCTGTGCTGCTTCTCACTGCGCACCTTGTCAATGATGCTTCAAGCTGATTGGTTGAGGTGAGAGAGCGATCCTTTCCCGCGTATACAGCTCAGAGAAGCTTGGGAAAGAACACTGCACTTGTTTAAGCTCACCATTCAAGGTAGTTATTGCCGATAAACCCGCAGATACTTAGTGAGATTTAAATCTGATCATAGAAATTTATGGCGCAGCAGGCCAATCAGCCCATCGTGTCTGTGCTGGCTGAAAAAGAGCTATCCAGCTCAATTCCACTTTCCAGCTCTTGGTCTGTAGCCCTGTAGGTTACGGCACTTCAAGCGCTCATCCAAGTATTTTTTAAATTGAGTTGAGGGTTTCTGCCTTTACCACCCTCTCAGGCAGTGAGTTCCAGACCCCCACCACCCTCTGGGTGAAAACATTTCTCCTCAGCTCCCCTCTAATCTTTCTACCAATTACTTTAAATTTATGCCCTCTGGTTATTGACCTCTCTGCTAAGGGAAATAGGTCCTTCCTATCCACTCTATCTAGGCCCCTCATAATTTTATACACCTCAATTAAATCACCCCTCAGCCTCCTTTGTTCCAAAGAAAACAACCCCAGTCTATCCAATCTTTCCTCATAGTTAAAACTCTCCAGCCCTGGCAACATCCTCGTAAATCTGAATGGTGGCGACTGTTGGTTCACCAATCAGAACAATTTCCGGGCCAATGTATGATGTGACTATGTCGATCGTCACTCTTTCATCTTTCAATTAGAACTGCTGTTAACCAATCAAAATCCTTAAAAAAAAAAGCTTCTCCAGAATTGATGGCAAGAACGAGAGAAGCAAAGAGTTTAAATGATATTTCTCTAAAAAAAAAAATCTAATACAGAAACGATTAAAGAAAAAAATGAAAACGCATAAAAATGTCTTTCCATTCAGATTTAGTATCTAGTTTCATAACTTTTAGTTATTGCACTAACAAGAACTTCTGAAATTTGACTAGTTTTATTATTGTAATATTTGTTTGTTTCAGCACGGCAATGCATGAGCTGAATAATTAAAAAATCGTTCTCTGGGCCTGTGACTCTAAAGGTCAGTGGTATATTTAAGTTGCTCATAATGCAAAGCACAAATCTACTGAATCCAACCAATAGGAGTTGTATGGAAAATGAACTAAAGATGCCTATACAGAATAAATGTGATGTAACCAAAGTTACTTTGTAGTTTACTAATGTGAAGTCTTTTTTAAAAAGTCCAAATTAAAGACAACGCTTTTTTTTTATGATAAAGAGCACATCATAATTGAAATGCGGTTTAAGAAAGCAATGTGTTTCAGAACTTGCAGCATTCGTGCTGTTTAGAATGTAAAGAAGTTGTGCTTGGAATATGGCCCAGAAGCAACTTGCAGCTCATTTTCCCTTCGCCAGATTTGCTGCTTCATCTGTCGGCGCATCTCAATTCACCGCCTGCCAGTGGATTGACGACTAAGCTGGGATTCGGTGCTCTTCCCTCTCTTTTTCTTGCTCTCCAACAAGAAGCGACAAGGGGATGCTATTAGAAGGTAGGATGATGACATAGAGCACATGCAACAGCCCTGTTACAATAGAACTATTAGTCCTATTATTTTATTCCCTCTTCCCATGGGCCCATCCCATCAGTTCGTGGGACACCATTCCAGAGAATGGCCTTTGAGCAAGACACTAGTTGGAATCATGGTCCCCGACGAGAGGTTAGCGAACAACACTTATGTAAAACAACACAAGCTCCAGATGAAACATACTTCCTCCTTCAACTGTACGATCACACGTGTTGGCTAATGTGGTGTTATACCACTGGAAATTACAGGAGCACGAGTATATATGCAAGGGTCATCCTTGCCCAGAGTATGATCAATTTTATCCTGCCCTCTCATGCTTCTGTTGGTCGATAGAAATCCATAAGGAATGTTTCACACAAACAGCTTAAAGCAGCAATATTTATCTGGCTGCCATTTACTGAGTGAAGACTGGGATCATGTTGTACCGGGGTCCTTGATTGAGACAACGGAATGAATCGAATGCCCTCATTTTAAACTCTGTACATTGCAGGAGCTGGCTATTTGCATTCCTAATCAGTCCTGAATATTCAAAGGAGCAGAAAATATTTTCAAAGTTATGAGTTTATCCCTCATTAAGGTTACACTTAATAGTCATTAAATTCACCAGGCAGAATGCTTTTTTAATTTACTAGCATAAGAACATAAGAAATAGGAGCAGGAGTAGGCCAATCGGCCCCTCGAGCCTGCTCCGCCATTCAATAAGATCATGGCTGATCTGATCCTAACCTCAAATCTAAATTCATGTCCAATTTCCTGCCTGCTCCCCGTAACCCCTAATTCCCTTTACTTCTAGGAAACTGTCTATTTCTGTTTTAAATTTATTCAATGATGTAGCTTCCACAGCTTCCTGGGGCAGTAAATTCCACAGACCTACTACCCTCTGAGTGAAGAAGTTTCTCCTCATCTCAGTTTTGAAAGAGCAGCCCCTTATTCTAAGATTATGCCCCCTAGTTCTAGTTTCACCCATCCTTGGGAACATCCTTATCGCATCCACCCGATCAAGCCCCTTCACAATCTTATATGTTTCAATAAGATCGCCTCTCATTCTTCTGAACTCCAATGAGCGGAGTCCCAATCTACTCAACCTCTCCTCATATGTCCGCCCCCTCATCCCCGGGATTAACCGAGTGAACCTTCTTTGTACTGCCTCGAGAGCAATTACGTCTTTTCTTAAGTATGGACACCAAAACTGTATGCAGTATTCCAGGTGCGGTCTCACCAATACCTTATATAACTGCAGCAATACCTCCCTGTTTTAATATTCTATCCCCCAGCAATAAAAGCCAACATTCTGTTGGCCTTCTTGATCACCTGCTGCACCTGCATACTAACATTTTGATTTTCTTGCACGAGGACCACCAGATCCCTTTGTACTGCAGTACTTTCCAGTTTCTTGCCATTAAGATAATAACTTGCTCTCTGATTTTTCCTGCCAAAGTGCATAACCTCACATTTTCCAATATTGTATTGCATCTGCCAAATCTCTGCCCACTCACCCAGCCTGTCTATATCCCCTTGTAGGTTTATTATGTCCTCCTCACTCTCCACTTTCCCTCCCATCTTTGTATCATCTGCAAACTTTGATATGTTACACTCGGTCCCCTCCTCCAAATCGTTAATATAGATTGTAAAGAGTTGGGGACCCAGCACCGACCCCTGCGGAACACCACTGGCTACTGGTTGCCAGTCCGAGAATGAACCATTTATCCCAACTCTCTGCTTCCTGTTAGATAACCAATCCTCCACCCATGCCAGAATATTACCCCCAATCCAGTGATTCTTTATCTTGAGCAATAATCTTTTATGTGGCACCTTGTCGAATGCCTTCTGGAAGTCTAAATACACTACGTCCACTGGTTCCCCTTTATCCACCCTGTACGTTATGTCCTCAAAGAACCCAAGCAAATTTGTCAGACATGACTTCCCCTTCGTAAAGCCATGCTGACTTTGTCCTCTTAAATTATGTTTATCCAAATGTTCCGCTACTGTCTCCTTAATAATAGACTCCAAAATTTTACCTACCACAGATGTTAGGCTAACTGGTCTATAATTTCCAGCCTTCTGCCTACTACCCTTTTTAAATAAGGGTGTTACATTAGCAGTTTTCCAATCTGCCGGGACCTTTGCCGAGTCCAGAGAATTTTGGAAAATTATTACCAAAGCATCCATAATCCCCACTGCCACTTCCCTCAAGACCCTAGGATGTAAGCCATCAGGTCCAGGGGATTTATCCGCCTTGAATCCCATTAATTTACTGAGTACCAATTCCTTAGTGATTTTAATCATATTTAGCTCCTCCCCCCCCTAGAGCCCCCTGTTTGTCCAGTGTTGGGATATTCTTAGTGTCCTCTACCGTAAGGTGCTCCTTTCAGCAGGCAAGCCCTGGTATCTGTCTTGTCCATTTGCTTTATGTGCCCTGCCAGAGCAACAAAGAAAAAGGAAGGGTGCATCCAATCACCCACAACTAAGTTAAGCCATACAATGAGCACTGAGTGTGCTATGCAAAATCTGGGCTGATCATTGTGTAGTGTTACAACAGGCTTCAGAAATAGGTGAATTTAAAATGTCAAAAATAATCTGGAAAATAAGAGGACGAAAGTAGCTGATAAATACACGCGTCGATGAGCAAGACAGATTGCTCTCTCAGTGCAGGGAAAGCTACTAATTAACACCTGAGCCTGTACAAACGAAGTGTACACCACATGTCAGAAACAATGTTTGTACAGTGGCTTGAAACGCACTACAAGGCAGAAGTACACTGAAGGGATTTAGATGATGGCATAAAAATTGCGAGGACAAAGTTTGAGCAGTTTATGAGGACATCCAAATCCCTGAAGGGTGTTAACAGCCTTGGGCATGCTCCCAGGCTGTTCATTTTTCAGTAGCATGTATAGTTCATGATGTTCTACCTTTTCCAAGATTACCCACTGGAGAATTGATGCACTCCTTATCCGCTGTTACCAACTGCCATCATTATGGAGTCAAATCTCCCAGTGTGGCTCTGCCTCATGACACTGTTTTACAGAGGTACAAGATTCCTGCACATCTCATACCATTGTTGAGAATAGATTCACTTGGAAAATACTAAGTGCCACACAGGATTTGTCTCTTAAACCTAAGGTGTATTTTTCTATCAATTATCTCTCACGGTGGCACAAGTGGTGATATTGAACAGGTCAAAGGAAGAGCAAGCAATATTTCATACCACTACTATGCTTTTATTTTATTAAAATGTAAAATGGGAGGCGGGGGGGGAGAAAGAGCACCCCTGTTCCTCCTGGCCCACAAGCAGTGCAGCAACTGCATCTCATGGATCTGGCCCTTCTCGCCTCCTTTTACCTTTACCTGCCAGGATTCCAGCAGTCCAGGAATCCCAGCACCCATGGGTTAAAAATAAGAAGTTAGGTAAAATGGAGGCACACAGCCCCTTTAAAAGATTTCACTGACTGACCCGCCTCCTGAGAGCAGATTGGTCGCCCACCTCCGTTAAACCTGGAAGTGGGTGCGTTGGAGGTGAGTTGCTGTCGAGTTCAAATTTCTGCGTTTTTTTCTTACTTCCCACCCAATTCCAACCCACCTGTTCTTGGGGGTTAAAATTCCCCCCATAGTCACAGGGAAACACAAGATTATTTTAACATATAACCTGTAAAAATCATAAGCAAAGTAAAATGTCATTGAAGGAGAAAAATGCATGAGCTCTTCATTAATGCACTCAGACAAAAATGGACTGACAGAAGATACTGTAATTATTGTGCATAGTTATTTTATCAAATGTAATACTGTAATGTTCTCAGGTAGTTTTCAAATCTCAATGCAAGCTGCGGAGATATCTCCAAATGGGAACAGCTGTGATTACTAAGTAGGAACACAAGGCCATAAGAATGTGCAGCACTGGAAAAGACAATTGCAACATCAAAAAATATCATACTTTACTTTTCCATCACTCAGTTGCCTCTTTTGCCAAGAATCTGTCCAGCTGTCTCTTGAACCTGACTACACTATCCACCTCTGCTGTCCCCCGGGGCAGACAGGCCTGCATATTCACCATTTTCTTGTGTAAATTTAAACTGTCCACTCACCTTTGTAGAGTCATTTTCACAGCATGCAATGGAATTGGCTGGATGAAGGGAACAGTGTGTTACCGTTAAGAGATTGATACAGAGGCATGAACAAAATATCTGGCCATCAAGGCTATTTCCTTTATTGGCCAGGTTCTAATTGTCTTAACTAGGACTCACACCCAACCCGCTAAATTGCCTATTCTCATCCTGGTTTTCAAATCCCTCCATGGCCTCGCCCCTCCCTATCTCTGCAACCTCCTCCAGCCCTACAACCCTCCAATTCTGGTCTCTTGCGCATCCCCAATTTTCATTGCACCTCCATTGGTGGCCGTGCCTTCAGCTGCCTAGACCCCAAGTTCTGGAATTCCCTCCCTAAACCTCTATCTCGCACTCCTCTTTTAAGATACTCCTTAACATCTATCTCTTTGACCAAGGTGACCTGACCTAATATCTCCTTATGTGGCTCGGTGTCACATTTTGTTCAATAACGTTCCTGTGAAGTGCCTTGGGATGTTTTACTATGTTAAAAGGCACTATATAAATTCAAGTAGTTGTTGTAGGGAGGCATTGTGGCAATTTTTCTTGGTGCAGCGAATGCTATAGAGAAAAAAAAAATCACACTTAAGCCAACGCTTAAAATTACTCCCAGCAACTGTTACAGACTTCCAGTACTCCCGCCCTTGTGTTATACAGCTCAAAATACTCATTGCAGACACAACCCAAGTTTGGAAGGACAAGGCCCTCTTTTACACCAGTTTCATTGTTCAAGTAGATATGGTGTGAAAAATGCACACATCCACCATTACAATTTACTGAAATAGAGAGTGAGCTTCACAACACTAAAGAAATAGTCCAAAGGAGGTTCATAAAACAGTAATGCTGAGCCAAGGCTTCTTCGACAGCACCTCCCAAACCCGCGACCTCTACCACCTAGAAGGACAAGGGCAGCAGGCGCATGGGAACAACACCACCTGCACGTTCCCCTCCAAGTCACACACCATCCCGACTTGGAAATATATCGCCGTTCCTTCATTGTCGCTGGGTCAAAATCCTGGAACTCCCTAACAGCACTGTGGGAGAACCGTCACCACACGGACTGCAGCGGTTCAAGAAGGCGGCTCACCACCACCTTCTCGAGGGCAATTAGGGATGGGCAATAAATGCCGGCCTTGCCAGCGACGCCCACATCCCGTGAACGAATAAAAAAAAATACCTTGATACCGGCCATTTCTTAAATTATAAATGCCCGAGTTTATATTTGACTTTTAAACCAAGGATTGACTATTTGACAGGCCAGGATGACTATAACCATCTCACTATTCTAGTGTCCATTTTCATAACAGTGGTACATGAGTGCTGAAAGTGTAAAATAACTGGCTGGACAAAGGGAAGTATAGACAAAGGGAAGTATATACAAAAAATTATGCATCAGTCTGCACTGAACTCAGAACCCAGCACTTAATCATCCTGTAAACTAGCTTTATCCTCCGCACTAGCAGTACTGCAGCGCTGTCACTAGCCTTATTTAGCATATGCTATCGGAAAAACCTCTGTTTAGCCGATATGCCTCAATGCTGCATGACACTTTTAATTCATTACCTCAAATTGTTCCCTCCACTAACCACCAGTACTTCACCCTAGTGGTGTATTGCTTAGAATACTCTATGCAGACACAATCTAAGGTTAGAAGGATAAAATCGTAATTGTGCCACTGGTATTTTTCACGATCCAAATTGAACGCAAATTCCAAACATCAGCCAACGTTTTGCTAAATCTTTACAATACTGTGCTACACATAGAACACTACAACAGAGAAACAGGCCATTCAGCCTATCAAGTCTTTGCTGATGTTTTATGCCACAAGTCGTCTAGTCTCACGGCACGCTTATGCTTGCTCTTTATCTCCTTTTATATTCCTCTTTTTTAATCAAATTTACTTTTCAACAAATTCATGGACTCTGCTTCAACAGTTTATAGCAGAGAATTCCATATACTAACCAGCACATGTTCAGAAATCCTTCTAACCTCCAATGTGTGCTCTCTCATTACCACTCTGTTGACCAGTAGAAACAACCCATCACTATTTACCTTATCATAACCCTTCATAATCTTGAAGATCTCTATCAGATCATGCTTTAACCTTTTCAGCTCTAATGAAAAAAAAGCTATAACTACCGAAGTTTTTCTTCAAACTGTAATCACACATCATTGGTGGCGTTCTGGTGAATTTAGGACCTTTTCCATTGCTGTAAGTTCCAGCTTAGTTCACTCTCACCTCGCCGAGTCTCACAAGGCTGTGGGTTCAAGTCCCACTCCAGGACTTCAGCCCATAATCTACCCTGATACTTCACTGCAGTACTGAGGGAGTGGTGCAGTGTCGGAGGTGCCGTCTTTCGAATGAGGTCAAAGAGATAAGTTTTAAGGAGTGCCTTAAAAGGAGGAGAGAGGGTATTCTAGAACTTAGGGCAGCTGAAGGCAGGGCCGCCAATGGTGGAGCGGTGCAAATCGGGGATGCGCATCAGGCCAGAATTGGAGGAGCGCAGAGATCGCGGAGGGTTGTAGGGCTGGAGGAGGTTACAGAGATAGGGAGGGAAGAGGCCATGGAGGGATTTGAAAACAAGGATGAAAATTTTAAAATAGAGGCATTGCCAGACCAGGAGCCAATGTAGATCAGCAATCAAAACAAATTATCTGCTTATTTATCTGACTGCTGTCCGTGGGACCTTGCTGTGCGTAAACAGGCTCCCATGTATGCCAACAAACAGTGATGACACTTCAACAGTAATTAGATGCAAAGCATTTTGGGACATTTTGAGGACATAAACAAAGATCCTTTCTTTCATTTTACCTCCTTCTTATAATGGGTGCCCAAAATTGTACAGAATACTTCAACACTAACCTAATGTCTTGTACAAGTTCAACATCAATATGCTACATCATGCACCGATTTTACTGTTCAGTACTTTATTACTGGAAACCAAGATTCGATCAAAAGGAATATAAATCAGGTTCAAATTGCAAAAAAAAATGAAAGATTCATATCTACCCATTTGAATTTTAGTGACAACATTCTGCACACAAACTGGCTTCTCTTGATCCAGCTGAGCCTGGATCAGAATTTCTATAGCATAGTCTACTTGGCATTCCAATACCAACAGGATTAAAAATAATGTATACATATTAATTTTTTTTTATCAAGCTATTACCACAAACCACTTTAAATAAAAAAATGATTTCTTCTGGCACACTGGAGGGTCTTTCATGTGTGAAGTTGCATTACAGAAGCCTTTGACAGCACTGATAAATGTGTGATTCGGAATAATTTGAGAAATGCAACATCTCGAAAGCAGGTCAACGCAGAATGTAACGCATAGCACTGCAAGCATGGTGCAGATATTATTTCATTTCGAATACACACCAGTCAAAGAGTACAATGACTGTTCTAAACTGATGTGGAGATGCCGGTGATGGACTGGGGTGGACAAATGTAAGGAATCTTACAACACCAGGTTATAGTCCAACAAATTTATTTTAAAATCACAAGCTTTCGGAGATTATCCCCTTCGTCAGATGAATGAGTGAAAAGGTTCTCAAATCGCATATCTTATACTAGGCTGGGACAGCATCACACCAATCTAAAGGTGTCGTTGTTATTCAAACAGGCCAGTCACGGAGAACAGCACGTCCCAGTACACTGGATATACATTGTGTCAATTACACAGACAGGCAGAAAGAAATCCAAAATGGCAGAGAGAGAGATAGAATATTAAAAAACATAATTTTTTTTCCCCTTTTTGCTGGTGGGGTTACGTGTAGCGTGACATGAACCCAAGATCCCGGAACTTGGCTATCAACTTCTGCTCGACGATTTTGCGTTGTCGTGTGTCTCGAAGGCCGCCTTCGGGTAAGCGTTCTCCAAGGCGGCCTTCGAGACACACGACAACGCAAAATCGTCGAGCAGAAGTTGATAGCCAAGTTCCGCACCCATGAGGACGGCCTCAACCGGGATCTTGGGTTCATGTCACGCTACACGTAACCCCACCAGCAAAAAGGGGGGAAAAAATTATGTTTTTTAATATTCTCTCTCTCTGCCATTTTGGGTTTCTTTCTGCCTGTCTGTATAATTGACACAATGTATATCCAGTGTACTGGGACGTGCTGTTCTCCGTGACTGGCCTGTTTGAACAACAACAACACCTTTTGATTGGTGTGATGCTGTCCCAGCCTAGTATAAGATATGCGATTTGAGAACCTTTTCACTCATTCATCTGACGAAGGGGATAATCTCCGAAAGCTTGTGATTTTAAAATAAATTTGTTGGACTATAACCTGGTGTTGTAAGATTCCTTACATTTGTTCTAAACTGGATCAGTGGGGGAAAAAAACCATCTTAAGCAACAGTATTCTCAATTTTTAAAAGAGGGGAAAAAGGGGACAAGTTGAAAGAAATGTTGCTGGACATTTAAGGCAATGCTAATATGAACGAGCACATGAATTTTAAACAGTCTAGCCAAATGTGCATTTGAAGCAGAATATGAAATTTGGTCGGTATTGTGTGGTTTGAAACTACAAGAGGATTTGTTGTTGTGAGATTAACGTCTTACCAGGCGGCCAATTAATAGGTCCAGTGGTCTACAACATTCAATTTGAGTTTTCAACTCTCTCCCAAAAGAGCTAGAGTTAAAGAAAAGTAGTGAAACTCTTTAACCCTCAGAGCATCTATTGCAGTTGGACCAATTGAATGCCGATTTTGCAAGGGCAAGCTTCACCATCAGAACTCTTTTTCTAAAAATTCAACAGTTACAAAGAACTTGCTTCTCTATACAATGCCCTTCATGAAGATGTGCATATCAGAGTGCTTTACAAGAGGAATAAGATGTTGACAGCAGATTAAAAAGATGAGGACTAAAAGCAGTCAACAATTAGGCTTGTAACTGGCTTCTGAAGGGAGAGAGGTAGCAAGACAAA
Source organism: Heptranchias perlo (assembly GCF_035084215.1). Classification (NCBI taxonomy): domain Eukaryota; kingdom Metazoa; phylum Chordata; class Chondrichthyes; order Hexanchiformes; family Hexanchidae; genus Heptranchias; species Heptranchias perlo. Next base: position 91,505,693 of record NC_090331.1, on the reverse strand, counting down.
GAAGTTATATTTAACAAATTTTTCTCCCCGCTGTTTAAACCGTGAGCTCCGATGGCATAATTGGGATAAATGACATGGGAGATTAGTTTTAGATAGTTTGAGGGAGTTGAATCATCAATGATTAACTCAGCATGTTTCAGTAGTATGTTTACTAACTCAGCTCTCTTGCATTGTCAGGTTCTGTAACTTTCCCTAAGAGCCTGGATGCAAGATCAAAAAACAGTGTAAATGAGATCCATGAAGAAAGATTTCACTCTGGACTGCCCGTAATTCACCTGTTTTCGAAGCATGCATATTGCCAGTAGGTTGGACAAGTACACTTTAGAAAACTCAGACAGTATGCAACTATATAAAAGGGAAATCTCCACATTCTAAAACTCATTTCAAGCTCATATCACAGCAGACTGTTTTATGCTGCAATGTGAAAATGGCAGGCTAAGCAACAATGTCACAATCTCTAAGTTCTCAACAGAATTACAAATGTAACCCTTTCAGCACTGAATACTCTATATCCCAACGCAGTCCATCAGTTTTGCCATAAATCTGTGAAGTACTGCAGAATCAGAAATGAACCAGGTGAGTCACGAATCACATCTTAGCTCAGAGCCTTCTGCAATTGTAATTTTCCAAACCGCTCCAGGGTTTACTATGATTATCAGACTGGTTTATTATACGCCTTGCAAGGTTGACTGCTGCACTGATGACAGTTTGGAGAAATCACTCCCTGTAAGGCTGAAGATGAGTGGATTAAATTCTTCTGAGCTGGTGACAAAATACTTCGGAAGAAAGCGCAGTTGTTCAACTTTTAATGAAACTGAAACGCTACATGATGCCTGCACCTCAGAATCACAGCGCACGTTAGCCTGAGTAAAGTTTAATAAGAGTTAGCACTGTTTGGAATCCTTACTGTGAACATGATTCACTACAAACTCATGATCTGTGTTTCATGTGATCTTTAAATTGGATTTGCAGCATCAGTGCCTCTTTGGAAGGTTTATACATTTGTCATTTAAATTTTTATGCGAGATGATTAAAGCTGTGGGAAAACTTTTATTGAACAATTTTATTCATTTGCTCCCCTCTTCTTCCAAAGGTACGAACTCACCCTGGGGTACGTATCTTGCCCAACTGCTAATCTTTATGTGGAAGCTAGCAGGCAATGTGACAGAAGGGGGCAATCAAAGCTGAACACATACCTGTCTTAACCAAACCAGTGCTGGTGTCCTTCTCCACATCAGCCACCTTGTGTAATCGCTCTCCAGTTCACTCCCCTTTAATATTCCTCTTTTACACTCATTGAAGAGTCCTAACAATTTCACCCGATTGTTCTCAAAGATTTGATACAAGTTTTGCAATCTTCATAATATTAACCAACAGTGGATACACATTATCATTGCTCAATGGGACTGGCACTGCTGACCTGGCAGATTCAGATAAAATCCGAGCCATTTGTGATGGGTACTCAGTGCATCTTTACTTGAAAAGTGCTCTAAGAGTCCCAACCTTCCAATTTCTTTGATTCCTTCTCATCAGACCGTCCCTTATTTCACGCATACTTGGGACACGTCAAAGATCATCGGTGGGGAAGTGAAAGTAACAATAACTTCCTTAGCTGCCACTTGGACTCTAAACTCTGTCCACCCGGCCAAGGCAGAGGAAAACTGACTCAGATCCTTCCAAACCAAATCTATTGCAGAGATGGTAGAAGAGGGAAGGAAAGAAAAGAAATCCAATTGAAGGAGGTATCTCCACTGGGTCCAAGACTCCCATTGAAGTAGATTTCTCCACTGGGTCCAAGACTCCCATTGAAGTAGATTTCTCCACTGGGTCCAAGACTCCCATTGAAGTAGATACCCCCACTGGGTCCAAGACTCCCATTGAAGGAGGTATCTCCACTGGGTCCAAGACTCCCATTGAGGTAGATATCTCCACTGGGTCCAAGACTCCCATTGAAGTAGATATCTCCACTGGGTCCAAGACTCCCATTGAAGTAGATATCTCCACTGGGTCCAAGACTCCCATTGAGGTAGATTTCTCCACTGGGTCCAAGACTCCCATTGAAGTAGATATCTCCACTGGGTCCAAGACTCCCATTGAAGTAGATACCCCCACTGGGTCCAAGACTCCCATTGAGGTAGATTTCTTCACTGGGTCCAAGACTCCCATTGAAGTAGATATCTCCACTGGGTCCAAGACTCCCATTGAAGTAGATTTCTCCACTGGGTCCAAAGACTCCCATTGAGGTAGATTTCTCCACTGGGTCCAAGACTCCCATTGAGGTAGATATCTCCACTGGGTCCAAGACTCCCATTGAAGTAGATATCTCCACTGGGTCCAAGACTCCCATTGAAGGAGGTATCTCCACTGGGTCCAAGACTCCCATTGAAGGAGGTATCTCCACTGGGTCCAAGACTCCCATTGAAGTAGATTTCTCCACTGGGTCCAAGACTCCCATTGAAGTAGATATCTCCACTGGGTCCAAGACTCCCATTGAGGTAGATTTCTCCACTGGGTCCAAGACTCCCATTGAAGTAGATATCTCCACTGGGTCTAAGACTCCCATTGAAGTAGATTTCTCCACTGGGTCCAAGACTCCCATTGAAGTAGATTTCTCCACTGGGTCCAAGACTCCCATTGAGGTAGATTTCTTCACTGGGTCCAAGACTCCCATTGAAGTAGATATCGCCACTGGGTCCAAGACTCCCATTGAAGTAGATATCTCCACTGGGTCTAAGATTCAAATGTAACATGAACAGGCACAGTAGGTAAGCGTACATCCAACACTGCTACTTTTAAGTAGCAGCGTTGTTTAGAAAAGAACTGGCCAACAGTTGCTGAGGTAAGTCAGAAGCCAGTATATCTTTATCTCCCACTGCAAAAGAAGACCAGACATTCTCTGGAAGCAGAAGACCATGCCAACAATCGCTAACAGAGTAACTGGCCCAAGTATATCATGAGCAACAGAGGTGTCAACTACGGACTTAAGGATGCGTTTGGAACCACATTGCTGGTCACAGCAGCACCAAGTTTAAGAGGTTCCAGTGTCAGCAGGCATACTATTAAGGTGGCAGTGGAAACAACTCGTGATAAGACAACACCTTGCCCTGGAAACTCTGAAGCACACATTTTAACATCACTTGTTACTGGAACTTCTTACAGACAGCCTACACTGAGCTTTTAGGAAAACAGCTCAGGAAAAACAGCCATCTTATGAAAAAGTCCAATGCCTTTTCCTTGCTCATTTGAGACATTACGTCGCTTGCGTGAACTGGTACTTTGAAACAGATCGATGACTGTACAAGAAAAATGAAAATCTCTCTGATCTGGAGTACTTCTGTTTCTTTTCACATTTTAACTGCAGGCCCAACTTTGAATCCTGAGCGCTGGCGAGTGGAGGTGTAATAAGCAAAAACACCTCTACTTCAAAAATAAAAAGCCACAAATGAAAATGCGAAGTTTGAATCCTGGCGGAGGGATACACCAGAGAATTTATTTTTGAAATAAAAATGCTCCAATAAGCAGATAAATACCCATCAATGTCCATAATACTTGCTAAACACTAAGCCAAAACAATGGCGGACAATAAAACTCCATGCGTCAGGTCTAATCCAAATCAGATTAGATTTTGTAACAACCTTTCTGACTGGGAAGGGAGCAAAAGCATGCTCCTGAGCAATAGAGTGAACAGCAGTTTATGGTATGGAAATAGAAAATCATCAAGACTTCCAGGACATGAAACTCTGTCCTGGTGATTTCTCAGAGGGCTTTTTCTATTTAGTGTAGAACAAACATAAATGAATGAGCGTGAATTATTAATTGCATCCAAATGATATATCAATTAGTGTTAATTGTATTCAGGTGGTGTGTATCAATTGGGGACTCCCTTGTATCCATTTAGGATACAAGGGAGTCCCCAATTGATACACACCACCAATCGGGTGGACAGTGGGTAATGTGGGTCTCTGTGAATAAAGGCTTGGAAGCAACTGAAGACCAGGCTCCAGTATTCTATCCTTCACCCCCTGAAGACCAGGCTCCAGTATTCTATCCTTCACCACCTGAAGACCAGGCTCCAGTATTCAATCCTTCACCCCCTGAAGACCAGGCTCCAGTGTTCAATCCTTCACCCCCTGAAGACCAGGCTCCAGTATTCAATCCTTCACCCCCTGAAGACCAGGCTCCAGTATTCAATCCTTCACCACCTGAAGACCAGGCTCCAGTATTCTATCCTTCACCCCCTGAAGACCAGGCTCCAGTATTCAATCCTTCACCCCCTGAAGACCAGGCTCCAGTATTCAATCCTTCACCCCCTGAAGACCAGGCTCCAGTATTCAATCCTTCACCCCCTGAAGACCAGGCTCCAGTATTCAATCCTTCACCCCCTGAAGACCAGGCTCCAGTATTCAATCCTTCACCCCCTGAAGACCAGGCTCCAGTATTCAATCCTTCACCCCCTGAAGACCAGGCTCCAGTATTCTATCCTTCACCCCCTGAAGACCAGGCTCCAGTATTCTATCCTTCACCCCCTGAAGACCAGGCTCCAGTATTCAATCCTTCACCCCCTGAAGACCAGGCTCCAGTATTCAATCCTTCACCCCCTGAAGACCAGGCTCCAGTATTCTATCCTTCACCCCCTGAAGACCAGGCTCCAGTATTCTATCCTTCACCCCCTGAAGACCAGGCTCCAGTATTCTATCCTTCACCACCTGAAGACCAGGCTCCAGTATTCTATCCTTCACCACCTGGCTATCCAATCTATTACATGAATGTTGGATGCACCAAACCTAAAGAAAGGTTAAATTGTTTGGAGCTGGGAAGGAGAGACACTGTACAAACCTACTGATCTCCTTTGAAATAGTTTAGTCTTAGAATGTGGTTGGCTGGCAGAAAAATGTTTTATAGCCATTAATTCACTTAGCGGTTTAGATATTATCCGAAGAATTGTACTTATGACAAAGCTTTAGAAGAATTGAAGCTCAAATGACATTTTGAATTAGTGAAATTACAACGGGGTGAAATTGATTAACGCAGAAGAATGGAAGCAGAGATCTTGGTGCTCGATTAGCCTAAGCCCGTTGATTGCGATGCCGGCAGCCATAAAATCCGTACTGCCTGCTCATTGAAACGATTGCTGCTTGCAGCCAGCGCCACCCACACTGTTCATTGGCTGCACGCATGAGGAGGGGGCTTGATATTGGGAGTCTACAAAGCTACTTGAAGGCAGCCAGCACCTCTTAAAGGGGAGGTGCACTGTGGCTGCAACAACCATTGTAAATCGTTTGAGCTGAAATGGCTGAAGCTGGGAGATAGCAGGCACCAAGGTTCTCAGATGTTGCACTGGAGGCCTTGGTGCAGGAGGTAGAGAGGAGGGACATTCTTTATCTCCTAGGGAGCAGGAAGACTTCCAAACATCTCAGGGTAGTGGGAGGCAGTTGCAGACAAGATGAATGCGAGGATCATGGCCCCTAGAACATGGATGCAGTGCTGCAAGAAGTTTAATGATCTGACAAGGTAAGAACAATTTTCAAATGGCATCTCATAACAGCTGCATCACTCATAGCTTCATTAACTGCTGAACTGCCCTCCCCCACCAACCTGTTCCAATCAGTTCAATTAATATTCTTCACCTCACCCTCACACACTCAGCACTATCAGAAACTTCACACCCACAACTCACATCTCACACACACCTATTCCAACATGATAGCCACATTCCCCAATCACCTCGCAAGACTCTCACTAATACACTTCCTTCTTTCTTGCAGAAGGTGGCACGTCGATACACCCTGTCCCCCATTGAGGAGACAGTGCTGGCATGGGATGGGGAAGAGTGGAGGCTGTGGCCATTGGCGGCGCTGGAGGACATGTCAAGCAGGGTTTCTTTATTCCTAATCCTCCTTCTCTCTCCTCACTTCGCCCTCACCCAAACACTGCACGACAAGCTGCAGATGCTCTCAACGCACACTTCTTCCTCTCTGCTCTCCCCAGATCATAACTTAACCCTTGTCTCTTTTCCCATTTCAGCTCACCAGAATGTGGAAGGAGAGGACGAGTGATCACGAGGATGCACCGGCACTTGATCTTACTCTCGCAGCCACCAGCTCAGTACCCCATGCTGCAGTGTGGGTGTGCATGTGTATGTGTATGTGTGTGTGTTATGCTTTGTGGTGTCTTACTTCATGTTCCCAGTCATGCTCTATTCCCAGAGGCAGCCCTACCAGGCCACCCAAATTTGGAGCCTGATAAGTTGTGAAGAAAACAACAGGAGTGCAAGGGCAGCCAGACCTCTCTGTGCAGAAAAATTGAACTTTGAACAGTGCTAGAACTCAGCAAAAAACACCTAGAAGTCAAACAGTAGCCAAAAGTAGTAAACCATCAACTTGCCTGTAAGCCCTGCATGATCCCTTCGAATCTCGGCCTCCTCCTGATATCCCCACCATCACAGAAGCCAGTCTTCAGCCAATTCGATTCACTCCACGTGATATCAAGAAACGGCTGAGTGCACTGGATACAGCAAAGGCTATGGGCCCCGACAACATCCCGGCTGTAGTGCTGAAGACTTGTGCTCCTCCAGAACTAGCTGCACCTCGAGCCAAGCTGTTTCAGTACAGCTACAACACTGGCATCTACCCGACAATGTGGAAAATTGCACAGGTATGTCTTGCCCACAAAAAGCAGGACAAATCCAATCCAGCCAATTACCGCCCCATCAGTCTACTCTCAATTATCAGCAAAGTGATGGAAGGTGTCGTCGACAGTGCTATCAAGCGGCACTTACTCACCAATAACCTGCTCACCAATGCTCAGTTTGGGTTCCGCCAGGACCACTCGGCTCCAGACCTCATTACAGCTTTAGTCCAAACATGGACAAAAGAGCTGAATACCAGAGGTGAGAGTGACTGCCCTTGACATCAAGGCAGCATTTGGCCGAGTGTGGCATCAAGGCACACTAGTAAAATTGAAGTCAATGGGAATCAGGGGGAAAACTCTCCAGTGGCTGGAGTCAGACCTAGCGCAAAGGAAGACGGTAGTGGGTGTTGGAGGCCAATCATCTCAGCCCCAGGACAGTGCTGCAGGAGTTCCTTAGGGCAGTGTCCCAGGCCCAACCATCTTCAGCTGCTTCATCAATGACCTTCCCTCCATCATAAGGTCAGAAATGGGGATGTCCCCTCAGAAAATGAAGCAGTCCCTCCCTCATGCAGCAAGACCTGGACAACATCCAGGCTTGGGCTGATAAGTGGCAAGTAACATTCGCGCCAGACAAGTGCCAGGCAATGACCATCTCCAACAAGAGGGAGTCTAACCATCTCCCCTTGACATTCAACGGCATGACCATCGCCAAATCCCCCAACATTAACATCCTGGGAGTCACCATTGACCAGAAACTTAACTGGACCAGCCACATAAATACTGTGGCTACAAGAGCAGGTCAGAGGCTGGGTATTCTGCGGCGAGTGACTCACCTCCTGACTCCCCAAAGCCTTTCCACCATCTACAAGGCACAAGTCAGGAGTGTGATGGAATACTCTCCACTTGCCTGGATGAGTGCAGCTCCAACAACACTCAAGAAGCTCGACACCATCCAGGACAAAGCAGCCCGCTTGATTGGCACCCCATCCACAACCCTAAACATTCACTCGCTTCACCGGCACACAGTGGCTGCAGTGTGTACCATCCATAGGATGCACTGCAGCAACTCGCCAAGGCTCCTTCAACAGCACCTCCCAAACACGCGACCTCTACCAACTAGAAGGACAAGGGCAGCAGGCACATGGGAACAACACCACCTGCACGTTCCCCTTCAAGTCACACACCACCCCGACTTGGAAATATATCGCCGCTCCTTCATAGTCACTGGGTCAAAATCCTGGAACTCCCTTTCTAACAGCACTGTGGGAGAACCTTCACCACACGGACTGCAGCGGTTCAAGGCGGCGGCTCACCACCACCTTCTCAAGGGCAATTAGGGATGGGCAATAAGTGCTGGCCTCGCCAGCGTCGCCCACATCCCATGAACGAATAAAAAAAAAGCTACTGGCGAGGGGGCCTTCATGCCAGTTAGTGTCACGTTCTGCTAAGCAAGGTCAGCACGTGGCGTCCGATTCACTGGGACCTTCCAAAATGGCAATCGCATTCTGCAGGCTGTGTTCCACACTCATCCAGATGATTTTCTCCCTCCCTCACATCTTTCTGGCTTGCGATACTCTCCCGAGCGATCCCTCCTACACCAAGATGGAAGTGTACGTGCGCATCTTGAATGCCATTTTGGGTTCTTGGGTGGCTATGTAGCGCCTGAGAAACAGGCGTTAGGCGGCCCAATTTCTTGCTGAATACGTCATGCCTCGACAACCTAGGAAGGCTTTTTTTGAATTAGTGAAATCACAATGTGTTGCTGAATATGTCACGCCTTGACAACCTTGGAAGGTTTTTAATAGGTGAACAATAAAATACCCTCTTGCAATTAAAATAATGATGCTAATGAAAAAGGCCATAATTCCACCAGACTGAGTGTGCCAATTAAATGCCCTGTGTTAGGAATCATAATTCACTCGTGCCTGTTTCACCTAAACTGTGTGCAGGGACATGTGAAAGACTAAAACAGCCCAAATTCCTGCTCCAATGTCAGTACTTTTCTACACAAAATCTGTATCAACAACCTAATGATTTAGTTCAGAATAAAATACATCAGGCTTATGAGAATGCAAAGTCGCTATGGTGGCTTTGATGCGTGAGTTAGCAATGTGCACATTATCATACCAACTGTTTGAATTGGCACATTTTTAATACAAAAATAATCTTTTGGAACTTGTTGGATTTATAATTTTCACCAAAAGGTTTTGAATATTGTCTGCACTAGCAAACAAAATGAAGCATGGTTCAGCTTCAAAACAATGTAATTCCAAAAAATCCCATACATGTTGGGTTTCCAAAACTTAGCAGCCGGAGGCAGACTGGAAGGAACGAGCAAATCTGCATTTACATGGCGCCTTTCACAACCTCAGCACGTCCCAAAGCACTCCACAGCCAATTAAGTACTTTTGAAGTATAGTCACTGTTGTAATGTAGGGAAACGTGGCAGTCAATTTGCACACAGCAAAGCCCCTCAAACAGCAATGTGATAACGGCCAGATAATTTGCTTTAGTAATGTTAGTTGAGGGACAAATATTTGCCAGGACACCGGGGAGAACTCCCCTGCTCTACACAGAATCATAGAAATTTATGGCACAGGAGGTCGTCATTCGGCCCATCGTGTCTCTGCCGGCCGAAAAAGAGCTATCCAGCATAATCCCACTTTCCAGCTCTTGGTCCGTGGCCTTGTAGATTACGGCACCTCATGTGTACAACCAAGTGCCCTTTAAATGCGATGAGGGTTTCTGCCTCTACCACCCTTTCAGGCAGTGAGTTCCAGACCCCGACCACCCTCTGGGTGAAAAATTTCTCCTCAGCTCCCCTGTAATCTTTCTACCAAACACTTTAAATCTATGCTCCCTGGTTATTGACCTCTCTGCTAAGGGTAATAGGTCCTCCCTATCCACTCTATCTAGGCCCCTCATAATTTTATACACCTCAATTAAATCTCCCCTCAGCCTCCTCTGTTCCAGAGAACAACCCCAGCCTATCCAATCTTTCCTCAAAGCTAAAATTCTTCAGTCCTGGCAACATCTTCGTAAATCTCCTCTGTACCCTCTCTAGTGCAATCACATCTTTCCTGAATTGTGGTGACCAGAATTGTACATAGTACACTAGCTGTGGCCTAACCAATGTTTTATACAGTTCTAGCATAACTTCCCTGCTCTTATATTCTATGCCTCAGCTAATAAAGGAAAGTATCTCGGATGCTTTCTTAACCACCTTATCTACCTGTCCTGCTACCTTCAGGGATCTGTAGACATGCACTCCAAGGTCCCTCTCTTCCTCTACACTTCTCAGTATCCTCCCATTTATTGTGTATTCCCTTGCCTTGTTTGCCGTCCCCAAATGCATTACCTCACACTTCTCCGGATTGAATTCCATTTGCCACTTTTCTGCCCACCTGACCAGTCCATTGATATCTTCCTGCAGTCTACAGCTTTCCTCCTCACTTTCAACCACACAGCCAATCTTTGTATCATCCGCAAACTTCTTAATTATACCCCCTACATTTAAGTCTAAATCATTGATATATGCCGCAAAAAGCAAGGGACCTAGTACTGAGCCCTGCGGAACCCAGTCACAAAAACATCCGTCGGCCATTATCCTTTGCTTCCTGCCACTGAGCCAATTTTGGATCCAATTTGCCACTTTCCCTTTGGATCCCATGGGCTTTTACTTTTTTGACCAGTCTGCCATGTGGGACCTTGTCAAAAGCCTTGCTAAAATCCATGTAGACTACATCAACACATTACCCTCATCGACCCTCCTTGTTACCTCCTCAAAAAATTCAATCAAGTTAGTCAGACACGACCTTCCCTTAATAAATCCATGCTGACTGTCCTTGATTAATCCGTGCCTTTCTAAATGACAATTAATACTGTCCCTAAGAATTTTTTCCAATGATTTGCCCAGCATCAAGGATAGGCTGACTGGCCGATAATGACCCGGTCTATCCCTTTCTCCCTTCTTAAACAATGGTAGCAGACCTCCAGTACTACGCCTGTAGCCAGAGGGGCTTTGAAAATGATGGTCAGAGCCTCCGCTATTTCCTCCCTTGCTTCTTTTAACAGCCTGGGATACATTTCACCCAGGCCTGATGATTTACCTACTTTCAAAGATGCTAAACCCCTTAATACTTCCTCTCTCACTATGTTTATCCCATCCAATATTTCACACTCCTCAACTACAATGTCTGCATCGTCTCTCTCTTTTGTGAAGACAGACGCAAAGTATTCATTAAGATCCATACCCACATCTTCCGCCTCCACACACAGGTTTTTGGTCTCTAATAGGCCCTAATCTTTCCTTAATTATCCTCTTGCTCTTTATTTATATAACATCTTTGGGTTTCCTTAATTTTACTTGCCAATATTTTTTCATGCCCCCTCTTTGCTTTCCTAATTTCCTTTTTAATTTCACCCCTGTATTATACTCCTCTAGGCTTTCTGCAATATCGAGCTCTCGGTATCAGACATAAGCTTCCCTTTTTTGCCTTATCCTACCTTGTATGCTCTTTGACACTCCTTGTCTCCAAAATAGTGTCTTGGGATCTTATGTCCACCTCAGAGGCAGACGGGACCTCGGTTTAATGCCTCATCCGAAAGATGGCAGCTCAGACAGTGCAGCCCTCCCTCAGTACTGCATTGGAGTATCAGCTTAGATTTTGTGCTCAAGTCTTTGGAGTGGGATCTGAACCCACAACCTTCTGACTCAGTGGTGAAAGTGCTACCACTGAGCCACGACTGTGGCAACAGTGACAGTAAAGTCAGTGGCAGCTAAAATTGTGACCTCTGCCAGCCTGTCAATGTTTTCTGCAATTACAGGAAGGATGTTCCATTCCTTCCTTTAATTGCAGGTAACAATGACAGGCATTTATGGCTCATCTAACTATACAAACTTTTATAAAAATAGTATACATGTACCAACTGTGTATACAGATCATATGCTGGTTTAATATTAGTGCAGTTGCAGTACATTGCACCACTAAACGAACCAGTGCCACTAAGTGCTCCAAACAACAAAAAGCAAGCAGGTTCAGTTAGGGCAGTGGCCTTAAATGAGGTGATTTCAGCAGCAGAATGGACGAGACTTTCAATATGCAGAACATCTTTTGAAACAGACAGAAATAAAGACACTAAAGTCTGTGTAAACTGTGCTGCATGTTCATGGGCAGTGCTCTGCTGTATTTTGGAAGAAGCCAGAGTGCTCAGCATCTGTGGACGCTAAATACCCAGTCAACCAAATTCCATCTCCCTACGTCTCATTCACAGATTGGACCCAACAAGAGCATAATTAAGTACCATGAAGGACACGTGCTGGCACACAGGTAGAGGGGTATCCAGGTGGTTGCAATGCCTATCATGACACTATAATGCACAATGGATTATGGGCACTGTATCCAAGTGTTAAACTGCAACCAATGCAATGCTACGCGACTCAGAGACCATTACTTTGGGTTGTCTTAGCATAGGCAGATATGTTTTGGATAAGTGGCCATAAACTGGATTTTCAGGCTGCACTAATACCATTGAGAATATAAGTGTGATACATAATCATTCAGCAACAAAAGGGCACAATTTAAGCAACCTCGACTATAAGGATTTTCTTTTGTGTTACAAATTATGGATAAATGGATGTAATCAATGATTTAGTTTCCATGAAAGCTCAGCGTTATAACTTACGAGAACCATGTCATAAGAACACCATGTGGTTATGTTACTGGACTAGTAATCCAGAGACCTGGACTAATAATCCAGAGTCATGAGTTCAAATCCCACCATAGCAGCTGGGGAATTTAAATTCAATTAATTAAATAAATAAATTTTAAAAAACTAGTATCAGTAATGAAACTACCGGATTGTCGTAAAACCCCATCTGGTTCACGAATGTCCTTTAAGGAAGGAAACATGCCGTCCTAACCCGGTCAGGCTGATATGTGACTCCAGACCCACAGCAATGTGGTTGATTCTTAATCACCCTCTGAAATGGCCTAGCAAGCCACTCAGTTGAACAATCTTGCTACAAAAAAACACAATAAGAATAAAGTCGGACGGACCACCCGGCATTGGACCACTGGGCACCGGACACGACAAAGGCAAACCAAGCCCAGTCAACCCAGCAAAGTCCTCCTCGCTAACATGTGGGGACTTGTGCCAAAATTGGGAGAGCTGTCCATCGACTAGTCAAGCAACAGCCTGACATAGCCATATTCACTGAATCATACCTTTCTGCCAATGTCCCAAACTCTTCCATCACCATCCCTGGGTATGTCCTGTTCCACCGGCAGGACAGACCCACCAGAGGTGGCGGTACAGTGATATACAGTCAGGAGGGAGTGGCCCTGGGAGTCCTCAACATTGACTCCAGACCCCATGAAATCTCATGGCATCAGGTCAAACATGGGAAAGGAAACCTTCTGCTGATTACCACCTACCGCCCTCCCCTCGCTGATGAATCAGTCCTCCTCCATGTTGAACACCACTTGGAGGAAGCACTGAGGGTAGCAAGGGCACAGAATGTACTCTGGGAGGGGGACTTCAATGTCCATCACCAAGAGTGGCTCGGTAGCACCACTACTCACCGAGCTGGCCGGGTCCCGACGGGCATAGCTGCTAAACTGGGCCTACGGCAGGTGGTGAGTGAACCAACACGAGGGAAAAACCTACTTGACCACTTCCTCACCAATCTACCTGTTGCAGATGCATCTGTCCATGACAGCATTGCTAGGAGTAACCACCGCACAGGAGACGAAGTCCATTCTTCGCACTGAGGACACCGTGCAACGTGTTGTGTGGCACTACCACCATGCTAAACGGGATAGATTCAGAACAGATCTAGCAGCTCAAAACTGGGCATCCATGAGACGCTGTGGGCCATCAGCAGCAGAATTGTATTCCAGCACAATCTGTAACCTCATGGCCCGGCATATTCCTCACTCTACCATTACCAACAAGCCAGGGGATCAACCCTGGTTCAATAAGGGTGTAGAAGAGCATGCCAGGAGCAGCACCAGGCGAATCTAAAAATGAGGTGCCAACCTGTTGAAGCTACAACACAGGACTACTCGCATGATAAAAAGCGGAAGCAACATGCTATAGAAAGAGCTAAGCGATTCCACAACCAACAGATCAGATCAAAGCTCTGCAGTCCTGCCACATCCAGTCATGAATGGTGGTGGACAATTAAACAACTAACGGGAGGAGGTGGCTCTGCAAACATCCCCATCCTCAATGATAGCAGAGTCCAGCACGTGAGTGCAAAAGACCAGGCTGAAGCATTTGCATCCATCTTCAGCCAGAGGTGCTGAGTTGATGATCCATCTCTGCCTCCTCCAGATATCCCCACCATCACAGAAGCCAGTCTTCAGCCAATTCAATTCACTCCATGTGATATCAAGAAACGGTTGAATGCACTGGATACAACAAAGCCGATGGGCCCCGACAAAATCCCGGCTGCAGTGCTGAAGACTTGTGCTGCAGAACTAGCCGTGCCTTTAGCCAAACTGTTCCAGTATAGCTACAACACTGGTATCTACCCGACAATGTGGAAAATTGCACAGGTATGCCCTGTCCACAAAAAGGAGGACAAATCCAATCTGGCCAATTACCGCCCCATCAGTCTACTCTCAATCATCAGCAAAGTGATGGAAGGTGTCGTCGACAGTGCTATCAAGCGGCACTTACTCACCAATGCTCAGTTTGGGTTCCGCCAGGACCACTCTGTTCCAGACCTCATTACAGCTTTAGTCCAAACATGGACAAAAGAGCTGAATTCCAGAGGTGAGAGTGACTGTCCTTGACATCAAGAAGCCCTAGTAAAACTGAAGTCAAAGGGAATCGGGGGAAAACTCTCCAGTGGCTGGAGTCATACCTAGCGCAAAAGGAAGATGGAGGCCAATCATCTCAGCCCCAGGACAGTGCTGCAGGAGTTCCTCAGGGCAGTGTACCAGGCCCAACCACATTCAGCTGCTTCATCAATGACCTTCCCTCCATCATAAGGTCAGAAATGGGGATGTTCGCTGATGATTGCACAGTTCAGTTCCATTCCCAACCCCTCAGATAATGAAGCAGTCCCTCCCGCATGCAGCAAGACCTGGACAACATCCAGGTTTGTACTGATAAGTGGCAAGTAACATTCGTGCCAGACATCTCCAACAAGAGTCTAACCACCTCCCCTTGACATTCAATGGCATTACCATCGCCAAATCCCCCACCATCAACATCCTGGGGGTTTCCATTGACCAGAAACTTAACTGGACCAGCCACATAAATACTGTGGCTACAAGAGCAGGTCAGAGGCTGGGTATTCTGTGACAAGTGACTCACCTCCTGACTCCCCAAAGCCTTTCCACAAGGCACAAGTCAGGAGTGTGATGGAATACTCTCCACTTGTCTGGATGAGTGCAGCTCCAACAACACTCAAGAAGCTCGACACCATCCAGAACAAAGCAGCCCGCTTGATTGGCACCCCATCCACCACCCTAAACATTCACTCCCTTCATCACCGGCACACCGTGGCTCCAGTGTGTACCATCCACAGGATGCACTGCAGCAACTTGCCAAGGCTTCTTCGAAAGCATCTCCCAAACACAAAGGACAAGGGCAGTAGGCACATGGGAGCACCACCACCTGCACATTCCCCTCCAAGTCACACACCATCCCGACTTGGAAATATTTTGCCGTTTCTTCATCGTCGCTGGGTCAAAATCCTGCAACTCACTACCTAACAGCACTGTGGGAGAACCTTCACCACACAGACTGCAGCGGTGGCTCATCTTCCCAAGAGCAATTAGGGATGGGCAACAAATGCTGGCCTTGCCAGCGACCCCCACATCCCATGAACGAATAAAAAAAAATGTGCATGGCAATGTTGTCAACTCACCCACTTTTATTAAACAATCTACAGATTTGAATTAACTGCACTTGAGCAAATTTGATATCCAGACACAGCATGAACAATTTATTTAAAACATCTTTTTAAAGTTAGTTATTCTTGTTTTTAAAAATATAAGTAAGTAAGTTTATTGAACTGGTTTCTCACTGATCCTAACACTGGCAGGACTGACATTTAGAACCTGGACTTGAAATGTGGAGAGTACTTCATGCAATAATATATTATTTGTAACTTTGAAAATATACAAACACTGCAAAGTTGTTTAAAATATATCCTGCCACTAAAATGCTAGGAATGAGAATTCCAGTGAGTCCTTTAATTAAAGCAGTCTTCCTTATGCCAAACTTATATAACTGCTACTTCAAGCTATTATATGACTAATTAAATGGCCTGAATAGGTGAGCACAATGTGCTCTGACAAGAGGAGTAAGAAACAGCCGAGAAAGTCATAGTAGTTAGGTGGAGAAGTGTACCGTTAAAATACCGCTTGCTTTTTTTGTTTCATTCATTCTCGGGATGTGAGTGTCGCTGGCAAGGCGTCATTGGCCATCCCTACTTGCCCTGAGAAGGTGGTGGTGGGCCTACTTCTTGAACCACTGCAGTATTCTCTTTAGGGATTTGATACAACTGAGTGGCTTGCTAGGCCACTTGAAAGGGTGGTTAAGAATCAACCACATTAATGTGGGACTAGTCACAGAGGCCAGTCCAGGTAAGGGAGGTTTTCTTCCCTAAAGGACATTACTTAACCAGTTGGATGAAATTGCTCAGTAGTTCGTAAACTGCCTGATTGTAACAACGGAACTGGCGCTAGAAAAACATCAGGATCATTTATATTTAAAAAAATTGTAGGACGAATACAATTAAAAACAATCATGTCCCATGACTCAGGTACAAAGTTAATAATCAATTAATACCAAAATATTTGTGCTTTCACATTTCTTAGGCTGCATCCCAATTACTAACAAACTATTAGCAAAAGGTCTCAATGTTTTCTTCAACTATCAGTTTCTACTTTCCAATTTGAAAAATATTCACAAAGTCAAAAGCAAAATTTGCTGCATATGGAAAAAGGCTAAAAATTTGTTTCAAAAATTTAGAGCCCAACAACCAAAATGAGCAATTGCAGTGACTAGTGATTACAGGTGCATTTCAGAATCTAGCTCCTCGATCCACAGATATTATTCCACCCAAACATTAAAGGATAGTTTTCAGAACACCAGGACAGAGGCACTGTAAACGAAAATACTGGTTGCTTGGTTTTCAGCGAAACCATTAGCTGAATTTGAGAAAATTATACATCCATGAGCAGTGGGATGGAGCTACTGATTGGAAAAGTTAATGGAAAAGATGGGCAAGAGGAACCAGTCTCTTGGCAGATTTTACTTTCTTTATATATGGATCATTATTTTCTGTCACTTTTACCTTTGTTTACCCTTCTACAAATGCTTGTACGTACATTTACCTTAGAGAGCCGCACCACACAAACTACACTGTTGTGAAATAATTCCACTCTACATTCACCAAATACCTTTGCATGGCCTCAGTGTACATGGATTCAAATGCAATGTAAAAATCTTGTTTCTTTCAATTCTTCCAATAAAGTTTCTTCACATCTCTGAAGTGGACTGGACTAGCAACAGTTGGGAGTTCAATGCCATCATGGCAAGTTGTGGAAATGAATTCAATAAGTCTAGTCATTTGTGAGCTGGCACCAGAAAAATAACCACAAAGGCTGTCATTAAAAACCCAACTGGTTCACTAATGTCCTTCAGGGAAGGGTCCCTGCCACCCCTACCTGATCTTGCCTACACTTGACTTCAGTTTCTATTACATCATTGACTCTTAATTCCCTCTCAAGAGGTCTAGCATCAGATCTTCTTCAATACTGGCTCTATGTGCTGGATTTCCTACCTAATACCATTATGGAAGCACCAACATCACAAGGACTAGTGGTTCAAGGACAGGGCCCACTATTCTCTTCTGAGATCAACTGGGCATGATATTGCCGGCGTTGCCCATATCAGAGAACAAAGAAAAACCCAACCCCCTACATCTCTTACCTTTGATAGCTACACCCTTAGTCCTCTGCATCTATCAACATTCTTGGCCTCACAATCTTCCTCTTACCTCAAATGAAACTCATATGTTTCCTCCACTAAACTAGCTGGTTTCAAGGAGCTGTATATACTCTCCTGCCCAACATTCATTCTCACCTCAACAACTCAACCCTATAAAACCAAAGTTCATCCGAGATTTAAAGACTAAACACTAGTTCTTGATTTACCTTGACTTTTTTTTTAAAAACTCTTTGAACCTTGGTTGCTCAATTTTAGAAAAATCTATTGGTTCCTCCAGTATCATAGGTCATTGACCAAATTGCAACAGCCATTTGCACTCTTTAACTGATATAATTCTAGATTTAGTTACATTATTGAAATAATTACATAGATTTCAAAAAGTAAAAAAAGGGATTTTAAAGAGGGTATGAAGAGCTAAATTAGATCTGTCAGTAGAAGTAGGAAGAGGGGAGGAAGAAAAGACATTAGAAATTTGGCAAATTAACTGTTTTGTTTCAGGCTTTTACATGCTACAAAGACATTCTCAAGTCATATGGTTATCCCTTGCTGGATTATCAATCACAAGTGCCCTGTCGGAATGAGTCCCGAGGCTTTCAATGAACTCTTCAAACCAATCTGACAAAATCTGCATTAACTAGGTACTTTTTTTTTTAAAATGGTGCAAATAAATATTGAACTAATATTGACATTTCCTTCACCAGCCACCCAGTGAAACTCTGCAATTTCAGACAATCCATCTGGTGGCAGAAAATCAAAGTATGTACAGAATTAAATGAAAAAAAGGATACATTGGATTAAAATATGATCCCATTTGCTGAAAGCATTGGTGAAATTGCTTTCTTTAATTTCAAACCTGTGTGTCTTTCCCTTCCAAATAGGCTTACGTATAAAATTACCTAAAATGTTCTTTGCTCATTATAACAAGGAAGAGGAAGATTAAAGGAATGCAACTGAAACACCATACAGATTAGAATGCGACTGATCGATCTATCTGCACTCACTTCTCAATGTTTCCTTTTCCTGTTATTGCACTGCACTGATTTCTTATTGGTTTTGCCTCAGGTTTTTTTAAAATTAGAATTTTCTCTTCTCAATTTCAATTTATTTCTTGTTTTTTTTTTAAAAATGGACAGTTCCCAATCTGTATTTGCATTTAGATTCTGTAATTGTGAATCTCCCTAAACCACAGTAATATCTCCTCAGTGATTTAAGTCTGCATAATATATATGGGAAAGTAATACTGCACAGTGCAGCATTCTACTTTTATCAAATGTGCTGTTACAATTTAGGCTTTTTCCCCCAATACCCTTCTCTTGATGCAAAAAGTAAGCCTGTGCTTGTTTTGAACCGAAACTTAATCTTATGTTTGATATATCAGCTAGTGTGTCGCAGAGCTAACAATTAACCTTTATATTATTGGATCTACTGGAAGAAGAAATGGTACAGTCCACCCACCATATCTTCCCGATCTCTCCAATTAGCAAAAGACACCACCCTGACAGACAATGCTGCTCAGGCTAAAAATAGTAATGAGTTTATTATAAGTAAAATTATATAGAAGCAAAAATGCACATCTGTAGATAATAACAGTCCTTAATTCTTACCAATACTTTAAAACTGTTTTGAGATCAGAATCCTTAGAGATCTGTCCCTGGCGCACTTTGGCTGAGATTATTTACAATACATGACCATCTAGGCAGCAGAAACACCCAACTCAGCACTGCAACACGGAAATAAGTGGTTTAATCATGTGAACTAAAGCAATTGTCAGCAGCGTTCATATTTGTTCTTGCACCAACTCTAAAGACAAAATATGAACTGTCAATCAAAGCAGACTTCAAAATCAAAAGGCTGGCACTCATACCTGATTTCAAACAGGTATTCACATCTCCAGAACAATTCAAACCGGCCTCATTAGATTCTTGCAAGTAGGACAGCTGCCTTTTATCTAATTACCCAGTGAAATAATCTGGAATGTTTCTGCACAAACAAACTCACATACATTGAGAAAACAATCAAATCAATTTTACCCTGACAGGGGCATGTCTATAAGGAATCGATACAAACAGAGGCAGGATGCTCTTATGAATATCAACATCCACACCGGATAGGTCGATGTGAATATGTTTAAACCCCCACCCCACGACACTAAAGAATTCTTAGTGCTGCTAACAGAAGCCCTGGTCCAATTGAAACAAATCGTGTTCTACAAAGCCTACAAAAAGACAGGCACAACAGGTTCCATTATAAACACCTTGTACTTGAAAGTGAGTACAGTTAACAAGTTGTTTGGGGTGAGAATAAGTTCAGCCAAATGGAACACAATGGTTCGAGTCTGGCTAAGTCACTGTTCAAGGAAGAAGTGGAGGGCTCAGAGATCATCCTTGAGAAATGAACATACATGGTGAAAAGCAGATGACTGAGGTCAAAGGACCTAAAAATTGTCGAAGTGACAGAAAGCATTAGAAGATTTAGGTGGACAATAGGCAAAAGAATAGAGTCAAGATCAAAGAAGACTAGTTATAGCAAGCTAAAACAGTGGGCCTGCTTGGGACAGACCCATTTGTGTATTAAAAACAGAAAATGCTGGAAATACTCAGCAGCATGTGTGTATTTTTGGGAGGAGGTGGAGACTTGCTGTGTGGGTTGGGGAATTACAAGTTTGATGGTGAGTGGTGAGATCAGTGAGATGGTTTGATGCTCATAGTGGGATCATGGTCCAGAGAGAGCTAGGAGTAGCCAGATAGATGGCAAGGCAGAGGTCCTTCCACCATACAAAAATCCTTTGTATAGAATTTTGTTAAACTACAAATTCATAAAATAAAATATAAATGAACTGAGACTGGTCAGGTCCTTGGATCCATCACACATGGGACGATGTTGCAGACATTACAGCAGCCAACTATTACCCTTCCTGTTTATTCTATCTGCTACTAATAATAATGCAATTAAAATAAGTGAATTCAAACTCTCGCCAGGGCAAGGTTAATGCAACAATTTATTTTTTTATGACCGGAAAGTGAAAGTTATGTCTAAAAGCATTACATAAACTAATAGATATTAGAAAGACAATTTAACATTGTAATTCAATGTCAGGGCTCTGCTGAAAGCACTCAAGCTGCTCTGCAGATTTATGAGGGGATCAGCAGAACCCCTCAAATGAATTACAACCTAAGCACTCCCAAAATTCAACCAGTCTTGGCCTTTATTAATTTTGCACAATGATGCATCTTTGAACATCGAAATTTTCTGGAGTTAGACCATTATTACTAGGCAATGAATTCATCATGGACACTCTTAGAATAATGAGCTTTAATCTTTAGGACAATTTCCTTTGCAACTAGCTTTTCCAGCTGATTATGAAGTATATCCCTTATTACAGATTCTGCAGTCTCCTTCAACAGCAGTATTTAATCAGGATGAAACATTTTCTTTGGCTATACCTCGTGGATGAGGATTGGACCAAGTATGGTTACTTACATCACATCTTGCGAGGCTCGGTGTGAGATCAGCAACTTGACAATGTCCACGTGACCATTCCTGACGGCATCATGCAATGGAGAATCATTCTGGTACCCTGGTGTGTTCAGTAGTGCACCAAACTGCAATAACAGTTCTACAACTTTCATGTGTCCATGGTTACAGGCTTCATGCTACAAAAACACAGCCAATTATTAAAAGCTTGAAGAAAGACATGCACAAAGATCACAATGTCAACATAAAGTTGGGTAGTAAAGCATGGGGCCAGATGCAGATCCATTTAACATTGGCTTTAAGGCTCCACCATTAGAAGGTGTCCCAAATAATGGGGAGAAAAGCACCATTTCTGTTCAGCTATTACATACTGGATCGAGAATCTAAAAGTACATAATTTCTGTTAACAGTCACAAGGTGCAAGGGCATTTGACAAAGAAAATACTCTAATGTCAAAACAGCGGGAGCAGCATGTTGGAGCAGAGTCCACTGAATGGTGGGGCTGTGCCTGCAATCCCCCTTATGCGGAATTCCCGCAATCTATTATCTCTACAGGAAGATCCCAGGCCAGAAACCTGGTACTTCCTCAGAGATGGGTGGAAACACAGGGAAAAACACCTTCAGACTTCATTGACACACCTTCCAACAGTTAAATGAATATAGTTACCTGAAGAGTGGTTAGAATGTGGAACTCGCTACCACAAGGAGTAGTTGGGGCGAATGGCATAGATGCATTTTAAGGGGAAGCTAGATGAACACATGAGGGAGAAAGGAATAGAATGTTATGTTGATAGGGTTGGATGAAGTAAGGTGGGAGAAGGCTCATCTTAAGTATGAACACCGGCATAGACCAGTTGGGTTGAATAGCCTGTTTCTGTGCTGTACACTATATATAATTCTATGCAATGTACAGTGGCAACGGCACAGGTCTGCCAGCAACTCACTCATTCTCCACGTGTGGAACAATAACTGACAAAAAAATTTTTATACCTTCTAGCTTTCTAAAGAAAAAAAATGACTTGAAAAAAGCAAAGTAGAATTTAACAAAAGATTTTTTTTGACCAACTACATTTCCACTGATCAGCAATCACAGACTTAATTCATTTTTTAAATTTTATTTAAGTTTCCAAAGAAATGTATAAAAAGTCAAGCTGCCTGTGGGTTTGGTTTCTATAATAGCCTGTAAGTTACACAAAAAAGGGCACCATCCAAAAACGTTGGGATGTAATTGTGTGAACATACAAAGACAGATGCTGTTCCAGCAATGAAATGGCAATGAATCTAAAATCATTTGCACTCTTATATTCAAATATTGTTTACATGTTGCCAAAGTTGGTCATGCAATAATTTACAACAGAACTCAGTCATTCTGGCGGCTCTTCCACAACTGCCAATGGGCTACAAACCGAGAGCTTTCATTCAACATCAGCGCGGGATTGCTCGCATTTGTGGTTCTGCTCCAAATGGCAATGTTTCCAGGGTCAGCAGAAAGTCCAGCTAAGTGAAGACTGCCCCGTCCCGAGTGCTCTCACTCAATAAGCTAATCGTCCAGATAAGGACAGACATGAAACTCGTTCAGATGCAGCTGTTACTGACGGGCATGCGGTAACATGTGGAACCAAGCTGAGCCTCAAGGATGAACCCCTATGTTCTTGTATGGACTTGTCAACTGCATCTAGAGGAGATATGCCTTTCTATGATAATGCTGTGACTTCCAGCCAATCTTAAGAACAATCTGAATGATGCTTACGTGATCATCTTAATTTTCTCCTTTTGAAGCAGCTCTCGTAATTTTGAGGCCACGATTAAATCAAAATCCAATTTTCTGGACAATAAAGTAATTTTTCCTCATATTTTAAGTCATTACTTTTGCCACTTCATACCAGTGGGTCATGATCTGGGCTTTTGCAGGAAAATCAATGGAATTGAGAATGTTATCGACTATCCAGAACTTGGTATTGATACTGGTGGGTCACAAATTCTCGCAATCTGTCACTTCATCCCACTGGACTCCTGATCTGCCAATTCCCACCCAACCGCCGACCTGCCGCCAATTCCCACCCAACTCTCCAAACACAGCTGTCTATTCCATTGCACAGCTTGAATAACAAGGGTACTAGTTTAGAGAGTTCTCCAAACGCAGCTGTCCACACGTCACTCTGAACGTACCTGTCTCAATATTACCAAGCATGCTGGATAAGAGAAAAATAGCTGCTCAGATGATGAAGTAGGGCCAACTATCTGATTGACATTAACAGTACAGCTTCAGGAATGCAGAAGAAAATGGCTGGTTCTCACACTAAATAATGCATTTGTCATTTAATGAGAAGGTTTCTATCACAATCATTGTTTGTGTAATTGACAGCTCAATCTTTGAAAAGTTCTGTAAATGACTATGTTTTAAAGCAATCAATAGCAGATTGCACTTACACGAAAATAAATTGAAAAAGCCAATTGGGCAAACTGTGGAATACTGTAGCTCTAGTTTAAATTGCGAAAAAGGGTGCTGTAGTATAGACAGTGCAACATCCATTTTCCAAGTACTGGTAAAATCCAGAATATGATCCGCAAAAATACTGGCAACAAAAAAGGAATTTGCCATAATTGGCTACTACAAGCTAGTGACCTTGGTCACAGTATATCACCCACTATCCCTCTTTGATTTAACAGCAGCCATGACATTGAAAGCACCCCCTAGATTGGGTAGTGCTTTGGTGTTGCATAGCTACACCGTGCCCTTTTCCCTGAAAGCTCCATCAATATCTGCAGACTGGAACTCTGATATCATTGGGGTGCATGGTACTTGTGGGTAACCGAGTCGGGACTGACTCCCCTACAGAAATAACCCTGCTTAAGCAATTTTCCATTGTTGGGGGCAGGGGGGTCTTTGCGAGCTAGGCTGCAAAGCCGATTCACCCATATAAGGGTTTTTGAGGCTTGATTCCAATCCAGGAAAACTCGCTGGTGCTGCTGCTCGCACCTATCTAAAGTGATTCTCTTTACCATGTAGTGAGATAGAAACAGAAAATTTGCCGTGGCATGCAGGGAGATATAGGCATCTCAGCTAGAAAGTCTGACTGGTAATTCACAGGCACCTGAGCCATAAGTGAGTTACAGCAATCCTTATAAGCAAAGATATTGATCACATCTGATTGGCGACATGTACCTCACGTTTCACGTACAAGTTGTTTGAACTAATTCATGTTTCTAAATCAGATGTGAGAAATACGTAAAAATATCTTTGTGGTTCCAAGTGCGCACATGCGGTATCATAAATACACACCAATGGTGTCCATCCTGCATTGTCTTTGATGTTTGTATTAGCTCCATTCTCCAACAGCTGCTCCACCGCTGCAATATCACCCTATAACACAATAAAATGGTCAGCAGATTAGTATAACAGAGAAAAAAGAAAGATTTACATTTATATTGCAACTTTCACGACCTGAGGCCATCCCAAAGTGCTTTACAACCAATGAAGTGCTTTTGAAGTATTGTAATGTAAGAAACACGACAGCCAATTTGCACACAGCAAGGTCTAAACAAATAACAATGTGATACGACTAATGTCCTTTAGGGAAGGAAACCTGCAGTCCTTACCCGGTCTGGCTTATATGTGACTCCAGACCCATAGCAATGTGGTTGATTCTTAATTGCCCTCTGAAATGGCCGAGCAAGCCACTCAGTTGTAAAATCGCGCTAAAAAAAGTCACAATAAGAATAAAACCGGACGGACCACCCGGCATCGGACATGACAAAGGCAAACCAAGCCCAGTCGACCCTGCAAAGTCCTCCTCACGAACATCTGGGGACTTGTGCCAAAATTGGGACAGCTGTCCCACAGACTAGTCAAGCAACAGCCTGACGTAGCCATACTCACAGAATCAAACTCTTCAGCCAACGTCCCAGACTCTTCCATCACCATCCCCGGGTATGTCCTGTCCCACCGGCAGGACAGACCCACCAGAGGTGGCGGTACAGTGATATAGAGTCAGGAGGGAGTGGCCCTGGGAGTCCTCAACATTGACTCTGGACCTCATGAAATCTCATGGCATCAGGTCAAACATGGGCAAGGAAACCTCCTGCTGATTACCACCTACCGCCCTCCCTCAGCTGATGAATCAGTCCTCCTCCATGTTGAACAACACTTGGAGAAAGCACTGAGGGTAGCAAGGGCACAGAATGTACTCTGGGTGGGGGACTTCAATGTCCATCACCAAGAGTGGCTCGGTAGCACCATTACTGACCGAGCTGACTGAGTCCTGAAGGACAGAGCTGCCAGACTGGGCCTGCGGCAGGTGGTGAGCAAACCAACACGGGGGAAAAACTTACTTGACCTTGTCCTCATCAACCTACCTGTCGCAAATGCATCTGTCCATGACAGTATTGGTAGGAGTAACCACCGCACAGTCCTCGTGGAGACAAAGTCCCGTCTTCGCAGTGAGGACACCACCCAACGTGTTGTGTGGCACTACCATCATACTAAATGGGATAGATTCATAACAGATCTAGCAGCTCAAAACTGGGCATCCATGAGGTGCTGTGGGCCATCAGCAGCAGCAGAATTGTATTCCAGCACAATCTGTAACCTCATGGCCCGGCATATTCCTCACTCTACCATTACCAACAAGCCAGGGGATCAACCCTGGTTCAATGAGGAGTGTAGAAGAGCATGCCAGGAGCAGCACCAGGCGTACCTAAAAATGAGGTGCCAACCTGGTGAAGCTACAACACAGGACTACATGCATGCTAAACAGCGGAAGCAACATGCTGTGCACAGAGCTAAGCAATTCCGCAACCAACGGATCAGATCAAAGCTCTGCAGTCCTGCCACATACAGTCGTGAATAGTGGTGGACAATTAAACAACTAACGGGAGGAGGAGGTTCTGCAAACATCCCCATCCTCAATGATGGCGGAGTCCAGCACGTGAGTGCAAAAGACAAGGCTGAAGAGTTTGCAACCATCTTCAGCCAGAAGTGTCGAGTAGATGATCCATCTCGGCCTCCTCCCGATATCCCCACCATCACAGAAGCCAGTCTTCAGCCAATTCGATTCACACCACGTGATATCAAGAAACGGCTGAGTGCACTGGATACAGCAAAGGCTATGGGCCCCGACAACATCCCGGCTGTAGTGCTGCAGACTTGTGCTTCAGAACTAGCTGCGCCTCTAGCCAAGCTGTTCCAGTACAGCTACAACACTGGCATCTACCCGACAATGTGGAAAATTGCACAGGTACGTCCTGTCCACAAAAAGCAGGACAAATCCAATCCGGCCAATTAACGCCCCATCAGTCTACTCTCAATTATGAGCAAAGTGATGGACGGTGTCGTCGACAGTGCTATCAAGCGGCACTTACTCACTAATGCTCAGTTTGGGTTCCGCCAGGACCACTCGGCGCCCGACCTCATTACAGCCTTGGTCCAAACATGGACAAAAGAGCTGAATTCCAGAGGTGAGGTGAGGGTGACTGCCCTTGACATCAAGGCAGCATTTGACCAAGTGTGGCACCAAGGAGTCCAAGTAAAATTGAAGTCAATGGGAATCAGGGGGAAAACTCTCCAGTGGCTGGAGTCATACCTAGCACAAAGGAAGATGGTAGTGGTTGTTGGAGGCCAATCACCTCAGCCCCAGGGCATTGCTGCAGGAGTTCCTCAGGGCAGTGTCCTAGGCACAACCATCTTCAGCTGCTTCATCAATGACCTTACCTCCATCATATGGTCAGAAATGGGGATGTTCGCTGATGATTACACAGTGTTCAGTTCCATTCGCAACCCCTCAGATAATAAAGCAGTCCGAGCCCGCATGCAGCAAGACCTGGACCACATCCAGGCTTGGGCTCATAAGTGGCAAGTAACATTCGCGCCAGACAAGTGACAGGAAATGACCACCTCCCCTTGACATTCAACGACATTACCATCACCGAATCCCTCACCATCAACATCCTGGGGGTCACCATTGACCAGAAACTTAACTGGACCAGCCACATAAATACTGTGGCGACAAGAGCAGGTCAGAGGCTGGGTATTCTGTGGCGAGTTACGCACCTCCTGACTCCCCAGAGCCTTTCCACCATCTACAAGGCACAAGTCAGGAGTGTGATGGAATACCCTCCACTTGCCTGGATGAGTGCAGCTCCAACAACACTCAAGAAGCTTGACACCATCCAGGACAAAGCAGCCCGCTTGATTGGCACCCCATCCACCACCCTAAACATTCACTCCCTTCACCACCGGCGCACTGTTGCTGCAGTGTGTACCATCCACAGGATGCACTGCAGCAACTCGCCAAGGCTTTTTCGACAGCACCTCCCAAACCCGCGACCTCTACCACCTAGAAGGACAAGAGCAGCAGGCTCATGGGAGCAACACCACCTGCACATTCCCCTCCAAGTCACACACCGACTTAGAAATATATCGTCGTTCCTTCATCGTCGCTGGGTCAAAATCCTGGAACTCCCTTCCTAACAGCACTGTGGGAGAACCTTCACCACACGGCCTGCAGCGGTTCAAGGCGGCGGCTCACCACCACCTTCTCAAGGGCAATTAGGTATGGGCAATAAATGCCAGCCTAGCCAGCGACGCCCACATCCCATGAACAAATGAAAAAAAAACGACCAGATAATCTGTTTTAATGATGTTGATTGAGAGATAAATATTGATCAGGACACTAGGGAGAACTCCACTGCTCTTCTTCTAAGTAGTGCCATGGGATCTTTTACGTCCACCTGAGAAGGCAAATGAACCTCTGTTTAACGTCTCAGCTGAAAGGCGGCACCTCTGACAGTGCAGTACTCCTCAATACTGCATTAGCGCGTCAGCCTCGATTATGTGCTCAAGTCTGTGGAGAGGGGCTTGAACACACGAACTTCTGACTAGAGGCGAGAGTGCTACCACTGAGCCACGGCTGAGTTATGAGGCAAACAAGAACAAGGGGCTCATCCTTGAGACTCAGCTTGGTTCCACGTGTTTGCACATATTCTGCCTATATGCCAATAAATTTCCCAATACTGCACATACAGTATGGTAATGTATAGTGAATAATTTACCAGCACTGTATTGTTAATTTAAAAAGCTTCATTTTACAGTACAATTTACCTGATGCCTTCTGATCACTTCTGCTTTATTACCTTTACGTTAACCCTCATCCTTCACATTCAATGGTGAGAAAAATCAAAATATTTCTAAGTAACACTTAGTATAGATTATGTAGAACAATACTTGCCAATTTTCTCCCCTTCACTCCCGAGGAAGCTATAAACAGGGCACCGCAGCCTTCCACTCCCTCGCTCAAGTGATCAGTCTTCATGAGTGAGCTCAGACTGTGAAAGTTCGCAGGTTACTTGAGCAGAGATGAGGGACTTCAATTACATGAAGAGACTAGAGAAGCTGGGGTTGTTCTCCTTGGAGTAGAGAAGGGTATGGGGAGATTTAATAGAGGTGTTTAAAATCATGAAGGGTTTTGATAGAGTAAATAAGGAGAAACTGTTTCCAGTGGCAGGAGGGTCGAAAATCAGAGGACACAGATTTAAGATAATTGGCAAAAGAACCAGCGGCGAGACGAGGAGACATTTTTTTTATGCAGCGAGTTGTTATGATCTGGAATGCACTGTCTGAAAGGATGGTGAAAGCAGATTTAACAATAACTTTCAAAAGAGAATTGGATAAATAGTTGAAGGGGGAAAATGTGCAGGGGAAAGGGCAGGGGAGTGGGACTAATTGGGTAGCTCTTTCAAAGAGCCAGTACAGGCACAATGGGCCGAATGACTACCTCCTGTGCTGTACGATTCTATGAAGAGCATCACAGTCGAACCTGACCGTGCTCCCATCTGGCACCCACACTCGCTCATTTTCCGATAGGAATCACTGGTTAGTGATCAGGAGCAGGAAACCTGGCTGATACTTCTCCCTAGCCCAAGGAAGGATACTCAAGCCAGCTATAGTATTCCGAAGTGCCGCTGCAGCCGAGATTAGCTAACGCAGGAATAGAACTGTATTTAACCTCTGGGTGCTGCTGACATAAACCACTGCTTCATAACTCAATAACAACTATAAATTCTAATCTGACATTCATTGAATATTATAGTCTGGTATGCAATATTGGTTCATAAATACAACCAATATTGATTTAAATAAAAACAAATGCAAATACCAAGCACCCTAGCTGTGATTACAGGCAGGAATACCATGCTTTGTTCAGAGGGCAATAGATTTAGAATTTCCCGACAATCATTTAACAGCCATGAACTATTGATACCTTTACAGAGAGGAAAGAAGATAGGACTAGTGCTCCATATATTTATATATAAACCCATTATAAAAAGATGACCAATTGTCATTGTTTGTTAATGTGCTGCAAGGGGGAAACCAAGAGAATACACTTTATACACATGTAGGAGTTGATAACTGTGAACAGCCCAATGTCAAAGGCATTAGGAATCTATAATTAAGGATAGGGTGACTGAACACCGCGAGAATTTTCAGTTAATCAGAGAGAGCCAGCATGGATTTGTGAAAGGTAGGTTGTGCCTGACAAATCTGATTGAATTTTTTGAAGAGGTGACTAAAGTAGTGGATAGGGAATGTCAATGGATGTTATTTATACGGACTTCCAGAAGGCATTTGATAAAGTCCCACATAAGAAACTGTTAGCTAAGATAGAAGCCCATGGAATCGAGGGAAAAGTACGGACTTGGTTAGGAAGTTGGCTGAGCGAAATGAGACAGAGGGTAGGGATAATAGGTAGGTACTCACATTGGCAGGATGTGACTAGTGGAGTCCAGCAGGGATGTGTCTTGGGGCCTCAATTATTCACAATATTTATTAACGACTTAGATGAAGGCATAGAAAGTCTCATATCTAAGTTTACCAATGACACAAAGATTGGTGGCATTGTAAGCAGTGGAGATGAAAACATAAAATTACAAAGCGATATTGACAGATTAGGTGAATGGGCAAAACTGTGGCAAATGGAATTCAATGTAGACAAATGTGAGGTCATCCACTTTGGATCAAAAAAGGATAGAACAGGGTACTTTCTAAATGGTAAAAAGTTAAAAACAGTGGATGCCCAAAGGGACTTAGGGGTTCAGGTACAGAGATCATTGAAGTGTCATGAACAGGTGCAGAAAATAATCAAAAAGGCTAATGGAATGCTGGCCTTTATATCTAGAGGACAGGAGTACAAGGAGGCAGAAGTTATGCTGCAGCTATACAAAACCCTGGTTAGACCACACCTGGAGTACTGTGAGCAGTTCTGGGCACCGCACCTTCGGAAGGACATATTGGCCTTGGAGGGAGTGCAGCGTAGGTTTACTAGAATGATACCCGGACTTCAAGGGTTAAGTTACGAGGAGGGATTACACAAATTGTGGTTGTGTTCTCGAGTGTTTCGAAGGTTAGGGGGTGATCTGATCGAAGTTTATAAGATATTAAGGGGAACAGATAGGGTGGATAGAGAGAAACTATTTCTGCTGGTTGGGGATTCTAGGAGTAGGGGGCACAGTCTAAAAATTAGAGCCAGACCTTTCAGGAGCGAGATTAGAAAACATTTCTACACACAAAGTGTGGTAGAAGTTTGGAACTCTCTTCTGCAAATGGCAATTGATGCTAGCTCAATTGCTAAATTTAAATCAGAGATGGATAGCTTTTTGGCAACCAAAGGCATTAAGGGATATGGGCCAAAGACAGGTATATGGAGTTAGATCACAGATCAGCCATGATCCTATCAAATGGCGGAGCAGGCACGAGGGGCTGAATGGCCTACTACTGTTCCTATGTTCCTAAAGGCCTT
Organism: Heptranchias perlo; assembly: GCF_035084215.1. Taxonomy (NCBI): domain Eukaryota; kingdom Metazoa; phylum Chordata; class Chondrichthyes; order Hexanchiformes; family Hexanchidae; genus Heptranchias; species Heptranchias perlo. The sequence continues at coordinate 91,474,821 of NC_090331.1, read as the reverse complement.
GAGAATGGAAATGACAATGGATTGTAGTGTTTGAGAGCATGTGACTTTTTTTTAAAAATTCGTTCATGTGATGTGGGCATCGCTGGCAAGGCCAGCATTTATTGTCCATCCCTAATTGCCCTGGAGAAGGTGGTGATAAGCCGCCTTCTTGAATCGCTGCAGTCCGTGTGGTGAAGGTTCATCCACAGTGCTATTAGGTCGAGGGTTCCAGGATTTTGACCCAGCGACGATGAAGGAATGGCGATATATTTCCAAGTCGAGATGGTGTGTGACTTGGAGGGGAACGTGCAGGTGGTGTTGTTCCCATGTGCCTGCTGCCCTTGTCCTTCTAGGTGGTAGAGGTCAGGGGTTTGGGAAGTGCTGTTGAAGAAGCCTTGGCGAGTTGCTGCAGTGCATCCTGTGGATGGTACACACTGCAGCCACGGTGCACTGGTGGTGAAGGGAGTGAATGTTTAGGGTAGTGGATGGGGTGCCAATCAAGCGGGCTGCTTTGTCCTGGATGGTGTCGAGCTTCTTGAGTGTTGTTGGAGCTGCACTCATCCAGGCAAGTGGAGGGTATTCCATCACACTCCTGACTTGTGCCTTGTAGATGGTGGAAAGGCTCTAGGAAGTCAGGAGGTGAGTCACTCGCTGCAGAATACCCAGCCTCTGACCTGCTCTTGTAGCCACAGTATTTATATGGCTGGTCCAGTTAAGTTTCTGGTCAATGGTGACCCCCAGGATGTTGATTGTGGGGGATTCGGCGATGGTAATGCTATTGAATGTCACGGGGAGGTGGTTAGATTCTCTCTTGTTGGAGATGGTTATTGCCTGGCACTTGTCTGGCGCGAATGTTACTTGCCACTTATGAGCCCAAGCCTGGATGTTGTCCAGGTCTTGCTGCATGCGGGCACGGACTGCTTCATTATCTGAGGGATTGCGAATGGAACTGAACACGGTGCAATCAAAACAAGTTTGAGTACAAATTGGACAGAACTGTCAGTGTAAATGAAGTGGAAGTATATTAATAGGTACATTAACAAGGATGTGTATCCCAACCTATCGAAATATAAAATATGGGAGCTGAGAGCCAGTTCTACAAATGTTGATACCTGTTTACACTAGAGGTTATGTAATCACCATCCCTTTCCCAATGCCGTGCAGAAACACAGTTGCTTTCTTTCAGATTTCTGGAGCTCATTTTAAAGATTCTGGGCAAATTATTAGGATGCAGCTGCTAAACGCTTTGCAATTACAGATATTTTATTTTACTTTCAGCTGAGTGTTTTTTTTTTAAATCAGCGTATTTTTTAAGGCACATATAATACAAAAAAAAATGGACGACTGGTATTATTGCTCAAAAATTCTAAGTTTTCAGGGGACTTGGGGCAAGTTTACTTTGTGTAAAGAAAATTAAATTGGCACTTCACAGTTTCCCAAAGACATCTGTTGAGGGTGGGGGGGGGCAGGGGGTTCAATTTTTTTTTATTCCCTCAACAATAAAATGTCACCCTCTTGTGAAGAAGGTTCAGGAGTTCGCTGGCGTTTCACTGCAATGCAGTTAGATTCCCTGCTCATCTTTGGTACCGAACTCAAGATAGTGAGGTTTTGTTACTGGGAGATGTATCTGACCCTACACCTGAATTGAATAACCCCAGCTGATCTACGGCTCATTGTAAACCTCACACGGGTCGTAAAGTGCTCCCACTTCACTCCAGTGCAGTACTGAGGAAGCGCTGCACTGTCGGAGGTGCTTTCTTTCCGGTGAGTGGCCCCATCTGCCCTTTCAGGCAAATGTAAAAGATCCCATGGCACTATTTTGAATAAGAGAGCAAGGGGGTTCTCCCCGTTGTCCTGGCCAATATTTATCCCCCAACCAACATCACCAAAAAACGGATTATCTAGTCATTTATTTCATTGCTGTTAATGGGAGCTTGCTGTGCGCAAATTAGCTGTCGCATTTCCTACATTACAACAGTGACTATACTTCAAAAAGTACTTTGTTGGCTGCAAATTGCTCTGGGACAGCTTGATAGACGCTATATAAATGCAAGTTTTTCTTCCTTCGACTGCAGCCATTTCAAAGTGGAATCTGGTTCGACCCACTAGTCACAAAGACAGTGACCTAAAGCTATAATATCCCTTTTCAAATTATCTACACTACACCTCAGCCACACACACACAGTATATATCAAAATAAACAATTTCTCTCCATTCATCCTCCAAATCTCTATCTGTAAATATATTACCACTGTCAAATTTAAATAAATTGCAAATTTAAATTGATAAGTCACAGAAATGGGATAAAACGCTAACGATAGGAACTGCCTGATGGCCTAGTATGTATAAATGCACGCCACAGAATAAATGCAAAATACTGCGGATACTGGATATCTGAAATAAAAACAGAAAATGCTGGAAATACTCAGCAGGTCAGGCAGCATCTGTGGAGAAAGGAGCAGAGTTAACTTTTCAGGTCGATTACCTTTCATCAGAATTGGAAGATGTTAGAGATGAACATCTTAAACAAATAGAAAGGATCCCCTATCTGTACACGGCCAGTGGGGTGGTCTGTACCCTTGGGATCCACCTACCTTTCTCCGCCACATTCCCAAGCCATGGTGAGCTTTCTCCTCTCATCATTTTCCATGCTTCCCTCTCCCTATGCGATTCTGCTATAACTAATTACACCTCTCTGGACCCATCTTTTGTTTTTATACTTGTCTCATTAGCACCCCCCTCTGCCTTTCACCATCACTTTTGACATTTAATCACTCCTGCCCTCCACCTTATCAAAGACCTCTCCCTTTTGTTCTTTTCTTGCCCCTTTTCCCTGGCTCTACTTGCTTAAAAGCTTTTCATATCTAACATCTTCCAGTTCTGACGAAAAGTCATCGATCTGAAACGTTAACTCTGCTTCTCTCTCCACAGGCGCTGCCTGACCTGCTGAGTGTTTTTCAACATTTTCTGTTTTTATTTTAGATAAATGCATTACCTGGAATGCCAATGAGTCATGCAGACCAGCAGGTCCCAGCGTCAATCAACAATCTGTACTTAGCTGATCTCCTCTGGGGCAGTAATTGCAGTGGTACAATTGGCCTCATCACTCCTGGGTAACACAGAATTACAACACAGCACAGAAACAGGAGCCTCGTCCACCCTAAAAAAAAAAAATCAGCCAGCGGCCATGTTCTTGAACCTCAATCCAGTAACCCTTACTAGAAAGTGCATGTAGGTGGATGTCACAAGATGACGGGATCAGGCTGACTGTCAACTTTCATGGCTGAATACCTTATTGGCACTCATGGTTTTAGGCTGACACACAAACAGCTACTTGGGCTACTGCGGATCTTACCGGCGCACACACACAACCACACCTGAGCAAGATTTAGCACCTTCAGAAGAGAACACTGTGGGGGGGGGGGGGGGGGGGGGGGGGGGGGCGGGCCAGGGGCGGGGACAAGATAAAACAATAACAATACATTTTGAACAGCAACGACAGGGTACGAGCAGCAACGACAGGGTCTGAAAAGGATTCTGTAGAAGACCCAGGAATAAGGGCACTAACAGTCTGCTATCACCAGTTCAAAACAAAAACAAAATGAAAGCAATTCTGAAGTTAATACTTTTGCCTTGTAGAGCCGTCAGCTTTTATTGGTGTACTGTACCTTTATGGAAGCGACGTGCAGTGGAGTCTCACCCTTGTGATTTTTCTTCATTGTTGGAGTAAGAGGAGAGATCGGGGTCGTTGCACAACTTCCAGGCAGCTTGTTCTTGGGCATAGGTAGTGGCGTGCGTGGAGATTTCTGTGTTGCACATTGTTTTCTCTCACTATTGCATCTGGTAGATGGGGTACTACAGCTATTCTCTGTTGAAGAGAAGGTCTGTGTCCCATTAATATTCTCGTTTGAATCAGATTTAAACACTGGAGTAGCTAGAGATTCCTGTTGTGTGTCTAATCTAGCTGGTTCATACACATTCGTATTGTAACTTGCAGATGGCCTTTCAAGGCAAAACGACCTCTGTATTTCTTGTCTGCTCTTTTTTGAGGGAGTTTTGGTGCTTGAATCTGATGATTTTCTTAATCTTTTAGCATTGAAATGTGTCATGGGCACAGGAACTAGAGAAGTATCTCCTTTATTCTTGAAGGTTTGGTCCAACTGTCCGAGGGAAGCCTCTTTGCAACTGGAAACTGTTGCAGTGGAACATGCTTTAGGAGGATAATCAGTCATATTTTTGGTCACAGACTCTACACTGGAGACAATCGCACTGTCAGCCAGTGGAACTGCAAGTGAATGGCCTGATTCTTCAGCAGTCTCACCTGAAATTGCCTGTCCCTCACTGCTGAAGACGACTGGTTGGCTACAAAATGAGATGACTCTATCATGATCCATTTTTTCAGGGCTGTCATTTTTTCTCTCCATTTTCTTGCTTTTTCTCTTTCCAAAACCCCAATCCTTATTGGCATCGGCCAATCTTTTCCTCACTGCCTGTTTTGCCTTGGCTGGAGGTTTCTTCTTTGGAGAGTCATGTGGAGGAGATGGTGATGACAAGAACTCAAACACAGAAGGTGTCGCCCCATTAAAATCGGGGCTTGGATTCGCTTTCTGATCCTTCTTAATGACGTTCATATCCAGCACACACCTCAGTTTTCTACTGCGTGGACTGAAATACGTTCTCATTTGCCACTTTTTACCAGTTATTCCTTCAGGATTGATTTCTGGTTCAGTTGGGTTACTTTTAATAGCTAAAATGAACAAAGTAACAGTAATCAGAAAATGATCCAAAGAAAACTTAGTTAAATACTTTGCACGTGGTGACACTTTCAATAAATAAGCAGCGCATCAGAAGCAAGATATTATGGGGCCAATTTTCCTTAACCTTGTACCACGAAACTCCCATTTTCCTGCCCTTTGCCCTGTGGAATCCCCTTTTCCCAGGAGCAAGGTCAGGAAAAAGTGGACAGAGACACCTTTTCCCAGGCCTCCACTCCCCATCTCCCTTTGCAATGCCCCAAGAGCCAGATTTCCCATTAGTCATTCCAATTGCAGCTACCAAATTTATTTTAGACTTCCCAACTGCATTACTTAAAGATGTCATTGTATCTGTTATCTAGGCTGTTTACCCTAGACCTACACTCAAGGCCAGAGAAAACCATCACAAATTCAGCCTTTGGGGGATTTGGCAAGCTTACAACCTCAAAGAAAAGGTTTCTTCTCAATCTGTACTGACCCAGTCATTTGATCATTTTATTATCCTCCTTTATGTTGGGCTAAGAAACCTAAACCAATATTGTGCCTTTAAATTCATCAGAAAATGGATGAGGGGGAAGAGGACAGAGCAAATTCTGGACAGAGGGGTCATAGCTTAGCCCATTTTCTTTTCTTTAAGGTAATATATTAGGATAGGACAAAAAATGCAAGATGCAGGCATTATGAGTGCATGTTGTTTCATTTTTGTAGACAGCAACTGAGGCCATCAATGGTGATAATGTAACATAGCAATGATTTCAGGCAGGAGACAACCTTCAGTCCATCTAGCCAACCTATCCACAGTATTACCTTGGTGCATTTCTACTAACCCAGAATCCCATTTGTTGACAAGAACCTGTCTCGTTCCTTCTTGAAACCCATCAGGTTGCTTGTTCTATCACCCATGCCGTTAATCTGTTCGGCATACTTACCACCCTTTTAGCAAAATAGTTCCTCCTGCCTTTCCTATTTTTTTTTTGTTATCCTTAATTTGTAAATATGCCCCCTTGTGTTTCCACACTCCAAGTTTATCAAAAATAATTCAGCATTCCTTTTGTTGAGTCATTATTTCAAATGATATCCCCCAATTGCTTTTTTCCAAAAGGGCATAATCCAAACACCAACATAAAGACAGTGATCTTAACCAAAAATCACCAGTCAACGGTATCTGCACTAAATCATATTCCACCAGTAAGGAATGGGGATCAAAACTAAATCTTCTACATGATCCAAATACAGTCTTGGAGAGAGTTAAAATCAAATTTTCGCCCAGTATGCTTATAGAGCTGAATATATACTAATTGCCTCACTACTTACAAGCTTTGTCATTTCCAAAGAACAGTCCAGTTTCACTACAAACCTCTTTCCAGAGTTAGCCATTCCACTCAGTGGGTATTGTGAGGAAACTAACTTGCCACACTTGTGATGGTGCAGATGGGGCAAATAAGCCCCTTCATTTCCATTTATTTTGTTTGTTTTTAAACTGTTTTATTTGTATCTCTTTTCCTCTGTATCTACCCTTGTCTTGCTGACTTGTTTAACCCTTCTCTTTGGCGTTTTGTTATTTTAGTCTTCGCAACTAGAAAACTTTCACTAGACTTAAGTAGTTGCCTCTTATGAGAGATAGACAACAGAAAATGACATTTGGTACATCCAACTCATTCCAGTTTTGAAGTTTAAAGAGACTATTCTATCACCATCACATTCCAGTGACAAGATTTTACTTACCCAATCACTGCTGATTCGGGAACTTATCAATTTCCTTACAATATTTAACAGATTCTATACTCAATACACTTGGTAGCATTTTATCACAGATGGGCAACTCTGTGAGGAGAAGTGAAATCTTAATTTACACCAGTTTCATGGAATTCTAAACCTAAAATCTCCACCACCAGACGTTCTTTTTGAAAGCGTGTTGTCCCTGTGTCCATAAACATGGCAATTCATAACAGCAGTTCCACCCAAACTCAACAAAATGTCTCATCTGTTTCAATGCTACTATCAAAAACAAGACTCAGAAACCAAAAGGACCCACAAAAACACAGGGGTGGTACTTCAGTAACTTACAAATACTAGATCTGATTCTTTGGGCCCGACAATAACGCAGAGGCGGGTTCTGAGCAGGGGTGGGGATAGCTGGCGCAAAACCCGGAAGATATTTGGATACGTGGGAATGTCTGATTTCAACATGGAAAGTCAATTATCATTTTACTGCTGGGTTTCACGTCTCCAATGCGCCAGTGGGTGTGATGCGAATCTGTAGCATGCAATCTCAACGGGACTATTTAAAGGGCCAATGAAAAATGTGGAGCAGTTGGGAGCATTTGTAAAGACATTTGAAGATAGAGTCAGGATATTCAATGGCTGCGCACTGTTGCAACAACACCTCACTTGATGTAGTGCTGGGAGCAGTAAGGAGATGATATTCCCAAGCAAGGGTAAGAAGAAACCTACTGCTGTGACGAAGAAGGCATGGTTAGAGATGGCTGAAGAGGTCAGTGGCAGGAGTGTAGTGCTCCGTACCTGGATCCGGTGCAGGAAGCAATTTACTAACCTAACCAGGTCAGGAAAGGTGAGCACAGTTGCAGATTCACCTACATCCTGTCACTATCTTGTCAAGTGTAATCCATCACATCACTCCTCACGCCCACTTAAGTTTCAAAAGCACCTGTGGTTCACTCTCTATGCACTTCCTCATGTCACTATTTATCCATCCACCACTGCCACTCATCCCAATTCTTATGCAATGTGTTGCCACCTCAATCAGCTCACCCAATTGTAAACACACATCCTCAAATGTATGCCAGTGGCACTCGTGATACATCTGGTTGATAGTCACCCTCAATGCACTGCATCCATCGGATGAACACACGCCTTACAGGCACTAATAAGATTGTCGTTTCCTCCTTGCAGGAGAAGCAAGCAGAAAATACAACGGAGAGGGAGGGGGCCTGCCGCAGATAGTGCAGCTGACATCGGCAGACCAAGAGGCTAGATCAGTGGCATATCTGTGTCTCTGACCATCGGAGATGAAGAGACTGGGACTTCGCCAGCTGCATGGTGACAGAATTAAATATTTCTGACCCACATCTCATACAAGACTCAGTCATGTTGACCAATACGAATTCATATCCATCTTTTCTATCTTCGTCATCACACGAAGAGCAGCAGCCCATGCCTTTTGCAGACTGGATTCCTCAGAGGAGCTCATACCTACTGAGGGTGCACTGTCACAGAACACATGCTTATCAGGCACCAGCGCAGATAGGCACACTTTGGTGGATCCTATTAGATAGTTAGGTGGGTTTTCACCTGGCAAGTCACAGTTCACAAACAAGCATGAGCAGAGAGTAATGGTAGGGACAGCTGTGGAGAGTCCGCACTCCGCGCCAAACTGCTCAGCTGGACACAGATGCTGAACCCCGGGGGCCATCGATGAAAAGGATAATCACAGAGGGACAGCATCAAATGCGCGAGATACTAGCAGTCCTGCCAGGCATATTTTCCACAATAGCAGAGAGGATGGAGAAGTCCAGCTCAAACATTTATGGATTGAGATCACCGGCCATTGTGAGGATGTCTTCCTTGGATAGAGTGGCCTACTCTGTGGAACTTGAATCGCGGCAACTTAATCTGTCCCTGCAGGCCCTTCAAACTATGGATGCCAACATTTCTGTCGCCTTAAGCAGCATGACAGATATATTAGCTGTGGCCTTACAACACGTCACTGATCTGCTCCCACGCAGACAGGTAGGAGTGATGTGCCACTGGCCCAGGAGAGGGATAATGGCGAAAGGGAACATGTAAGCGGGGACTCCATTCAAAGCGTTTCCATATCTTACCCGTTACCCCCCCCACCAACCAGTACTCGACATGCTACTTCCTCTTCCGCTGGCCGAGTCTGCCCTGCACAGGTGCACGTGGAGCTGTCTTTGGCACGGCCCTCACAGGGTCCAATACCCACAGGTCGTCGGCCAAGAGCATCTCAGAAGTCAGTGCAAGGATCAGTGCAGCATGCCTCTACCTCTGCTGAAGCCACAGGGGTTGCACCACATAGGAGCGGTAAGCAAAGAAAAAGAAAAGCTTTGTAGTTCACCAAGAGTATGCACATGAGTGTTTGTGAAAATGTTATGTGAAGAAGTTTTTGTTTTTAAAATCAACGCACATAAATTTTGCACCACTTCCCGTGTTGACTATTGTTGCCTGCCAAGTAGCAACTTGCCTTTTCAGTTGCTTGGTGGTGAATGTGAAGATATGAATTGATGGGGACCAATTGCAGGATTTTTGTTTATTATTCGTTTGTGGGATGTGGGCGTCGCTGGCAAGGCCAGCATTTATTGCCCATCCCTAAGTGCCCTTGAGAAGGTGGTGGTGAGCTGCCTTCTTGAACCGCTGCAGTCCGTGTGAAGGTTCTGCAACAGTGCTGTTAGGAAGGGAGTTCCAGGATTTTGACCCAGCGACGATGAAGGAACAGCAATATATTTCCAAGTCGGGATGGTGTGTGACTTGGAGGGGAACGTGCAGGTGATGTTGTTCTCACGTACCTGCTGCCCTTGTCCTTCTAGGTGGTAGAGGTTGCGGGTTTGGGAGGTGCTGTCGAAGAAGCCTTGACGAGTTGCTGCAGTGCATCCTGTGGATGGTACACACTGCAGCCATGGTGCGCCGGTGGTGAAGGGAGTGAATGTTTAGGCTGGTGGATGGGGTGCCAATCAAGCGGGCTGCTTTGTTCTGGATGGTGAAAGATTGAACAGGTTGGGTCTATACTCATTGGAGTTTAGAAGAATGAGAGGAGATCTTATTGATACATACAAGGTTCTGAGGGGACTCGATGGGGTAGATGCTGAGAGATGTTATCCCTCATGGGAGAAACTAAAACTAGGTGAATCTTTGGAATTCTTTACCCCAAAAAGCTGTGGAGGCGGAGTCATTGAATACATTCAAGGCTGAGTTAGACAAATTTTTGATCAGCAAGGGAGTCAAAGGATATAGGGAAAAGGCGGGAAAGTGGAGCCGAGGTAAAAATCAGATCAGCCATGATCTCATTGAATGGCGGAGCAGGCTCGAGGTGCCGAATGGCCTGCTCCTGCTCCTACTCCTATCTCTTATGGTCTAAGCTTCGGAGTGTTGTTGGAGCTGCACTCGTCCAGGCAAGTGGGGAGTATTCCATCACACTCTGACTTGTGCCTCGTAGATGGAGAATACCCAGCACCTCTGACCTGCTCTTGTAGCCACAGTATTTATGCGGCTGGTCCAGTTAAGTTTCTGGTCAATGGTGACCCCCAGGATGTTGATGGTGGGGGATTCGGTGATGGTAACGTCAAGGGGAAGTGGTTAGACTCTCTCTTGTTGGAGATGGTCATTACCTGGCACTTGTCTGGTGCGAGTGTTACTTGCCACTCATCAGTCCAAGCCTGGATGTTGTCCAAGTCTTGCTGCATGCGGGCACGGACTGCTTCATTGTCTGAGGGGTTGCGAATGGAACTGAGCACTGCGCAATCAGCAGCAAACATCCCCATTTCTGATCTTATGATGGAGGGAAGGTCATTGATGAAGCAGCTAAAAATGGTTGGGCCTAGGACACTGCAGGAGTTCCTCAGAGCAGCAATATCCTGGGGCTGACATGATTGGTCTCCAACAACCACTACCATCTTCCTTTGTGCTAGGGATGACACCAGCCACTGGAGAGATTTCCCCGATTCCCATTGACTTCAATTTTACTAGGGCTCCTTGGTGCCACACTCGGTCAAATGCTGCCTTGATGTCAAGGGCAGTCACTCTCACCTCACCTCTGGAATTCAGCTCTTTTGTCCATGTTTGGACCAAGGCTGTAATGACGTCTGGAGCCAAGTGATCCTGGCGGAACTCAAACTGAGCATCGGTGAGCAGGTTATTGGTAAGTGCCGCTTGATGGAAGGTGTCGTCGACAACACCTTCCATCACTTTGCTGATGATTGAGTGTAGACTGATGTGGCGGTAATTGCCGGATTGGATTTGTCCTGCTATTAGGGAATCCCTGGCATCCCAAGCAGCAATGTGAGCAGCTGGTCTGGCGATGGGTGCCCCATCTTCGTCTTCCTCCTTCTTCTATCCATTGGAAACCTCATCAGATGATGTGTGATGAGCACCTTGTTCCTCCTGCATATCTAGTCCTTGCTGTTGCATTATGTTGTGCAGAATGTAGCACACCATGATTATCCTAGAGACCCTCGTTGGTCCAGGCACCTGAAGCGCATTTTGAGTGTGCCGATTACATGCTCGACGACACATCTGGTTGTCATATGGCCCGTGTTGCAGCACTCCTGATTATCATTGATGCGGCTCCTTAGGGGTGTCATCAGATAGGTTTGAAGGGGGTATCTTTTGTCACCTAGCAACCACCCTTTAAGGTTGGTTCCAGGTTTGAATTGGTCAGGGCTGTTGGACTGCCACGGTATGAAAGCATCATGGCAGCTCCCATGGAATCTGGCACAGACCTAAATGAACCTTTTCATGAGTTTGTACACCATCTAAACATTGATGGAATGAAATTCCTTGCGGTTGACGAATGCTCCTGATTGATCAGGTGGTGCTCGGATTGCCATGCGTGTGCAATCGATGGCACCCTGCACCTGTGGGAAGCCAGCCTGAGTGCCCGCTCATTCTGGTTATTGTCATCACAGGGGAAGTTTACATAACTCCCAGCCCCAGCAAACAACCCATCCGTCACCTGCCTTATGCATTTATGTGCAGCCGATTGCGAGACCCTCGTTATGTCTCTGGTAGCTCCCTGGAAGGAACCAGAGGCAAAACATTGAGGGCGGTGGTGACTTTCATAGCCACTGGTAATGCGGTCACCAGGTCCAGCAGGGAGCAGGTTTTCTTCTAGGAGGCTGCAGATATCTGCGACCACCTGACATGACAATCTCAGCCTTTGGAAGCATTGCTCTTCAGAGAGGTCAAGGAAGCTGAGTTTCTATCTGTAGACCCTGTTAGGCGGGCAGTGCCTCCTGCGACCTTGACTCCTCTGTTGCTCCCCTGTTGTTCACCTGCAGCTCCCTCCACAGCACACCCTTGTTACTGCTGATGCTGACTTCCTTGTCCAACGTCCAATCAAAAGGCACCATGAGTACACGTGTGTGTGTGTGAAGACCTCCAAATTCTACAAATAAGTCTTTCACACCAAGTACTCTCAGCAAAACATATCCCAGAGGGAAATGAGAAAGCAGATGTGAGCACTGAGCCTTTATTACTATCAGGACACCTGACCTTTAACCAGCCCCATGAAGTGCCGCTCATTCTCGCCTCCGTTTTAATGCAGAGTTTCCCCTGTGCAGGAGAAGTTCAAATGACAGTGAAAAATCTCACTAAAGCACCCTAACTTAAATATGATAATCACTACTCCACCTCTCCAGAGGGGGTTACTCACATGCACCCAAACCCGCCTCGGTTAAACAGGAAGTAGGTGCGTTTGTGGCGGGTTGGGTTCGGGTTTTAGATTTTTGAAAATTTAACGCCCCCACAACGGCTTCGGGTGGTGGGGGGGGGTTAAAACTCCCCCCTTCATTTCAGAAATGAACATACTGGAACCTGTATACCCGATATGCGGAATTCAGGAAGAAGAAAGGCATATGAAACTCGTATTGTGATACTCATACTTAAACCATTAGCTGAGAGAACTGTTGATGATCATCAGTCTGATGTGTCCCAAAGAATGGGACAGAATGTATGGACAAAGAGGCTACAACAATATAGAAGCTACATCATCAACTGCAGACAAAAAGTCAAAAAGTGATATGGTGTAAATCGGCCCACACTTGATGTGAAACATGCTGAGGTAGGCTGAAGCATGAAAGCAAACAATATAACAGGGAATATTTTGAGTACAGTTTGCTTTCCATGACCAGCATCCTTGAACTAAATGCACAAATATATTGCAATTCATTAAGACTGGGAAAATGTATTTATTGTACAATCATTTTCACAATAATGAGACTAAGATGATTACGGCCATCATCTATACTGGGTGTAAAAGGTGTGTGTGAGATAGTTGCATGGCCTAATAGCATTTACTAGCAGGTTAGTCCCTCCCTATATATCGAGTGTACCTCCATAGCCACTGGTTTTGCAGGCACACCAGACCAGCTCTGCTCTTTTTCCCATTCCATCTTCTTGAAGAGTTAAACTCCCATTACTGTGTACTTACAAAACCTAAACTCCATTGCTTTATTTGTAGATAACAATTCTATTTGCCAGCTATCTGCACAGACCATTGAAATCGCTCAGTAAACTGGCACCTGAAACAATTTTGTTTTCTTGTTGACTTAGAAATCCTGCTTGAAATCATTTAACCGGAGTAATAAAGATCACAAAAACCAGCTCATTGAGTAAACAAACCATCCTGATATGCTGCTGGACCATACAGGCTAGGTAGGTCCCAGGTTTGATTTCTGATCTGTACTGTCTTAGCCAATCTCAGTCAGGGCAGGGACTGTACAATTGGTCCATGCAACTCAAGTGCAGAAGAGAAGGAAGAGGAGGGGAGAAAGAAATAAAGCAGGGTTCCCAGTTCCGACTTTTATCCAGGGACTCCTGCTGAAAAGTACAGGTGCGGATATCAGGGAAGGACAAAATAAAGCTTGGCTGCAACGCTTCCTGAAGTTGTCTTCCAGACACTCAAACTTCATGTGAATACAGATGGTGCATTATGGTAGGAGGAAGGAGGCCACATACTCATTGGAAAATAAGAGTCTAAATGGGGTAGAGGAGCAAAGGAATCTAAGGGTACAGATTCAAAAATCACTAAAAGTAGCAACGCAAGTTAACAAGGCCAAAAAAATGCAAACAAAGCACTGGGGTTCATTTCGAGGACAGAATTGAAAAGCAGGGAAGTTAGGTTAAACTTGTAGAGATCCGTGGTTCGTTCTGGGCCTCGATTTTGATTTGGAGCCGCGAAGAGAGGGGGCGAAGTTTATCAGACACCAAACCCGGATGTAAAGTGGGCGGGTCGGAATCTGCGATCACAAGTCAATTAAATGAAAAAAAATTTACTTCTGGGTTTCACGCCTGGCAGCCAGATTGACAAGCTGGCCGTGTGTCAGGTGGGAAATCAGCCAGGGAGAGATTGGAGTCCTTGGGGTTCGATTAATGGGGGGGGGGGGGGGGGGGGGCAGAGAGCAATAAGGGTTGGATGGGGGGGGGGGGCAGAGAGCAATAAGGGTTGGATGGGGGAAGGTCAGGAAGCGTTTGGGATTGGATGGGGTGGGGGGGGGGAAAAAAAAAGTCGGGGAGTGATCGAAGTTGGAGGGGTGGGGGGTGGTGGGAGGAGATCTCACTAATTAGGGGGGCAGGGATGGTTCTCGGTCATGGATTGGGGGGAGGGGTTTCCAAACGATGGCAGGGTTCGATCACGGCAGGTAAGCTTGTTGTGCCTGGAGGAAACACTCCTGCTCCTCCGGGCCCACAAGCTGATTGTCCAAAACTAGGGGCCATAAATATAAGCTAGATAATAATAAATCTAATAAAAAATTCAAGAGAAACTTCTTTCCCCAGAGAGTGATTAAAATATGGAATAGCATGGATGCCTTTAAAGGGAAGGTAGATGAGTACATGAGGGAGAAAAGAATAGAAGGTTATGCAGATAGCGTTAGATGAAGTAGAATGACAGAAAGGTTACAGCATGGAAAGAGGCCATTTGGCCCGTCAAATCTGCACCGGCTCGATGCAAGAGCAATCCAGCTAGTCCCACTCCCCTGCCCTATCCCCATAGCCCTGCAAATTTTTTCCTTTCAAGTACTTATCCAGTTCCTTTTTGAAGGTCATAATTGAAGCTGCCTCCACCACCCCCTCGGGCAGTGCATTTCAGATCCTAACCACTCGCTGTGTAAAAAATTTTTCCTCATGTCACCTTTGATTCTTTTGTCTATCACCTTAAATCTATGCCCTCTGGTTCTTGACCTTTCCACCAATGGGAACAGTTTCTCTCCATCTAATCTGTCTAGACCCTTCATGTAAAGAATCTTACAACACCAGGTTATAGTCCAACAGTTTTATTTGAAAATCACAAGCTTTCAGAGATTATCTCCTTCGTCACTCACCTGATGAAGGAGATAATCTCCGAAAGCTTGTGATTTTCAAATAAAACTGTTGGACTATAACCTGGTGTTGTAAGATTCTTTACATTTGTCAACCCCAGTCCATCACCGGCATCTCCACATCATAAACCCTTCATGATTTTGAATACCTCTATCAAATCTCCTCGCAACCATCTCTGTTCCAAGGAGAACAACCCCAGCTTCTCAAATCCATCCATGTAACTAAAGTCCCTCATCCCTGGAATCATTCTAGTAAATCTCTTCTGCACCCTCTCTAAGGCCTTCACATCTTTCCTAAAGTGCAGTGCCCAGAACTGGACACAATATTCCAGTTGTGGCCGAACCAGTGTTTTATAAAGTTTCATCATGACTTCCACACTTTTGTAGCCTGTGCCTCTATTTATAAAGCCCAGGATCCCGTATGCTTTTTTAACCGCTTTCTCAAACTGCCCTGCCACCTTCAATGATTTGTGCACATATGCCCCCAGATCTCTCTATTCCTGTACCCCTTTTAGAGTTGTGCCCTCTGGTTTATGTTGCCTCACCTCATTCTTCCCACCGAAATGTATCACTTTGCATTTTTCTGTGTTAAATTTCATCTGCCATGTGTCTGCCCATGCCACCAGCCTGTCTATATCCTCTTGAAGTCTATCACTATCCTCCTCACTGTTTACTACCCTTCCAAGTTTTGTGTCATCTGCAAATGTTGAAATTGTGCCCTGTACACCCAAGTCCAAGTCATCAATATATATCAAGAAAAGCAGTGGTTCCAGCCGAAAAACAACCGTTCACCACTACTCTCTGTTTCCTGTCACTTCGCCAATTCTGTATCCATGTTGCTACTGCCCCCTTTATTCCATGGGCCGCAATCTTTATCAATCACCTTTTGAAAGTCCATATACACCACATCAAGTGCATTGCCCTCATCTACCCTCTCTGTTACCTCATCAAAAAAACTCAGGTTAGTTAAACACGATTTGCCTTTAACAAATCCGTGCTGGCTTTCCTTAATCAATTCACACTTGTCCAAATGACTGCTAATTCTGTCCCGGATTATCGTTTCTAAAAGTTTCCCCACCACCGAGCTTAAACTGACTGGCCTGTAGTTGCTGGTTTTACCCTTACACCCTTTTTGAACAAGGGTGTAACATTTGCAATTCTCCAGTCCTCTGACATCACCCCTGTATGTTTGGAAGATTACGGCCAGTACCTCCACAATTTCCACCCTTACTTCCCTCAGCAACCGAGGATGCATCCCATCCAGACCAGCTGACTTATCTACTTTAAGTACAGCTAGCCTTTCAAGTACCTCTTCTTTTAGCCCATCCAGTATCTCAATTATATCTTCCTTTACTGAGACTCTGGCAGCATCTTCTTCCTTGGTAAAGACAGATGCAAAATGGAATTAAAAAATAAACTAGTATCAGGAATGGTGGCCATGAAGCTACCGGATTGTCATAAAAACCTATCTGGTTCACTAATGTCTGGCCTATAATGTGACTTTAGACCCACAGCAATGTGGTTGATTCTTGATCGCCCCCTGAAATGGCCAAGCAAGCCACTCAATTGTACAATCTCACTAAAAAAAGTCATAATAAGAATAAAACCGGACGGACCACGAGGCATCGGACACGACAAAGGCAAATCAAGTCGACCCTTCAAAGTCCTCCTCACTAACATCTGGGGACTTATGCCAAAATTGGGAGAGCTGTCCCACAGACTAGTCAAGCAACAGCCTGACATAGCCATACTCACAGAATCATACCTTTCAGCCAACGTCCCAGACTCTTCCATCACCATCCCTGGGTATGTCCTGTCCCACCAGCAGGACAGACCCACCAGAGGTGGCGGTACAGTGGTATACAGTCAGGAGGGAGTGGCCCTGGGAGTCCTCAACATTGACTCCAGACCCCATGAAACCTCATGGCATCAGGTCAAACGTGGGCAAGAAAACCTCCTGCTGATTACCACCCACCTCCCTCCCTCAGCTGATGAATCAGTCCTCCTCCATGTTGAGCACCACGTGGAGGAAGCACTGGGGGTAGCAAAGGCACAGAATGAAGTCCCCCACCCAGAGTACAATGTCCATTACCAAGAGTGGCTCGGTAGCACCACTACTGACTGAGCTAGAGGAATCCTGAAGGACAGAGCTGCCAGACTGGGCCTGCGGCAGACGGTGAGCAAACCAACACGAGGGAAAAACCTACTTGACCTCGTCCTCATCAATCTACCTGTCGCAGATGCATCTGTGCACGATAGTATTGGTAGGAGTGACCACCACACAGTCCTCATGGAGACGAAGTCCCATCTTCACACTGAGGATACCATCCAACGTGTTGTGTGGCAATACCACCATGCTAAATGGCATAGATTCAGGACAGATCTAGCTGCTCAAAACTGGGCATCCATGAGGCGCTGTGGGCCATCAGCAGCAACAGCAGAATTGTATTCCTGCACAATCTGTAACCTCATGGTCCAGCATATTCCTCACTCTACCATTACTAACAAGCCAGGGGATCAACCCTGGTTCAATGAGAAGTGTAGAAGAGCATCCAGGAGCAGCACCAGATGTACCTAAAAATGAGGTGCCAACCTGGTGAAGCTACAACACAGGACTACATGCATGCTAAACAGCGGAAGCAACATGCTATAGACAGAGCTAAGTGATTCCACAACCAACAGATCAGATCAAAGATCTGCAGTCCTGTCACATCCAGTTGTGAATGGTGGTGGACAATTAAACAACAAAACGGGAGGAGGAGGTTCTGTAAACATCCCCATCCTCAATGATGGCAGAGTCCACACGCGAGTGCAACCATCTTGAGCCAGAAGTGCCGAGTGGATAATCCATCTCTGCCTCCTCCCGATATCCCCACCATCACAGCCAGTCTTCGATTCACTCCACGTAATATCACGAAACAGCTGAGTGCACTGGATACAGCAAAGGCTGTAGTGCTGAAGCCTTGTGCTCTAGAACTAGCGACGCCTCTAGCCAAACTGTACCAGTACAGCTACAAAACTGGCATCTACCCGACAACGTGGAAAATTGCCCAGGTACGTCCTGTCCACAAAAAGCAGGACAAATCCAATCCGGCAATTACCGCCACATCAGTCTACTCTCAATCATCAGCAAAGTGACAGACGGTGTCGTCGACAGTGCTATCAAGCAGCACTTGCTCACTAATGCTCAGTTTGGATTCTGCCAGGACCACTCAGCTCCAGACCTCATTACAGCCTTGGTCCAAACACGGACAAAAGAGCTGAATTCCAGATATGAGGTGAGAGCGACTGCCCTTGACATCAAGGCAGCATTTGATCGAGTGTGGCACCAAGGAGCCCTAGTAAAATTGAAGTCAATGGGAATCAGGGGGAAAACTCTCCAGTGGCTGGAGTCATACCGAGCACAAAGGAAGATGGTAGTGGTTGTTGGAGGCCAATCATCTCAGCCTTAGGGCATTGCTGCAGGAGTTCCTCAGGGCAGTGTCCTAGGCACAACCATCTTCAGCTGCTTCAATGACCTTCCCTCCATCATAAAGTCAGAAATGGGGATGTTCGCTGACAATTGCAGTGTTCAGTTCCATTCGCAACCCCTCAGATAATGAAGCAGTCCGTGCCCACATGCAGCAAGACCTGGACAACATCTAGGCTTGGGCTGATAAGTGGCAAGTAACATTCGTGCCAGACAAGGACCATCTCCAACAAGAGAGTGTCTAACCATCTCCCATTGACAATCAACGGCATAACCATCACCGAATAACCTACCATCAACATCCTGGGGGCGGAGGGGGGGGGGGGGGGGGGGAGTGGGAGTCACCATTGACCAGTAACTTAACCGGTCCAGCCACAAAAACTGTGGCCACAAGAGCAGGTCAGAGGCTGGATATTCTGCAGCAAGTGACTCACCTCCTGACTTCCCAAAGCCTTTCCACCATCTACAAGGCACAAGTCAGGAGCGTGATGGAATACTCTCCACTTGCCTGGATGAGTGCAGCTCCAACAACACTCAAGAAGCTCAACACCATCCAGGACAAAGCAGCCCGCTTGATTGGCACCCCATCCACCACCCTAAACATTTACTCCCTTCACCAGCAGCGCACCTTGGCTCCAGTGTGTACCATCCACAGGATGCACTGCAGCAACTCGCCAAGGCCTCTTCGACAGCACCTCCCAAACCTGCGACCTCTTCCACCGAGAAGGACAAGGGCAGCAGGCACATGGGAACAACACCACCTGCACGTTCCCCTTCAAGTCACACACCATCCCGACTTGGAAATATATCACCGTTCCTTCATCGTCACTGGGTCAAAATCCTGGAACTCCCTACCTAACAGCACCGTGGGAGAACCTTCACCACATGGACTGCAGCGGTTCAAGGCAGCAGCTCACCACCACCTTCTCAAGGGCAATTAGTGATGGGCAATAAATGCTGGCCTTGCCAGCGACGCCCACATCCAATGAACGAATAAAAAAAACTCATTTAGTACCTCAGCCATCCCCTTTATGATCCCTAATCAGCCCCACCCCTCCTTTTACTACCCGTTTACATGCCTGTAGAAAACTTTTGAATTCCCTTTTATGTTAGTCGCTAGTGTATTCTCATACTCTCTCTTTGCCCCTCTTATTTCCTTTTTTATTTCCCCTATGAACTTTCTATATTCTGCCTGGTTCTCACTTGCGTTATCAACCTGTCAACTGTCATATGACCCTTTTTTCAGTTTCATCTTACTCACTATCTCTTTAGTCATCCAGGGAGCTCTGACTTTAGTTGCCCTACCTTTCTGCCCCATGGGAATATGACTACACTGTACCCGAACCAGCTCCTCCTTAAAGGCCGGCCACTGTTCAATTACAGTTTTGCCTGCCAATCTTTGATTCCAATTTACTGGGGCCAGATCTGTTCTCATCCCACTGAAATTGGCCCTCTTCCAATCGAGTGTTTTTACTTTAGCGTGGTCCATGTCCTTTTCCACAGCTATTCTAAATCTTATGATACTATGATCGCTGCTCCCTAAATGCTCCCCCACTGACACTTGCTCCAATTGGCACACCTCATTCCCTAGAACCAAGTCCAGCAATGCCTCCTTCCTTGTTGGGCCGGGAACATACTGGTTAAGAAAGTTATCCTGAACACACTTCAAAAATTCCTCCCCCTCTGTGCCCCATATATTAATATTGTTATCCCAGTCTATATTAGGATAGCTGAAGTCTCCAGTTATCACTACTCTATAGCTTTTGCACCTCTGTAATTTCACTGAAAATTTGCTCCTCTATATCCTTCCCTCTAGTTGGTGGTCTATAGAATACACCCAATAGTTAATGGCACCTCTATTGTTTCTTAACTCTAACCAAATAGACTTTGTCCTTGACCCCTCCAGGACATCCTCTCTCTCTCCAGCACTGCAATATTCTCCTTAATCAAACTGTCACCCCAGGGTGGTGGGAGAAGTCTCATGTGGAGCATAAACAAACACTGGCATAGACCAATTGGGCCGAATGGCATGTTTCTGTGCTGTAAATTCTATGTGAAGTTTGGAGGAGGTGTTCCATCAATAGTTTCTAAAACACCATCACCCCCATTGTAAAATCAAGCAGCAATAACTGGCCTTAAAAAAAAATCAACCACTTATCACATAATGGAAACAATCTCAAAAGGACCATCAAGGACAATGATGCAAACTGGTGCACCATCCTTTCGAGTCACATTTTAAAGGGTACCCTGGTTCAGTAAACCATGCAGAAATGCTGTAAATGTGTACTGCGACTAAAAGAACTTGTTCTGGGTCAATTCATACAACAATATGCAAAAGAAAAACACTCAAATTGGAACGGCCACAACCTTTCATTTTCAAAAATGATAAGTATCTACAATTTCCAAAATTACTGCACTGAGGTTTTATCTGAAGGTAAAATGAGAATTGAATTGCTGCCATTATAACTATCCCTAAAGATTTGCTGTTAACAAAGGGAAGGAAAAAGAGCATTCAATATATTGAAGCAGTCTCATTTACCCTACGATTCAACAAATAAAGAGGCAAAAATATCAAGCAAACTAGCATAAAGCTTTAGTAAAGTCAATTTTCTTTCAACTACATCAAACGAAGAAAATCCGACCACATATTTAAAGCCCAATCTTGAAAGGCTTGCTTTAAATCAGCACCTTGTATTGTCATTGTTCCAGGCACTGAATGCTTGGCATTGAGCAGACAAGTCCCTCTAATTACATGCAATAATTACAGTAATTATGCACATTAAATAATAAAGCACAAATAAAAGATTTTTTCAAAAATATGAACAGCTTAGCCTCTTAAACAGATAAAGATGACAGACGGCATTGCTGAAGCGAAAAAGAAAAATTTCATTTAAAATTAAATACAGGTCATTTCACAGAATGGGGTTTGAATGGAGGTCAGTTGCTTGTGCTGCTCATATCTACAGGGAAAGGAGTACAATTAACTATCCCTCTGTATTAAACCAACATTTCTCTGTCCAACGGCTCCCTGACAAAGTTATCATTTTCTACTCAATCAAGAACCTGCTACAATAAAAGCAATGAACTGAATATAGCTGAGCCCTCATTCCTATTAATTATTCCGCTGTACAATTTTTAAAATTTATGCCATGGATATAGGTGTCAGCAGCTTGATGCTGCCACACAAATATGCGCTCAAGCCATTTTGATTTAAGTCATTCCAGCTGCCGTACTTCCAGACAAGGAAGCTGAACTGGGCAAATTTGTGCAAACTTTCTCGCTGTTTGTACTTCTGAGATGGTTTGGCAAGTAGTAAAATTCAAGAGGGTTAACATTCAACTGACAAAGCAAAACAAACAGGCCTGTTTTCTGGGGGGTCTGGACGTGCACAGTTTGTTTAGCAGTGACTTAGCCCGCATTAAACCACCTATTATGAAAGAAACTCAAGTCATGAAAGTGTTAATGTAATTTCAGTTCCAATCTGTTTCTTTCAATTTCCTCCCTTCCTCTCCTGCAGACAGGCACACTTGCTGGTGGTGCACAGGTGCCCAAAGCCCTCTTGGACTTTACCACTGCACTCTTAACAGCCAGCACAAGATTCCAATCTAAGGAGCATGTCATGGTAAGCTACGCAGTCAAACCCCTTAAGTTTAAAACAATGAATAAAGTCAAGTAAATTGGAGCATTTCAGAGAGAGGTGTCAATATTAGAGTTTTTATTTTCATCTTTGTGAGTTTAAGGTGTCATGGGATCAAACATGTAATTGACTGTCAAACTGGAGCTTATTGAGTACATCAATTGATCAAACTCAAATCAACTTGACCAAAAATTGATTATACTTTGTCTCCCTCACCAAAAGGCTGCACAGGGCCAGCATCAACACCCGAGAAGGTCAACATAGGGACAATGACAATTACGTTGGTAATCATGCAGGTTATCACTGATGTTACATTTATTCTTTCTGCAATTCTGTAAACAGAAACAGGATTTACTGCACGGGTAGGGAGTTTTAAGGCAGAGCTGAGCAGCCATTTCAATCTTAAATGAGTGGGATGGGGCACATTTGCATTTTGCTGCTACAGCACGATCAATTGCTGAAAACTGCTGCGTGTTCATCTATACAGAACATGTCGCAAGAATCAAATTTTAGCCTGCAATCAGGGTCTGGCAAGTGAACCAATCTCGGTGTGCAATTCCTGGTAGTTCGAAAGCAACAAAGATAATGGAATCAAATGAAAATGAAAGAAACCAAGTTCTACTTGTAGAAAGGCCTCTGTGGCAGACTCTTCAAAAAAAGATAAACTGTTCTATGGCTGTACCATTAATTCAGTGCAATAGCTCAGTGACTAAGTGACAATCCTAATTATCTTGATTCACAAGGCTTCCCTAGAGCTCTACATTATAAACCAGACTATCTTCAATTTTCTCTTTACTTCATTTTGTGGAAAGGAAATATTTTATAGCTCAAATTTGTTTTTCTGACAAAGTAGCCCCCCAGCAACACTAGAAAGATTTGCAGTATTTCCATGGCCCTCAGCGCTCCGCAATTCCGCAGCTGTGGAAACCGACCAAGGAATTTACCTTTACCTTCAGAATTTCTCCATTGCCACCTTTTCTGGCATGTTAAAACTATTTTTTTTAAATCACAGAACAATTTAAAAAAAAAGGAACAAAATGGCCACCCTGGTTCAGAGCAAATTCTCTTCAGGTGAAGCAGTGTGTCTGAAATCACACAGCCAATGGATGCGTGGCGACAGCACATCCAAGAGCAGCAAGAGAAACATAAAGATGCTGCTTAATAACCTGTTGTTACTCTTCAGGCTTTTCCCCCCAAAACTCTCATAAGCAGACCAAGTCCTTTACGAAATAAAATTTGGATCCTTATTCACCCCATGTAGAGATAGCGTGCACAGACTTAACAATTAACCCCTGATCAAACGACGCTGAAGTATATGTGGGATGGCCACCACAATCAAAATGATCACCGGAGCAATGGGAAGAGACTAAAACTGCTAAATCAGGTTTAATTACAGGTAAAAGGGCTTCTTGGCTCTTTTGACACCAGGCATCAATCGAAAACACAAACCCACCTGAATGGTTGAAATTGAGCCATCGTTTCCAATCTAGAATTTGCTTCACTTGGAATCAAAGGGTGCTGGGGCTTCGGCCCAGACACTATACCTGCGGCGGGCATTACAATGTTAGAAGCATAGAACTTCATAGTGCAGGTGGCCATTCAGCCCACTGCATCTGTGTTGCCTCATTGTTAGAGCAATCCAAAACTAGCTCTTCCAAGGAAGCACCTGGAATTCATCACAAAGGCACATTTTTTTAAAAAATACATCCTCAGGGCAAAAATTCGACTTTTGTCACAAATGTGCCTGCTGTTTCAATCACGTTCCGGAATCCACAATTACTAACCATTTATCTTCAAACACATAAGGCCGTATTTATACCCACAGTTGTGGCAAATGATTTTGATCAAAAAAAGGTTCATATTTTAACTGCCACGAAGACAGATAACACTAGAAGGGTACAAACTTTTCTCCTAGGTATAAAGCTTTTATTGTTTGCTCTGGTGGCACCATGGCATAGCCTGCTATTCTTTTTTATAGATGCAAGTTTGAGACATGATCGTTTGTGATCACCTGACTAGCTCACATTATGGACCTGGGTAAACCGTTCCAGCCAATCTTGACCTATACGAAGATGTTGTACAAGCTGTTTTCACTGCAAGTACAAAAAGGGGCAACTGCACCTGCAGGATATGGAAGCAAGCTAGTTACAATGCTTTCAGGACCCTGTTCTATCAGATGGTCAGCATATTTTTGACGATGCACACCACTCTGATCATATGCTCTTGGAAAAAGTCAAATAGAAAGAAATGGAAATAGATACCATTACCTTGGAAAATGCTTCTTAGACACAGCTCAAATCATGTACTTTCTTAGTCAGTCATTAAATTGCAATAGAACAATTTGCATGATCTTTAAATGTTATTCAGATAATCATACTTGCTTACTGGTATCTTCTCAGCACTGAGCTTGTTATACCAACTTTGGCTAATCTGCAGTCTGTTAACATACTCCAATCTCAGAAACCTATTCTCGTGGCAGTCGTCAACATACTGTAGGAGCTCCAGCAGTATCTCAGAGTAAACAGGTAAATCAAAGAAACCTGTGAACGTTGCTCTGAGTCCATCAGAGGCTGAAGCAGCAGCTGCCAGTGAGATCTAAAGAAACCTTCAGTGCAGCAGCTATCAAGCGTGAAAGAGATGTCAGGTACGGTTACCTCAAGGCATTATGGATTTTGAATCCCTTCAACACAATAGGGCTAGATTTTCCACTCATTTATAGTGAATGGATGGAAAATCCAGCCAATAATATATTTTTCACAGAAGAAAGAGGTGCTAGCCCTGGCTCAGTCAGTAACACTCTCGAATCAGAGTCAGAACGTCGTGAGTTCAAGCCCCATGAGCACATAATCTAGGCTGGCATTTCAGTGCAGCACTGAGGGAGTGTTGCACTGTTCGGAGGTGCTGTTTTTCAGATAAGAACATTACAACATAAGAAGTAGGAGCTGGAGTAGGCAGTACAGCCCCTTGAGTCTGATCCGCCATTCAATGAGATCATGGCTGATCTTCGACCTCAACTCCACTTTCCCGTCCGATCCCCAGTTCCCTTGATTCCCTTAGAGTTCAAAAATCTATCGATCTCAGACTTGAATATACTCGACGACTCAGCATCCACAGCCCTCTGGGGTAGAGAATTCCAAAGATTCACAACCTTGAGTGAAGAAATGCCTCCTCATCTCAGTCCTAAATGGCCAACCCCTTATCCCTAGACTCTTCAGCCAGGGGAAACAGCCTCTCAGCGTCAAGCCTGCTCAGAATCTTATTTGTTTCAATGAGGTCACCTCTCATTCTTCTGAACTCGAGTATAGGCCCATTCTACTCATAGGACAACCCTCTCATCCCAGGAATCAATCTAGTGAACCCTCGTTGTACCGCCTCCAAGGGAAGTAGATCCTTCCTTAGATAAGGATACCAAAACTGTACACAGTACTCCAGGTGTGGTCTCACCAAAGCCCTGTACAATTGCAGCAAGACTTCCTTACTCTTGTACTGCAACCCCCTTGCAATAAAGGCCAACATACCATTTGCTTTACTAATTGCTTGCTGTACCTGCACGTTAACTTTCTGTGTTTCGTGTAGAAGACACCCAAATCGTTCTGAACACCAACATTTAATAGTTTCTCACCATTTAAAAAATATTCTGTTTTTCTATTCTTCCTACCAAAGTGAATAACCTCACATTATACTCCATCTGCTACCTTCTTGCCCACTCACTTAACCTGTCTATATCCCTTTGCAGACTCTGTCCTCCTCACAGCTTACTTTCCCACCTAGCTGTGTATCGTCAGCAAATTTGGGTACATTACATTCGGTCTCTTCATCTAAGTCATTAACATAGATTGTAAAAAGCTGAGGCCTGAGCACTGATCCTTGCGGCACCCCACTAGTTACAGCCTGCCAACCCGAGAATGTCTTGTTTATTCCTACTCTCGGTTTTCTGTCAGTTAACCAATCCTCTATCCATGCTAATATATTAAACTGAGGCCCCGACTGCCCTCATGGATGGATGTAAAAAGGTCCCAAAGCACTATTTCGAAGGAGAGCGGGAGAGATCTCCCCTGATGCCCTGGCCAATATTTATACCTCAATCAACATCACTAAAACAGATTATCTGGCCTTTATCACATTGCTGTTTGTGGGACCATGCTGTGCACAAATTGGCTGCTGTGTTTCCTACATTACAATAGTGCCTACACTTCAAAAGTACTTTATTGGCTGTAAAACACTTTGGGACGTCCTGAGGTTGTGAAAGGCGCTGTACAAATGTAAGTTCTTGTTCTATAATGCTACCCCAGGATGGCTGGATATTCCATACAAGGAACCTGAAACATACTTGATAATTATGACACCACATCACACTGCCAAATCCCAAGTGGTGGAGATCTTTTAGAAATGTCCACACCTGTTGTTCTGCAGTGCTCACCTCTGGTCTGCATCAACCATATTACCATTTCTGCAGATGTATAGGATATTTTAGTGTACAAAAAAACCTCAGAGGGACCATCCACGGAAAGCTTCAGAAGACTGATGCTCCTTGACTTTAATGGCAGTTTCTTGACCTTTCACAGGTTTAGGATAGACGTTTGTCCAGAATAGCAAATTTGGGCTGAAAAATGCACTTGCAAAATTACTAGTACATTATAATAACTATGATCAAGCTTTTTAATATAAACTGCTCGAACACGTTTCTTAAGACATAAATACATTGAAACTATTTAGTAAGTTACTTCAGGCACTGGACAGAGCTGCCACAGAGTCTAAAATACGCAGGGCCCCTAGAATTCTGTGGCTGCCTTTAAGGCAGTGCAATTTTGCCTTAGAAGGTGCCACAGTCCTAGGGGCCGAGTATTTTATTTCAAATTATGCACCAACAACAGGAAAGTTGTTTGAAAAACAATTTTTAATGATTTTTTAAGGTAATATTTTGATGTAATGGTTTTAATAGATAAATATTTATCAATCTCTCAACATACACAATATTCAGGAATTTGAACCTACTAAACTCGTTGATAAAAATAATTCTAACTGAGACCATAATCTGGATTTTCCTCTTAACATCCAATTTTGGACAG
Organism: Heptranchias perlo; assembly: GCF_035084215.1. Classification (NCBI taxonomy): domain Eukaryota; kingdom Metazoa; phylum Chordata; class Chondrichthyes; order Hexanchiformes; family Hexanchidae; genus Heptranchias; species Heptranchias perlo. Next base: position 91,447,843 of record NC_090331.1, on the reverse strand, counting down.
TATTCCAGCGGGTGGGAAATGGGTCAGGATAGGTTACACTAGATACCTACGCACTTTAGCACCTGCCCAGTGTTCTGCTGTCATTTCCAGTGGACAGCAGAATCTGCCGAACCTAAAATGGGCAGGTGCGTTTAAATAAGGCATTAATGGCATGGAGACATCATCCTTCCCATCATTAATGCTTTATTTATACTCAGTGGGAGTCATACCATGAGCACCCAGGGACGTTAGCTGCTAGGGGAAAGGTGCAAGTTGATTTAAAGACAAACACAGCTATTTTCGAGCTTTGCAGAATCCTTATGTCATTAGTAATTTTGGATTCTTTTTTGCTCCTGCTGATACGTCACCGTCAAGTGGGTGTGGGGCTGTCATCCACCATCAGGGGATTCCTTCCTACCTTGGCTTTGTGGAAGAGATGGGGAAGGCGGGACAGGCTGGTACGACTGCTCCTGAAATGTACGTCACCAACCTGCCGGTGCCCCCGCATCCAAGGATACTCTTACCTGAATTTGATCGAGCAGCAGTAGCCTGAAGATATGAAGGACAACCTCTTCCTAGCTTCAAGGCACATTCACATCACACTGATATGAAGCGAATTTCTCTTGAATTTGTCCCCCTTCCCATCACTATTAAGCAGTCACCTACAGATCTACTCATACTACATTCTGAAAACCAATTCCTAACCTTTACAAGAATGATATTTGCATGCACAATACCTTTGGCTTTCATTCAAATTGTAGTTTTACTATAGTGTTTGAATGTGCCTAGTACTTCTTACCACCTAGCTTCCCCTTGGTGCCAGTGAGAGAAATGTGGACTCTTAATCCTAATGTCACGCTCCTCCTAGGTGTTACCTGAGTGGAAGGAGTGTGTGAAGTGGCTGGTTGCCATGTGTCAATATGAGCCTTCTTGTACTGAGGTAGAACCCCTTATGGTGCTGCATGGGCAACCTGGCATCACCTCATTTCCGCCATGTGCCAGCATAAGAGGCAACTGGTAGGAGGGCTTGTACATGGTGCCATCCTGAGGGACAGCAGCAATATTGCTGGGGGTCACCACTGACCAGAAACTTAACTGGACCAGCCACAAATACTGTGGCTACAAGTGCAGGTCAGAAGTTGGGTATTCTGCACGAGTGACTCACCTCCTGACTCTCCAAAGCCTTTCAACTATCTACAAGGCACAAAGTCAGGAGTGTGGTGGAATACTCTCCACTTGCCTGGATGAGTGCAGCTCCAACAACACTCAAGAAGCTCGACACCATCCAGGACAAAGCAGCCTGCTTGATTGGCACCCCATCCACCACCCTAAACATTCACTCCCTTCACCACCGGCACACTGTGGCTGCAGTGTGTACCATCTACAGGATGCACTGCAGCAACTCACCAAGGCTTCGTCGACAGCACTTCCCAAACCTGCGACCTCTACCACCTAGGACAAGGGCAGCAGGTACATGGGAACACCACCTGCACGTACCCCTCCAAGTCACACACCATCCCGACTTGGAAATATATCGCCGTTCCTTCATCGTCGCTGGGTCAAAATCCTGGAACTCCCTTCCTAACAGAAGGTGGTGGTGAGCCGCCGCCTTGAACCTTCACCACACGGACTGCAGCGGTTCAAGGCGGCGGCTCACCACCACCTTCTCAAGGGCAATTAGGGATGGGCAATAAATGCTGGCCTTGCCAATGACACCCACATCTCATGAATGAATTAAAAAAAACACACCAGCTCTGCATGGCCACTGGGCTGCAGGAAGGCAAGCCTAACAGTGCCAATGAAATACTTCTCTGTATCCTAGTCTCAAATGTTTGGAGGATGAAAGAACCCCGTCTAATGTGCCTTCTGTTGAGCAGCAGTCTGAGCATCCATGGAGTAAAGAAAGACTTGGATTTATATAGTGTCTTTCACGATCTCAGGACATCCCAAAGCGCTTTACAACCAATGAAGTTCTTTTGAAGTGTAGTCACTGTTGTAATGTAGTAATAATATTGGGGCCTTTGTTATAGTAGGAAGGGGGGGGAAGGGGAGGGGGAAAGAGAAAGAGAAAAAGAGCTGAAGCAGTCGGGAGGGTTGCCAGCAACACTAAGGGGGTGATTTTAAACCCCAGGAAGGGTGGGTTGGGGGCGGGTGGGAGTTGAAAAGTTTTTTTTTTGGGGTCGCAATCGTAAAATTTTTGGACTTCGCATTCCCAATGGGAAGGCTGTACTTTTACACGCGAAGTTAAACCCGGAAATAAAGCCAGGTTGCGGTCGTGACTCAAAAAACAACTATTTTCAACTCCCACACGCCCCAACCCACCCGTTCTTGGGGTTTAAAATCACCCCTTAAGAGTCAGGAGTGAACAGTCAATAAAGGAAGGCTGGGATCCTCCAGGACGGATCGGGTTTACCAGGAACACAGAAGACTTGGAGGGGAAGAGTGTAATTAAACTTGTATCCTGGCACTCCATGCTGTTTCATTTGTCTCTACTGAATTCTCTATCATGATGCATATATTCCAAAAACAACATTTCATAAGTGCTTTGCTCTCATCTGAAGTACTGGATTTGTCAAGATTGCGTAACACTACACTAATTTTAGATTTCTCTGTGTGTTTTCAAGTGTTGAATTTGCTAGCCCTACCATGCTGTGCTGGCTGAAACTCACTCCCAGCCATCTGGTACTTGAGATACAATACCATTCATTTCCTGAGCTCAAAACTTACAGGCAAAATGATATCACAGCATTGCAATAGAGTTATATTTAGATGGTGCTAAAATTATGCCATCATTAAATCCTCTTGTTAGCAGTACAGTTTCTATGCTATGGTGTGAGGAGAGGGGTGCACACAGATCTGTATTAATCCAGCACCTCTCTGGCAATTGAAATATTGGAAAGTATTCAAATCAGGTGTCGCAAAGCCCTGTACCCACATGGGGAAGAATTGCACTGATCACTGTGGGTAGTTAAATGCATTCAAAAAAGTGTTTACCATATTGTTATAGAATGGAATTACAGACGTTTAGAGGCCGCCATTTGGTCCATCAAACTTGTGCCAACCCTCTGAAAGAGCTGTCTATTTAGTCCTGCAGTGGTACACAGCGAGCAGCAATAATTTTCTCAATGCTACTCTGAGGTGTAGTTGCAGTGGCACAAAATGTGGCTCCTTATGACTCCCCCAATTTATAACAAATCACACAACTAGAGCCCCTTAAAACCTTTACCCTTGCACTGTACCAGCCCATTGCCCTCTAGTGCTTTTGAAACTCAAATGGTGCCGACACAGATACCGTTGAGAAAATGAATTTGAATAAAACACGATTATTCTAATTGGCAGCATTGAGGCACAGAAACATTGTACTTTGCAGTCACAGAACTAGATGTAAATAGCAATGACATAATTTAGCCCCCTCTTTGGCCCACCTCACAAAAAATGTCTCTAGCTTAAAGTTACACTTGTTGCCTGCAAAACTATTAGCAACATTTTTATTAAAAATAAATTCAACAAGAATTTACATTTGCTTTTTAATGCCTTGTATCCCCATGCTTCACTGCATCACATAATGAAAAATATCTGATTGGAAAAAAATAAATGGGAACAAATCAGTTGAAGTGGGAATTACTTTTAGTGCAGAGGTGTGTGGAAACCATTCTGAACACAAACCCAAAATGCCACGTTAAGAAAACACAGAGCACATGCAATTGTCCTTCTTACAGGAAAGGTTTAGTAAGATGGGCTCATGTTGTTTTGGAAAAATATTTTGAAGTGACCGAATTGAAGTTTGAGATTGAGGGACTGACCAAAATTGATCCAGTCAAATTCTGCACTGCAGTAAAGGGGTCAAATAGCACAGGATACAAGTGAAAGATTTGGATATTAGAGTAAGAAATGAAGTAGAGTGGAACTTTTCATCCAAAGTATAATAAACTGGCAGAATAAGTTACCAAGTGAAGGATTTTGGATTTTCAACATAAAACCAAATTACCAGATTTAAGGAAACAAAGGATTGGCTATAAACCCTGGATTAATTACCTGCTAAAGGAGCTAAGTTTGCATAAAAGTATTAATTCAACTAAGGAACTGTTTAACTGACTGTTCAAGGCGGCGTGCTGAGAAGGTTGGCCACATTTGAAAAGTCTTATTCAGCAGACTGTCCAGAAGGTTAAACATAAGACAGCTGCAAGGTCTTGGAAGTCTTTGAGAAGCTGTTGTAAACATCAGATGCTGTAGTATCAATTTGTTTTAAACCATGGGAAAGAGAGAGTGGGAAAGTACTAGGAGCTTGTTTTGCACGAGCAAGGAGGGTATAAAACCAGCCATTTTAGTAAGTTTGAGTCGACAGTCCATGAATCCGACCGGACAGAGCCCATGAGACAGACCAGAAGAACACCACACAGAATGTTGATGGATTATTAGCCTCTCAATCTTCCAAAGCAAAAGAATTGGCCATTCGGTGTTTTGAGTTGTACTACTGACTTAAAGGTTGAATGAATCTTTAAACTGTTGCGTTTGAATGTTAATAAAACCAATTAGTTAAAAGTAATAAACCTTGGTTGATTCTTACTTCTGATTACCCTCAAGAGTTAAAACAAATACCTTACACAGAGAAGGCCATCGAAGCAAACGGTATAAATGGATTCAAATGGCAATCAGATGCATTTCTGGACAGAGAAGGGATTGAAGAGTGTGGTGCAAATGCTGATAAGTGATGTTTGATCAGACCAAACGGGGCAAGCTTGTTAACTGAAATGGTTTTCTTGTGGAACTGAAAATTCTTATTTTATATATAAAAAACTGTTTTTCCCAAAACTGAATCAATGCAACCGTCACCAAGAAGTATGATTTATTTAATATTAGATTTCTTCTTTTTTTTCTGTTGATTTGTTTTCAATATATTTTATTTCAATACCTAATGGTATCTTAGTTGAGGGCTGAGAAATAACTTTGACTAAAGTAAGGATTTAATAAATCCAACAGTATAAATGAATTAGTACTGGTACCCTGCATAACTTACCCTGGAGACTTCACTGAACTTTATACATTAATTCTATTCCCGCACATTGATCAGGCTTAGCCACTCCTCTCAATCAGATGGGATCAGTAGCACTGTGACAAAAATGACAGTTTTGTTTTTCTGCTTTAAGCTTGGTAACTGCCCCTTTAAATGCAGTCACAACACATAAGGGGGTGGATTTTAACCCTACCCGCCCAGCGGAAGCCAGGTAGGCGGGCAGTTACAAACGAGCAGGTTACTTACTCATTCAAATCCCCACCGTTTCCGATATTAACCTGCAGGGTTTCCAGGCGGATGAGGCGCCCACCTAAAGCAGGAGGGAGCATCATAAATTCATGCAAATCAGGAGCTTATTACGTCAATAGAGCCCTGATTTAACTGGGGCCTGAGAGGGGAAGTCCCGGCTTCCGCTCTAGGCAGAAGCAGATCTACAGCTCGTCTCAAGACAGAAGAGGCCCTTAAGCCAAGTCTAAAACTTCTCCGGGCCCGACAAGGAAAGTCGTGGCCTCCCCTGCCCCAGAATCCTTCCCCCGCTCTCCCACCTGCGAGACTCTCCCAAAACCGCCTCCCCGCCACTTACCTTGAAGCCAGCAGATGGCAAAGGGGCGCCCGAACTTCACCTCTCTGCCATCTTCACACCCGTTCCGGGTGGGAGTGGACTGCCGACATTTAAACGAGGCCTCCTGCTGCCTTTCAGGCAGGAAATCAACTTGCCAGAACGGCCATCGGAAACCCACTCCGAGTTAAAATCCACCACATGGGGATTTTTTTTAGCTACAGTCAGAACCTTGCCTAAAGCTTAGCTCAGTACAAGTTTAGTTTGCTTGTCTATCTCACTGAGAGGAGTCAGCGACTTTCGAACAAACACAGACTGTGATTTGTTCAGTTACATGGGTGACAGCCAGTTATTTTCAAATGTAATCAATAGCTGTTCAAAAATGCAATGAATCCCAGTAACTATTTTCGGGGATGTTTAAAAAACCAAGAACTGAGACTAGAGTTGGACTAGATGAAATTTTGTATTCTCCAGAAAATAGTCTAAACCTTTTGCAGCTCCCGCACGGGTAAGAAATATATTTTTTAAAACATGTATATATGTAAAAGTATTCCATCAAAGAATTAGATTGAAATCTTTTATTGTCTTCATCTCAGGGAGATAGAAGGATTTCTAGTATAAATAAATGTATTATATTAGTTATTCACTTGTTCATCTCTTGCCAAACAAACTCCCTTAATAACAAACTTTAAACAAGGTCTGCTGTTTGCGATGTTCTATGATTCACTGAAGAATGAAGAGAGAGCCTATGACGGCATAGTACAATTTCAGCAGCTAAAAGTATAATTCCAGAAGCTAAAAAGGAATTCACGGAAAGGTTGTTCTGTTTGTTATCCTGGGTGTCAGAGAAATCTTACCTAAATATCAAGGCTGGTGAAGATAGTCTCAAAGGCACAGGGAATTGGGAGTGATCTAAGATACAAGAACCAAACAATCTAGAACAAGAACGAAGAAGAGAACAAGAACGAAGAAGAGAACCAAAACACAAACACACAGGTTAATCAAAAATATTCCACCAACAAATTTAAAAATTAAACAGAAATGGACAGAAGAATGCAGAATACAGTTGGATTCCTTGAATGAAGGAATAGAGAGTTGTACATCCAAGTTTGCAGATGACACTAAGTTAGGAGGCACAGTGAGATGTTTAAATGGGAGCAGAAAGTTACCAAAGGGATTTAGACAGATTAAGTGAGTGGGCCAAACTACGGCAGATGGAGTTCAACGTGGGCAAGTGAGGTCATCCACTTTGGATCCAAGACAAATTGGTGTACTTTCTTAATAGAGTGTCTAGGAGCTGTGGAAGAGCAAAGTGGTTTAGGTGTTTATGCACACAGATCAATAAAAGCTAGTGCAAAGGTACAAAAAGTAATCAAAAAGGCTAATGGAATGTTAGCCTTTATCTCAAAAGAGATTGTAATTCAAAAGTGAGGAAGTGATGCTTCAGTTGTACGAAGCTTTGGTCAGACCCCATCTGGAGTATTGTGTTCAGCTTTGGGCACCGCATGTCAGGAAAGAAATATTAGCCTTGGAGGGAGTGCAGCGCAGATTCACCAGAATGTTACCAGTGCTTAAAGAGTTAAATTATGAGGACAGGTAGTATAAACTTGGCTTGCATTCTCTTAAGTTTACTAGATTAAAAGGGGGTGTTTAAAATGATAAGATGATTCAATAGGGTAGATAGAGAAACTATTTTCTCTGGTGGGGGAATCCAGAACAAGGGGGCACGATCATGAAATTAGAGCTAGACCATCTAGGAGTAAAATCATGGAGCACTTTTTCCACACAAAGGGTAGTGGAAATCTGAAACTCATTCCTGAAATGGCTGTTGAGGCTGGGCCAATTGAAATTTCAAGACTCAGATCGATAGATTTTTGTTAGGTAAGGGTATTAAAGGATATGGATCAAAGGTGGGTAAATGGAGTTGAGGTACAGATTAGCAATGATATAACTGAATGGCAGAACAGGCTCAATGGCCTAATCATGTTCCTATGTTGCTAGTAACACATGGCACTGCAGAGCAACAGCATGAAGGTTCATTTCTCTCATTCCAGTGCTCCTAATCTCAGGTGTGCAGATTTGGGCAGAAAAGGGAACAGAAACCAGGTGCACTCCCCACAGGGGAGAACAAAAAAAAAATCTGGGGAGAATTGTGCCTGAGGTGCTGTCTATGCTACTGGAAGAAGACTGTAGTTTCTAGTTGAATGTGGACATATTTGAATACATTAAAAACTCAATCTATATTCTGTGTATAACATTTACTACAGTTCTCCAAGTTGTGAGCTCTGAATTATTCAAGCATGCACATAAGTCAATCGGCTGTGTTAATTGGCAATAAAATCTAATGAAGAATAACACTATTTAGAGGTTTCATTCCATATGAATTTTAAATCATTTCCACATTGCTCAACTCCAACATTCTCCCTTCTATCCAGTTCCTCGCTTTAGATAAATAGAGCTGAGCTTCAGCTTTCTATAGCAGTGTTAGCCAGTCATTCGTGGAAAAATCAAATTTAAAGAGGCAGTGCTGTCGTAGTAAAACATCTTGCAAGGCAACTTATCCAACTGACACAAAAAGGCACAATGATATAATTCATCTCTCATCACAACTGCACGACTGATATTCGACACTTACATTTTAATTAGAAGATAAAATGTACAAACAAAAAACATTGTGCTGTGCAGCAGGTACAGAATTGATAGCAATGCGGACTTCTGACAACACCACAGTGCGGCATTCAATCCAGGAACGTGGGCCCCGATATTTACGGGGAGCCTGGGAGGAAGCAGGGGCGACTGCCAGTGGCCAGGAAACCCGGAAATACGGAAAACGAGTATTTGGATTTTCTCTGTTTCTCGGCCGGCAGCTGGCCAGATTGAGACTGGCCGGCTGTTTGGCAGGAAGGCCTGCGGTAGGAGGCCGCAGCTGGTGACCAGAGAGGAGGGAGGAAGAGATTGCGGGAGGCGGGAGGCGGGGGGGGGGGGGGGGGGGGGGGGGGGTGGGGAGATCACATCACGGAAGGGGAGGCAGATCGCTTGGGGGCCGGGTTTTGGGGGGGGGGGGGGGAGGCGGTAGAAAATAAATAGGAGGGGCAGGGAGAAGGACTCCTGTTCCTCCTGGCCCACAAGCAGTGCTGAAAAAGCACTTACCTGCTGGAAGCGGCTGTTCTCTCCTCTCTTCAGCTACTGGGATTCCCGAGACCAAGGAAACCCAGCCCGCAGCCATTAAATCCAGATGGCTACTAAAGTCTGAGGCATGCAGCCTCATTAACATATTCAAATTACTGACCCGGCGCTCAAGAGCAGGTTACTCGCCTGCCCCCCCCCGCCCCCCAACAAAACCCCCCTGGTTAAACCAGAAATAGGCGCGTTTCCGGCGGGTTGGGGTCGAGTTTCACATTTTTAAGAATTTAACCCTCCCCCTACAGTCTCTTCAAACATATGATGTGGAGATGCCGATGATGGACTGGGGTGGACAAACGTAAGGAGTTGCACAACACCAGGTTATAGTCCTTCGTCAGGTGAAGTGAAGAGTTACATACAGGCACAGCATATATAGTCAGAGAACAATGCCTGGTGATTACAGATAATCTTTCTAACTGCCCTTTATCACACCTCGGCAAAGAGATAATTATAGCAATCAAAGGAGTGTTCAAACAGGTTAGTCAGGGAACTATTACATCCAAGAATACAGAGGTGGGGTCACCAGGGGTCAAATGTAGCAGATGCTGGGTTTGTATTGAAAACAGAACTTTTTTTTGCTTGAAATCGCAGCAGGTCCAGCCGCATCTGTGTATGGAGAACAAGCCAACTACGACTTCAGTCTGGATGACTCTACGTCAGGTGGGGTTACGTGTAGCGTGACATGAACCCAAGATCCCGGTTGAGGCCGTCCTCATGGGTGCGGAACTTGGCTATCAATTTCTGCTCGACGATTTTGCGTTGTCGTGTGTCTCGAAGGCCGCCTTGGAGAACGCTTACCCGAAGATCGGTGGCTGAATGTCCTTGACTGCTGAAGTGTTCGAGACACACGACAACGCAAAATCATCGAGCAGAAATTGATAGCCAAGTTCCGCACCCATGAGGACGGCCTCAACGTGGATCTTGGGTTCATGTCACGCTACACGTAACCCCACCTGACGTAGAGTCATCCAGACTGAAGTCGTAGTTGGCTTGTTCTCCATACACAGATGCGGCCTGACCTGCTGCGATTTCCAGCAAAAAAAAGTTCTGTTTTCAATACAAACCCAGCATCTGCTACATTTGACCCCTGGTGACCCCACCTCAGTATTCTTGGATGTAATATTTCCCTGACTAACCTGTTTGAACACGCCTTTGATTGCTGTAATTATCTCTTTGCCGAGGTGTGATAAAGGGCAGTTAGAAAGATTATCTGTAATCACCAGGCATTGTTCTCTGACTATATATGCTGTGCCTGTATGTAACTCTTCACTTCACCTGACGAAGGAGCAAAGCTCCGAAAGCTTGTGATTTCAAATAAAGCTGTTGGACTATAACCTGGTGTTGTACGACTCCTTACAATTCTTCAAATATAGGAACAGGAATAGGCCATTCAGCCTCTCGAGCCTGTTCCACCATTCAATGAGATCATGGCTGATCTGTATCTTAACTCCATTTACCCGCCTTGGTTCCATATCCCTTAATACCCTTACCTAACAAAAATCTATCAATCTTAGTTTTTGAAATTTTCAATTGACCCCCAGCCTCAACAGCTTTTTGGAGGGAGAGTTTTCCAGATTTCCACTCCCCTTTGTGTGACGAAGTGCTTCCTGACATCACCCCTGAACGGCCTAGCTCTAATTTTGAGGTTATGTCCCCTTGTTCTGGACTCTCCCACCAGAGAAAATAGTTTCTCTCTATCTACCCTATCAAATCCTTTCATCATCTTAAACACCTCAATTAGATCACCCCTTAATCTCCTATATTTAAGGGAATACAAGCCTAGTCTATGCAACCTGTCCTCATAATTTAACCCTTTTAGCCCCCGTATCATTCTGGTGAATCTGCGTTGCACCCCCTCCAAGACCAATATATCCTTCCTGAGGTACGGTGCCCAGAACTCAACGCAGTACTCCAGATAGGGTCTAACCAGAGGGCCCCTAATGCTACAACTGTGACAAAAGTCTTCATGAACAACAAGTCACCTGACTGGAAGAGATAGCGATGCAGGAAATGTTTGGAAGGATACTGGAAAAGTACAGAACCATTATAATATACACGGGGTGTTTGATTCCTTGCAACATGCAGTGAAATGAATCCTGGTGTCACTGTAGTTCAAATCATGTGATACATTAGCCCTTCAGCTCAAGTCACATAATTAGGCTGTGGGAGCCTGCTATTCATCACTGTCCACCATGCTACCCATAGTGGCAAATCAAAAATAAAAGCAAATGCCAATGCAGAATAAATCCAAACTCCATTTTAACACAGGCTGGCGTGTACTGATGAAACACATCCAGGAATTGAGACGACAGTGATAAACTGCTCAAGCGTCACTCTCAGTTAGACGTCTGAACCTCTGAACATGTTGCTCACGTAACATTTTACGGTTGGAGTATAATTATAGAATAGGGTTTAAATAATTCCAAGGAGTTACAGACACCCACTGGCACACACACTGCAGCATGGGGACCTGGAACCCTGGCCAATTCCTCCCCACTCAGGCTGAGACCAGCTAATTCAGCACAAACGTAGATCAAATCCACGACCTTCTACTGACTGGATACACTCACTAAGCCATCAGGAAAAGGACCCACTAAGTATCTTTTATTTTATGCAACAGAGTGCAATTTGCCGCAAACGTCACAGGTTATTTTCAGAAATGTTCCAATTTTGGTCACCTTATAATAAGTGTTTTAACAACATTGTGTCAAGATGTGAGGAGAAAATAGCTTGTGAGAAAAATTCAGTCAAGATACGCAACAAAACAAGCTTTTAAAAGTAGCAGAATCAAGGTAACTTCCTTTCAATCTGAAGGTGAGTCAGTATCAAGCAGTCACTAACTGGCAAACACCATTCTCTCAAGTTCTAGTCTCACCTGGAGAGCCTTTATTATCCAGCAGAGCTCGAAGTTGGCTGCACAGATGGGCCATGTTGTGCAGCTGTCTGTTTGGCTGCATATCTTTCACCCAGGCTGGAGTGTGACATACTGGACAGCCGTTCCCAAGAGAATCAGCAACACAAACTCTGTAAAAACAGCAGACGTCAGTTTGTACAGAATCACACACAATATTCAAACCATCTGCAATTTACCAGATCACTAGTTTATTGCTCCTTTCTTCCTTCTCCCAAGGTTCGTCACAACACCCATCATTCCCCAAGTGAAAGAGGCGGCAGGCAACCCATTCTCAATACTACCGCAATATCAGTCGGCCACCAGCCCCTGGGTGATGGGCAATTAGCCTTGCAATCTTCCTCTTACTCCAAGAGAAAGCATGTAGGCTCTACTCTGTATCTCCTAACAACCATTCCAAGACTGGGAACTAGATGAATGAAATTAAATAGCAAAATACTGCAGATGCTGGAAATCTGGGAAAAAAAACCCAGACAAAATGCTGGAAATACTATGCAGGTCAGTTAGCCTCTGGGCAGAGAACAGACAAGTTATCCTTCCGGGTGTGGACCCTCCTTCAAAATAAGAGGTGGACCAATATATTACTACAATCAGAAAAAGTGTGTGCGCGCGCACGCACCTGCCTGTTATTTAATATATAGGAGAGACAGACAAAGAAATCATCAGTGGGATTATCGAGGTTAAAAGAAATAATGGGCTTCCAAGTCTGTTGAGGAAGATATTTTGAGGATATAGTAAACCACCCAAACGTGTAGTGTTTGTGGGCACATCTGCCTACACAGGCAGGAATCGGTTTCAATTGCTAAAAACACTATGTTGAATTATAATAGTGTTAAGTAAGACCTTATCACGTCTCAGAAGCATCTCAAAAAACTTCACATGCAATCACTTTGAAGTACGATGATTGTAGGGAAACGCGATGGCCATCTTCTGCACAGCAAGATCCCAGCAAGCAGCAATGCGACGTATGACCAGCTAATCTCTTTTTTTTTTGGAGTTGGTTGAGGCAGAGAAATGTTGGACAGGACACAAAAACGAACTCCTTGTTACAGCACCATATGTATTTATTGAGAAATATGTCTTGATACAGTTAAAGTAGATTATGTCACATTAGTCAAGAACGTCACTGTAATTTACAACATTTCACTTTAAAAAGTCAGCTGAGTGAGCGATGGCTTGTTTTCACGATTCTGATTGTTACATTTTTGGGTTTATAAGCTCAATATTCTCTTGGATTCAGTGTCACCGGCCACTCCCCCTTGGGGCCCCTTGCGAGGGACTTTTTTCTCCCCAATAATGGGTAAACAACAGCGATACCAAGGGATCATAACTCTGTACACTGGCTACATATTTCCCTCTCTTCTAAAATGGACTGGATATTCATTCCTACCAAGTACTGAGGCTTCGAAACAACTGTTTTCATTTGTACAAGATAGATTAATGAACAGAAAACAATATAAAAGTGCAATATACATTACTTTATTCTTTCCGATACATGAAATAACAAAGCCATCAGCCTACATACGATTCCAGTCTCACACTAGGTGGTTGACTCTTAATACAATAAGTACTGCCTTGTTAGTGTTGCCCACATCCCAAGAACAAAACAAAAGTTAAGAATTAATTGGCTGCTGCTGTAGGGGGTACCTTAGGGTCATTATGGATGGATAAATTAAGACGCACTGAATGTCTTTCCTCCTCTATAATTATCGTAAGCGTCAAAGAAGACTCCGGCTAATCATTGACATGGCCCCTTCTCAAAAGGTCTCAAGACAGCTGTTAATCAAACCTGCTATTCCAGGCTTGGGCCTATTCTGGCTCCCCCACAGATATCCTGAAACAAAGGCAGTAAACGGCTACATCTCTGATAATTCCATTAGATCAAACAGTCATTTATCAACATCAACGTATATTTCCTACATTACAACAGTGACTACACCTCAAAAGTAGTTCAAAGGCTACAAAGCACTTTGGGACATCCTGAGGTCGTGAAGGGTGCTATATAAATGAAAGTTCTTTCATTCTTTCCAAATGTAGCAAACTTTGACAATGGCAAAGGTGTTTACATTTCAACAATACTTTATAGACAGCCATTGCATGGGCTGTAGAATCTTACACCTTGTGGAAACCACTGCAGGCGAACTGTCTGGGCTGAGCTGATGGGCTTCTGTTGAGAAATCCTGTGAGGAACCTGGACAGTTAGCAGTTACATTTCCTAACGTACCCAAAGGGTTTGAGCAGTAAGCAGGAATGCTCCCTATCTTACAATGCCTTCATGCTGATTTGGCCAGGACTTTACAAAGTTAAAAAGCAAAACTTTTGAAATCTGAAATCAAAACAGAAAACACTTCGAGTCGGTCAGCATCCACAAGAAATGGTCATGTTTTGGAATAAAGGAATGCAAGGTAGCCTAGCCAGCAGTTGTCTCCATTTTCCTTTATCGGTTCTGGTGAAGGGTTTCAAGCGGATAGATTTGTATGTCTTTTCCCTTTTTAGAAGCTGATAGATATGCTGCCTATTTCCAGCACTTCCTGTGTTTACTTTATGGAGGTTAACACATTAGTTTGAAAACCTAAGTCCACTGAACTCAAAAAAGGTCCCCAAGATACTCAGATTTATATCCATCTGTCGATAAATTTCTGGGGTGGGGGGTTGGATTTATTGACTTAAGTATGTTTCTTCCAATACCGTTATTTTCCTTTGGATATGGTGACACAGGCTTTCAGAAATTAGAATAACCTTCTATGCACCTCCTCCTACCCTCGGCAGAAGAGGTTACCGCCCAGGGTTTATGACTCTCCCCTTCTCAGTGAAAGGTGTCTCTCCGAAAGTGCTTTGTATGCATACTTGCAAGCGGTCCCCAGCAGTGTGCTAATATTGATAGAAGTTCCCCACACAGAATGGTTTGAAGATTACTGACCTGGCACAAACCTATAATTTGTCAATGCATTATCTTTCTCATTATATAGCCCCTTAGCAGCATGCTAGCTACAAGATGTGTCAGATACTGTGGGACACCACAAGTGGCTAGGCAAAGGAACAAAGCATGGCTGTTTGAAAATACAATACCCTACTCATGCAAAATATAAATTTTATTGAAGGATTCATCATCATGTATATACAGAAAATTAAACTGATTTCACTGACTGACATACCTCATAGCAGCAAATAACCAAGAATTATTAATACCTAACATATTCAGAGGGTCCCAATACTATTCTAACACCACTTCTGTCTGGCAACCAACCATGCCAAGCCACTTAACCCCTAAACTCTCCTCTCTTCTGTTTAATTATACTAAAGACTCACAAGGAATCTTCCTCTTCCAACAGCATAACATATTAGAGATTGTATTTTTTTTGTATTCATTCTGGGAATGTGGGCATCCCTGGCAAGGCCAGCATTTATTGCCCATCCATAGTTACCCTGAGGTGGTGGTGATAGGCCACCTTCTTGAACTGATGCAGTCCATGTGTTGAATGCACTCCCACAATTCTGTTAGGTACGGAGTTCCAGGATTTTGACCCGGCGATGAGGAGAGAACAACGATATATGTCCAAATCAGGTTGGTGTGTGACTTGAGGGGTTTTGGGGAAATCAGGGAGTGAGCCACTCTCCACAGGATATTCTGCCTTGCTCAAGCATATATGTGGCTGATCCAGTTCAGTTTCTGGTCAACAGTGACCCTCAGGATTTTGATGGAGGTGGTTAGGCTTTTTCTTGTTGGCGATGGTCATTGCTTGGCACTTGTGCAGCAGAAATGTTACTTGCCACTTACCAACCCAAGCCTGGATGTTGTCCAGGTCTTGTATGTGGATATAGGCTGCTTCATTATCTGAAGAATTGCAAATGGAGCTGAACACTGTGTAATCATCAGCTAACAGTCCCACTTCTGACCTTATAATGGAGGGCAGGCCATTGATGAAGCAGCTGAAGATGGTTGGGCCTAGGACACTGCCCGAAGGAACTCCTGCAGCGATGTCCTGGGGCTGAGATGATTATGGTTGTTGGGAGGCCAATCATCTTCCTTTGTGCCAAGTCTGACTCCAGCCACTGGGGAGTTTTCCCCCAGATTCCCATTGATTTCAGTTTTACTAGAGCTCCTTACTACACACTGGGTCAAATGCTGCCTTGATGACAACGGCAGTCACTCTCACCTCACCTCTGGAATTCAGCTCCTGTCCCTGTTTGGACTGTAAAGAGGTCTGGAGCCAAGTGGTCCTGGCAGAACCCAACTTAGCATCCGTAAGCAGGTTATTGGTGAGTAAGTGCCGCTTGATAGCACTGTCGACGACACCTTCCATCACTTTGCTGATGATTGAGAGTAGGCTAATAATTGGCCAGGTTGGACTTGTCCTGATTTTTGTGGACAGGACATACCTGGGCAATTTTCCACATTGTCAGAAGCCAGTGTTGTAGCTGTACTGGAACAGTTTGGCCAGGGGCACATAGTTCTCCAGCACTACAGCCAGGATGTTGTCGGGGCCCATAGCCTTTGTGTCCTCTGTAGTCAGTTGTTTCTTGATATCACGTGGAGTGAATCAAATCGGCTGAAGACTGGATATCTGTGATGGTGGGAACCCTCGGGAGGGAGGCCAAGATGGATCATCCACCTGGCACTCCTGGCGAAGATGGTTGCAAATGTTTCAGTCTTGTCTTTTGCAGTCACATGCTGAGCTCTGCTATTATTGAGGATGGGGATGTTCATGGAGCCTCTTCCTCCTATTAGTTACTTAATTGTCCACTACCGTTCACAACTGGATGTGCCAGGGTTGCAGAGCTTTGACCTTGGTTGTGGGATTGCTTAGCTTATTGGCACTTTATGATTAATAGCAGCTCCCATATACCAGATTACAGTAACACAAACACATCAACAACATCCTTACCAGCATGTTTATTTGCCTGTAGTCAGTTTTTGACAACCCAGCCTATACTATGTTCTTACCGGCAAAAAACATGCTCACAGCCTCCAAGACAGACAGGCTCCCGCAGCAGTTTGCAACTGAAATAGAGAAAACACTTGTGAATGATCAAGACGCATACTATACATTAAACCATATATTTGCTACTCTCCATGTGCAAGAGCTCACACAAATAACTAGTAAACGCAGAAAACCCACAGGAAGCCCATTAAAACATGTTTTTTTTTTACAATGAATTATGCTTTTCTATTTTGGGTTCTGTTCAGGGAACGAAATGTTGAACCATTGCGAGGAAGCTGCAGTCCACACAGCAAGCTCCCGCACACGGCAAACGGATGGTCATCTGGGGTTTACTGGCCGTGTTGTTTTAGTGGTGTTGGTTGAGCGAGGATATCGGTCCTTCCACTAATGCCATGGGATCTTTCACACCCACCTGGGCCGGCAGGCTTCAACATCTCATCCGGGAGAAGGCACGGCACTCGCTCAGCGCCGCACCGGGGCCTCGGGTCTTAGATTGCGCGCTCCGACCCTGCAGACCGCAGACCAGGATTCGACCGGGCACTTTTCAACCGCTGTCCAACTGGGACGGGGGGCGGGGGGGCCTCTCACCTACTGGGGGGGGGGGGGGGCCGGTACAAAAAGCTACTGAACCATGCCCCGCCGACCAAACCACCTGCTGGGCTGCCCACTGGCAATGACGGTGGCTGGCATTACGGGATGAGTGGAGTGGAGCCAGCGGCCAAGGTCCAACCGACTCCCCGCCGCCGTTCGTTCGTTCATTCAATGAGGGGCCTATAAGTAAAGCCCGGGGCCTGAGCTGCAGTCAGCTCCCCCCCCCCGCCCCCAAATCGGTATAAAAGCGGCAGGTTACCAGGCCGAGCACTGCAGCATCCTCTCCAGCGCGACCAATGCCCCGCCGGTCCGAGCCCAGGCCTGGTTCAGTCCGAGCACAGGCTCAAGATCCGACCCCGACATCTCCGCTTCCCTCCCCCTCCTCCTCCTCCTCCCAGGTTGATCGGCCGCTTCCAAACCGCCGCCGCTCGCGCCAAAATATCAAACCCGCAACGGGCGGGGCCTGGCAGCTCCCAGGGGCGGGGCCTCTCGCAACTGACTGGCAGCCGAAAGGGGCGGGGCCACGCAGCTGACTGGCAGCCGAAAGGGGCGGGGCCTCCCAACAGACTGGCAGCCAAAAGGGGCGGGGCCGCGCAGCTGACTGTCAACCCCCAAATGGGCGGGGCCTCGCAACAGACTGGCAGCCAAAAGGGGCGGGGCCACGCCGCTGACTGCCATCCCCAAATGGGCGGGGCCTCCCAACTGACTGGCAGCCAAAAGGGGCGGGGCCGCGCAGCTGACTGCCGTCCCCAAATGGGCGGTGCCTCGTGACTGACTGGCAGCTACAAGTGGCACATCGTGATTGACAGGCAGCGTGGGGGCAAGTCGGACATCGGCCGTCAGTCGGAGGGGGTGTGGCGTAGATGAGATGAGGGGGGGGAGGGGTGAAAGGAGGGCGTGGCCAGCGTCAGCCAGCCGCGGGGGGCGGGGCATGTAAGAGTTGGCAATCAGACAAGGGGCGGCGCGGGACACATGATTGACAGGCTGGAGGGGCGGGTGGGCGGGCGTTGAGCCGCTCAGCAGCAGCGCAGGTGGAGGTGTGTGTCAGAGGGAGTGACGGGGGTTTGCAGAGGGGACATGACCCATGCCAAAAAAAAATTGGCCGGTTCCCCCTCCAAGTTTGCAAACCCTGTTGTCGTATAATCCCTGGAGGTTTGATCACATGACGTCTGATCATGTGACATTTGGTCGTGTGACAACGGATCACGTGACACTTGCCCACAGTTTGCAAACGTGACTGCATTTACCTTATATATAAAAAAGAAAGAACTTGCATTGATTTATTTTTTCCGGTTTAGGTCCCTTAAAAGAGGGGGTTAAATATAAACGTGCCCCTTTACTGATGAAGCTGGGGCAACCCATGTCATCTTGACTGATCAATTAGGAAACCAATTAAACAATAATGTCGTTGTCCATGTCTATTATGCACTCCCGTTACCGGTGGGCACCACGGGTACTGAACGCCTCAAGCGTACCGGCAGACAACATGTGCCCCAGGGCCACCCGGGCGCGGAGAATGCCGCAGAAGAGAGGCAGACAGTCGGAGCAACCGCCTCCACAGGCCGTGTCTAGCCTTGACCTGCAGATGGTCACCTTGGCCGTTCCTAGCAGCAGACCCACAAGGAGATCCTCCAACTTGCCAGCAACCCCCACCCCCCCCCCCCCCCACCCGGTGGCCAAAGATCAGGAGCGTTGGACTGAAGTGCAACCAGAACTTGAACAGAACTCTCAAATATCGAAACAGGGCCTGTAGCCTCTCACCTTCTGTCTAAATATGGAAAATGGACTCGTCCAAGCCTCAGAAATTACAGGCAGCCCGGGAGTCCGTAAAATGGCTTCGCAGACGGTTTGTGTGCACTGCTCTGTACAACCCTCTCCATTCCATATCCCCAGTGGTGCAGGGGAGGACTCCGGCATGGAGATGCCCCCATTGGGAACCCCAGCCTCCGCCGTCGGCAAAATGGTATGCCAAGTCGTGTCCAGACGAGGGCGATGAAGTGGAGAGTGTTCAAGAGCAGCCTGTACAGGAAACCCCTCTGTGCAGAGTGGAATGGCACAGTGGGAATTTCCGAGAGATGTCTTAACTTGTGAGGCGCAGGCTCCCAGAACTTGCATTTATACAGCGCCTTTCACGACCTCAGGACGTCCCAAAGTGCTTTACAGCCAATGAAATACTTCTGAAGTGGAGTCACTGTTGTAATGTGGGAAACGGGCACCAAATTGTGCACAGCAAGATCCCACAAACAGCAATTAAAGCAATGACCAGATCATCTGTTGGCCAGGACTCCAGGAGAACTCCCCTGTTCTTCTTCGAATAGTGCTGTGGGATCTTTTACATCCACCTGAGAGGGCAGATGACGCCTCACTTTAACATCTCATCGCAAGAAGGCACCTCCAACAGTGCAGCACTCCCAAAGCCAATTTGCGTACAACAAGGTGCCACAAACAGCAATGTGATAATGATCTGATAATCTGTTTTAATGATGTTGCTTTAGAGATAAACATTCGCCAGGACACTGGGGAGAACTCCCCTGCTCTTCTTTGAACATGTTACAAAGCCAGTGAATCGGATGTAACAGTGGTTATAGAGAATAGTCTTAAAGCTCTCTGAAATGAGTTTTTTTTTATTACAGAGAGACTCACAAGATCAGGTAGCACTTTTTCACTAAATTATTATGTCCTTTTATTCACCTGCTTGTTATCAATGATGAAGGGATGGAGTTAGCCCCACATTTCCTTGAAAGCTGGCGTCACTGCAGTGTATCCACGAGGCTGATAGCTACGTGAATAGCACGTTTCAGGAAGTGGTCACCCCGCAGCTTAAGAGAGTGCAGTTGGAGAGGGATTGGGTGACCGCCAGACAGACAAGGAGAACCAGGCAGGTAGTGCAGGAGTCTCCTGAGTGCATCCCGCTCTCTAACCAGTACTGGTGAGAGAGAATGTTCCTCTGCGGAGTACAGCCAAAGCGAAGTCCACAGCACCATCGGTGGCTCAACTGTACAGGGGGGGAGGGGGGATGAGAAAGGTCAGGAGAGCAATAGTGATAGGGGATTCTATAGTTAAGGGAGCAGACAGCCGTTTCTGCAGCCGCAGATGTGATTCCAGGATGGTATGTTGCCTCCCTGGTGCCAGGGTCAAGGATGTCACTGAGTGGCTGCAGAACATTCTGGGGGGGGTAGGGTGAACAGCCAGACGTCGTGGTCCATATAGGTACCAACGACATAGGTAGAAAAAGGGATTAGGTCCTGGAGGCAGATTTAAAAGGAGTTAGGAAAGAGATTAAGAAGCAGGACCTCAAAGGTAGTAATCTCTGGATTACACCTGGTGCCACACGCACGCTAGAAATAGGAGGATAAAGCAGATGAATGCGTGGCTGGAGACATGGTGCAGGAGGGAGGGCTTCAGACTCCTGGGGCATTGGGACCAGTTCTGGGGAAGGTGGGACCTCTACAGGCCGGAGGGGTTGCACCTCAAAGGAGCTGGGACCAATGTCCTCCATAGAAACATAGAACCATAGAAAAGATACAGCACAGAAGGGGGCCATTCGGCCCATCATGTCCGCGCCAGCTCGAAGAACAACCAGGTGCCCATTCTAATCCCACCTTCCAGCACCCGGTCCGTAGCCCTGCAGCTTACAGCACTTTAGGTGCAGGTCCAGGTACTTTTTAAAAGAGTTGAGGGTCCCTGCCTCTACCAGCAATTCGGGCAGCGAATTCCATACACCCACCACCCTCTGGGTAAAAAGTTTTTCCTCATGTCCCCTCTAATCCTTCCGCCGATCAGCTTAAATCTATGTCCTCTAGTTCTTGAACTCTCCACTGGGGGAAACAGGTACTTCCTGTCTACTCGATCTAGGCCCCTCATAATTTTGTACACCTCAATCAAGTCTCCCCTCAGCCTCCTCTGCTCCAAGGAAAACAACCCCAGCCTCTCCAATCTCTCCTTGTAGCTGCAATTTTCAAGCCCTGGCAAAATTCTTGTAAATCTTCTCTGCACTCTCTCCAGAGCAACTACGTCTTTCCTGTAATGTGACCAGAACTGCGCACAATACTCCAGCTGTGGCCTTACCAGCATTTTATACAGTTCCATTATTACATCCCTGCTTTTGTATTGTGTACCTCGGCTAATAACGGAGAGCATTCCGTATGCCTTCTTCACAACCTTATCTACCTGTACTGCCACCTTCAGGGACCTGTGCACATGCACTCCAAGGTCTCTCACTTCCTCTACCCCTCTCAGTATATTCCCGTTTACTGCATATTCCCTTTTACTGTTTGCCCTCCCTAAATGCATCACCTCACACTTCTCCGGGTTGAACTCCATTTGCCACTTTTCCGCCCACTCCACCAACCCATTGATGTCTTCTTGGAGTCTACAGCTATCCTCTTCACTATCAACTACACGGCCAATTTTTGTGTCGTCTGCAAATTTGCCAATCATGCCCCCTACATTCAGGTCCAAATCATTAATATATACCACAAACAGCAAGGGACTCAACACTGAGCCCTGTGGCACACGACTGGAAACAGATTTCCATTCGCAAAGACATCCATCGACTTTTACCCTTTGTTTCCTGTTACTGAGCCAATTTTGGATCCAATTCGCCACATTTCCCTGTATCCCATGGGCTTTTACCTTTCTGACCGTGTGTCAAATGCCTCCTCGCGGGGAGGTTCGCTAGTGCTGTGGGGGTGGGGGGGGTTTAAACTAATTTGGCAGGGGGCTGGTGACCAGGATGCAGCATTGGAAAGGAGAAACAAGGGGCACAAAGGATCGGGAGAGAAAGATAGCACTGGAGCAAGAAATAGTACAGTGTTAGGTGGATCAGTCTAAGACAGAGTACAAGAAAGTCTAAGACTGGTTTGTAGTGCATGTGTGTAAATGCACAAAGCATCGTAAACAAGGTTGGTGAGCTGCAGACGCAAAAAGCCACATGGGAATATGATGTCGTGGCAATAACAGAGACCTGGCTCAAAAAAGGGCAGGATTGAGTACTAAATATTCCTGGAGACAAGGTGTTCAGGAAAGATAAGGAAGGAAAGAAAGTGGGTGCTGGGGGGCAGTATCGATTAAGGAGAATATTGCAATGCTGGAGAGAGAGGATGTCCCGGAGGGATCAAGGACAGAAAATATTTGGTTAGAGTTAAGAAATAAAAGAGGTGCCATTACACTAGTGGGTGTCTATAGGCCACCAACTAGAGGGAAGGATATAGAGGAGCAAATTTGCAGGGAAAGTACAGAGAGGTGCAAAAGCTATAGAGCAACAATAACAGGGGACTTCAATTATCCTAATATAGACTGGGATAGCAATAATAATATAAGGGGCAGAGATGGGGAAGAATTTTTGAAATGTGTTCAGGATAACTTTCTTGACCAGTATGTTCCCGGCCCAACAAGGAAGGAGGCATTGCTGGATCTGATTCTAGGGAATGAGGTGTGCCAATTGGAGTAAGTGTCAGTGGGGGAGCATTTAGGGAGCAGCGATCATAGTATCATAAGGTTTAGAATAGCTGTGGAAAAGGACATGGACCACGCTAAAGTAAAAACACTCGATTGGAAGAGGGCCAATTTCAGTGGGATGAGAACAGATCTGGCCCCAGTAAATTGGAATCAAAGATTGGCAGGCAAAACTAATTGAACAGTGGCCGGCCTTTAAGGAGGAGCTGGTTCGGGTACTGTCTGGTCACATTCCCATGGGGCAGAAAGGTAGGGCAACTAAAGTCAGAGCTCCCTGGATGACAAAAGAGATAGTGAGTAAGATGAAACGGAGAAAAGGGTCATATGACAGATATCAGGTTGATAACGCAAGTGAGAACCTGGCTGAATATAGAAAGTTCAGAGGGGAAGTGAAAAAGGAAATAAGAGAGGCAAAGAGAGAGTATGAGAATAGACTGGCGGCCAACATAAAAGGGAATCCAAAAGTCTTCTACAGGCACGTAAGCTGTAAACGGGTAGTAAAAGGAGGGGTGGGGCCGAATAGGGACCATAAAGGAGATCTACTCATGGAGGCAGAGGGCATGGCCTAGGTACTAAATGAATACTTTGCATCTGTCTATATCAAGGAAGAAGATGCTGCCAGAGTCTCAGTAAAGGAAGATATAGTTGAGATACTGGATGGGCTAAAAATTGATAAAGAAGAGGTACTAGAAAGGCTAGCTGTACTTAAAGTAGATAAATCACCCGATCCGGATGGGTGCATCCTAGGTTGCTGAGGGAGGTACTGGAGAATTGCAAAAAAGGGTGTAAGGATAAACCCAGCAACTATAGGCCAGTCAGTTTAACCTCAGTGGTGGGGAATCTTTTAGAAACGATAATCCGGGACAGAGTTAACTGTCACTTGGACAAGTGTGGATTGACTAGGGAAAGCCAGCATGGATTTGTTAAAGGCAAATCGTGTTTATCTAACCTGATAGAGTTTTTTGATGAAGTAAAAGTGACGGTAGATGAGAGCAATGCAGTTGATGTGTATAGGGACTTCCAAAAGGCGTTAATAAAGTGCCGCATGGTAGGCTTATCATCAAGATTACGGCCCATGGAATAAAGGGGGCAGTAGCAACATGAATACAGAATTAGCTAAGTGACAGGAAACAGAGAGTAGTGGTGAACGGTTGTTTTTCGGACCGGAGGGAGGTGTACAGTGGTGTTCCTCAGGGGTCAGTGCTGGGACCACTGCTTTTCTTGACATATATTAATGACTTGGACTTGGGTGTACAGGGCACAATTTCAACATTCGCAGATGACACAAAACTTGGAAGGGTAGTAAACAGTGAGGAGGATAGTGATAGACTTCGAGAGGATATAGACAGGCTGGTGGAATGGGCGGACACGTGGCAGATGAAATTTAACGCAGAAAAATGCAAAGTGATACATTTTGGTAGGAAGAACGAGGAGAGGCAATATAAACTAAAGGGCACAACTCTAAAAGGGGTTCAGGAACAGAGAGATCTGGGGGCATATGTGCACAAATCATTGAAGGTGGCAGGGCAGGTTGAGAAAGCGGTTAAAAAAGCATACGGGATCCTGGGCTTTATAAATAGAGGCACAGAGTACAAAAGTATGGAAGTCATGATGAACCTTTATAAAACACTGGTTCGGCCACAACTGGAGTATTGTGTCCAGTTCTGGGCACCTCACTTCAGGAAAGATGTGAAGGCCTTAAAGAGGGTGCTGAAGAGATTTACTAGAATGATTCCAGGGATGAGGGACTTTAGTTACGTGGATAGACCGGACAAGCTGGGGTTGTTCTCCTCAGAGCAGAGAAGGTTGTGAGGAGATTTGATAGAGGCATTCAAAATCATGAAGGGTCTAGACAGAGTAGATAGAGAGAAACTGTTCCCATTGGCGGAAAGGTCAAGATCCAGAGGGCATAGATTTAAGGTGATTGGCAAAAGAACCAAAGGTGACATGAGGAAAAACTTTTTTTACAAGCGAGTGGTTAGGATCTGGAATGCACTGCCTGAGGGGGTGGTGGAGGCAGATTCAATCGTGGCTTTCAAAAGGAAACTGGATAATTAATTGAAAGGAAAAAAATCGAAGAGCCACTGGGCTAGGGCAGGGGAGTGGGACTAGCTGGATTGCTCTTGCATGGAGCGGCATGGACCCGATGGGCCAAATGGCCTCCTTCCGTGCTGCAACCTTTCTATGATTCTATGATTCATTTGAGGTTTCACCCTCTAGCTGACGAGTCCACCCTATTTATTGCGTGAGGTGATTTCACTGGCAGGTGAGGAGAAACTAGCAGCTCAAAAAAAGCTGCCTGAATCCCTCCTGCAAACCCGTGGAGCAGAAAAAGCACTGGAAAAAAATGTGCTTGAGTACATTTCACCTAGATGGTTCTGAAAGTCCCAGGTGACAAGAAACTAAGAGAAGCAGGAATCAAAGAAAGTGAAACAGGGAAGAAGCGGGTTGAGCGTGTGAATAATTGAATTTTTAAGTATATTATTTTGTTAATAATAGATTACCACACCATACATGATTCAACATTATGGCTGTTTCCACCCAGCTTGGCAGGGTGTATTCCCTTTAACACTGACCCCTGCCATGTGAAGTAGTATATATATCATAAAATATTTACGTATAGAGAAAAAAGGTCCACTTCAAAATACTGGAAAACACAACAAATAACATGTCAAAAATCAAAATTTTTTGATGGGTGCATCCTAGTTTCACAAACTGAACCCCTCTTCAAAGTCCACTGTGGGGCCATTGGAACATAAATGTCTCACAGTGTGGTTGGAATATTAACTACACTGACTATCTATTTGATCAGTCTCTTTGAACTAGATCCCCTTCTTCACAATGTTCTGCTGTCTTACCCAACTTTGTATCATTTGAAAACACGGACATTCTGCTTGCAACACTCTCGGTAATAAATATTGTTATATCATGATGAGAGGTCAGACTAGTTTTGAGGCAGAGACATTAAATTCAGGACAACTCCACTCTGGTGGGTGGTTTTTGCCACTATATTACTTGGTAAATAAACTATACCTTGTAACACTTCCACGCAACAGAAGTTGTGTGAAAAGTTTATTAATTTGGCTGAATAATTTAGAATGAATGGAACAACCAAAGCTCTGGAAATTTAACCTCAGTTCTCTAAGAATTCATTAGAACCAATCCCCGTGTATTGGCGCATTGTCTGGGGCAGTTCTGACACAAGTGAAATCCATCCTGGGTTAAGGAGAAACACTTGTCAGTGTTGAATTATAAGGCAATTTTATTGCATTTTACATCAGCTGCTTTTGTTGGGAACACTGCCACTTTGTTTTTTTTTATTGCCAATGCTTTGCTTCAGTATTCTTGGTTGCTGCAGCCATTTAAGGGACCCATGCAAAATGGCGAGCATGGGAATTCCTTGCTGGTTTCCAAACCTGTTGCATGCTTCAGATGAGGAAGACGAGTTTCCTTCGCCCCACTATTGGCGGCCGTGCCTTCAGCTGTCTAGGCCCTAAACTCTGGAATTCCCCGCCTAAACCTCTCAGCCTTTCTGCCTCTCTCACCTCCTTTAAGGCACTCATTAAAACCTACCTCTTTGAGCAAGCCGAAGGTCACCTGTCCTAATATTTCTTTATGTGCCTCGGTGTCAAATATTGTCTGATGATGCTCCTGTGAATCACCTTGAGACGTTTTACTACGTTAAAGGCGCTGTATAACTGCAAGTTGTTGTTGAGGGAGAAAGCTGTTTGACTGCCACCTCATAAACTCACCAATTTGGATTTGAAGTTTGAAATTAACTATCAGTCATTAGAAGGCTATCATTTAAAACTTGTCTTGGAACCGGTTTAAATTTTCACTCATTGGCACTGAAAATATTATCTAATTATAAAGACATCTCAACATTACGGTTCTAATGTAAGTGCTGGTAATTTGGATGCGTTTCCTGTCTCAATTTCCCTTATGACAAGTTAAAGAAGGACACCAAATGTGAAGCTGAAGCAAGCAGTGCTTTCCCCTTACTTATATTTTGTAATAAAGCAGCATTATGCTCATTTATTTATAATGTCAGGGAGGCACAGATCCAAACACCCTACATTCTCCCAGGAACAGGTTTATGGAGGTGAAAGTGAGGTAGCTGTTGACAATTTGTTTAGCAAAAGTAGTCCCTTATCATTCAGTGGAGCAAATTATGCAAAATAGAGACCACTGAATACAAAAATGTCTTCAACAATCTGTGCTCCCACACTTGTGGTTTGAATTTTAACTCTTTAGATAAAGTACTCAGTAGACATTCATATGTCTCTAGGGTTCTCCATTCTCTCAGTCAACATCAGAAGACTTCAAATGGAAGTTGCATGAGGAAATAAACACCATATATATCATGGCTTGAGAGATTAGAATCTGAGCTTCTCTGTCCCACTAGCTCAGTTAAGACATTCTCTCCTCATAGAGTCATAGAGTCATAGAGTTATACAGCACGGATAGAGGCCCTTCGGCCCATCGTGTCCGCGCCGGCCATCAAGCCCTCCTTTGGAACTTCAGTGCCAAGCACCAGTACCCAGCCAACAGGGTGAGTAGATAACCAGTTCCTGGCCCCTTGTCAATGCAGTCTGTAACTGGCCATTACGAGATGAATGACTTTGGCTGACTTTTCTCTTCCTCTCTCAGAGGAGGTGCCTCCTTCTGACAGCTTAGTTAAGATTCAAAACTCACCAAGTGGAGATCATGTTCCAGATCCCACATCTATTTCTACTGTGCAGCAGGGAATGAGTTGAAACAGGGTGATAGTTATTTCGTTCAATGGTATGGTTTATCAAAAGTAGCCATGTGAACAACATAGGAACAGGAGTAGGCCATTCAGCCCCTCGAGCCTGTTCCACCATTCAGTTAGATCATGGCTGACCTGCACCTCAACTCCATCTACCCACCTTGGTTCCATAACCCTGAATACCCTTACCTAACAAAAATCTATCAATCTCAGGCTGATTTGCTTTGCGAGCTGCATAACAATGCAATTCATCACCTTATAACTAACACTGGACCATTGATGACGTTGACGTATTCACAATTAAGATTCTTAAAACAAACAACTAAACAAAGTAGTTTGTGCCCCCCCCCCACTGAGAATCCCTGTGTGGTCAGTGTCCAGTAAAATAGTAAAGTGCCTACGTGGCAAAATAGCAGAATGCACAATGGTTAGGAAAGGGTTAAAAAGTTGATAGCTGAGGTTGGTAAAGGGCCCCCCCCCACCTGCTGGGCCATTTGTTTGCATAGTCAGCAGGCCTGCTTTGTCTTATCAATGTAGAGTCTTTGATGTGTTTCAGGGTCTGGTCTGAGTGTCTCCATGTTGCGAGCTAATCAAGATTGGTAACACCTTAGCAAGACCAAAAGGGACATTCCTAGTGAGAAGAAAGGATGCATCCATCAGTGTCTGTCACTGCGGCATGATCAGGCCATGGGCTACCTGTGATTGGCTTGAAATTAGGTAACCTCGCATGGCCAGTCTATGTCCAGCTTATGATTGGTGTTGACTCTTGTGTTAACGATGTTCCAACCCCTATTGATCTGTATAAAGGTATGAATTTTTGTATATGTCTTTGTCTCCTTATTCTGTTAGAATCGTCCGGACTCCCTCAGGAGTCTGAATCGAAGCTACAGACTAAGACCTGCTATTAAAGTTGTTTTGAACTTTAAAGGTGTATTTGACTCAGTGTTTGCTGAACCAGACTGAGGGGAAAAAAGAATCCAGTTCATCATTTGGTGGCCCGTACGGGGATCTCAACGGTCGTTCACCGAGAGTTCGCGGAGTAAGAGGCGGATTTGTCTTGGACACGGAGGAAGGAGAGAGCGCGCCCGATGTGAGTAAAACCTTTTTTACTATATCGGCTTTCCTAAATCTGTTAAGTCTGACGACGAATCGTCCAATCGCTAACACTCGTGTGGCGTCCTTATGAGATTCAGGTCAGTCTGGCGAATACACAGAAATAGCAGGAAGAAGTCAGTGGTTGAATATCACTGAGGGTCAGTACAGGTACTGAGGGAATAACTTGTAAGCGGTAGGTCAGTGATCGAACTGTCACTGAGGGTCAGTGATCAAAATGATCACTGAGAGTTAGAGTTCGAGTTCTTGGTAATTGGATATAAACCGGAACCTCGAGTCAGTGATTAAAAATCGCTGAGGATTAGGGTTCGAGTTCCTGGTGATTGGGTATAAACAGGAACTTCGAGTCCCTGGGGATTGGGTATGAACAGGAACTGATTGCTTGTGCTGATCGACTACAGAAGGAAGTGCCTGTCTCAAACGTGCAGCCTTAGACCGGTTGTTAAGAGGGGAGATCCCCCACGCGAAGGTCAGGACCCTGAAGTGGGCGTAGAGACCAAAGGCACTTAGGATTGTGAGGCACAAGGAGCCAGGTCCATCCTTGAATTCTGTTCGAATACGGTTGTATTAATTAGTTGACTAAGAGTAAAGGAAAACGGGACATAGAATGGGTAATTGTCTGGATACCTCTGCAGAACCAGGGAGTGCCTTACAGACTTTGTGTGAAAAATATCCGGACAAGGCAAAACAATTTAGACAATTGTCAGGCGGGTTGAATAAAAAACTGGGGCATGATCAATGGCCATTGGGAGGAACTAAAGACCTAGATACTGCCATAAAAGCACAGGAATTAATTTGGAAAAATAACGGAAGTAAAGCAACCAAAGATTTAATTGCTTTATGGAGACAGTCCTGTCAAGAACTGAAAGAAGCTTCATTATTAGCAAGTTGGCAGGATAACGCGTTGAAGTTAGGGATAGGACTCACTGAAGGAGGGGTGGTCAAGTCCGTAGAGGTCCTAAAAGGAGAATGTGCTCATGAAAAGCACTCTAAAAAAAAGGTCTGAAAAGACTTCGGGCGAGCCCAAAACAGTTGAGAAAAGTGGATTATGTAATCCAATGATTGGCCTTGCCTTGGCTGAGGGGGACGATGATGAATTGGATGAGTGGAATTGTAGGTCCCGTGTAGCTCCCCAGGGTCCTAGTGCCCCTCCTGAGTACAGTAATATCTATTCTTCAGTGCCTACGGGACCGACTGTTCAAACCCCTGTGATAATGCCTCAAATTGTCTCCCCGGTTACCTCCCGTACCAGAAGTAAAACTAGGGAATTATTGGC
The DNA here is from genome assembly GCF_035084215.1 of Heptranchias perlo. Taxonomy (NCBI): domain Eukaryota; kingdom Metazoa; phylum Chordata; class Chondrichthyes; order Hexanchiformes; family Hexanchidae; genus Heptranchias; species Heptranchias perlo. The sequence goes on along the minus strand of NC_090331.1, from coordinate 91,418,067 downwards.
TGCAACATTTAAATTCTCAGTCAGCCCACTTAGTTTAAGACAGCAGAGAGATCAGAGACTGGACAGTCAGGGACTTAGAGACGCAGACACTGAAGAGTCAAGACGACTTGCCATCACTAAACTTAGAACGTACTACTGAGACACTAGCTAGGGATGAGCCGACCCCTCGTCAGTTACCAATGAGGCCGATGCCTAATCCCACTTTTGACCCAAACCCAGCCAACGCTGGAGTAGCCGGCAACTCCCGAACGATAGATGTGTACTGTTCATGGAAACCCAACGAGATAATGGCCATTCTAACCGGGGTGCCGGATAGGAGAAAGTCACCTACTGCATTTATAGAATTCCTTAAGACTACCGTTTCCGTCTATAATGCAGAATCAAGGGACTTATGGTCGCTAATACAGCAGTTTTAACCCATGCTGAACATACCAAACTCCTGGACCAATTGAATGTCCAGACTCATGCCGCATTGATAATACAGATACCAAACAATGATGTTGAGCGCCAGGAGGGTCTTTTGGGTGCCCTTAGTGCTACTCTACAAAAACCAATTGACATAACTAAGATCTTAGATACCAGGCCTAAAAAGGGAGAGGGAGCAAACGAATATTTGGAAAGATTCTCAGAAGTATACCAGAATCAATCAGGAGACACAGGGTACCATAGAGTCATAGAGTCATAGAAGTTTACAACATGGAAACAGGCCCTTCAGCCCAACATGTCCATGTCGCCCAGTTTATACCACTAAGCTAGTCCAAATTGCCTGCACTTGGCCCATATCCCTCTATATCCATCTTACCCATGTAACTATCCAAATGCGTTTTAAAAGACAAAATTGTACCTGCCTCTACTACTGCCTCTGGCAGCTCGTTCCAGACACTCACCACCCTTTGAGTGAAAAAATTGCCCCTCTGGACCTTTTTGTATCTCTCCCCTCTCACCTTAAATCTATGTCCCCTCGTTATAGACTCCCCTACCTTTGGGAAAAGATTTTGACTATCTACCTTATCTATGCCCCTCATTATTTTATAGACTTCTATAAGATCACCCCTTAACTTCCTACTCTCCAGGGAAAAAAGTCCCAGTCTATCCAACCTCTCCCTATAAGTCAAACCATCAAGTCCCGGTAGCATCCTAGTAAATCTTTTCTGCACTCTTTCTAGTTTAATAATATCCTTTCTATAATAGGGTGACCAGAACTGTACACAGTATTCCAAGTGTGGCCTTACTAATGTCTTGTTCAACAAAACATCCCAACTCCTGTATTCAATGTTCTGACCAATGAAACCAAGCATGCCGAATACCTTCTTCACCACCCTATCCACCTGTGACTCCACTTTTAAGGAGCTATGAACCTGTACTCCTAGATCTCTTTGTTCTATAACTCTCCCCAACGCCCTACCATTAACGGAGTAGGTCCTGGTGTCATCTGCAAACTTACTAACCATGCCTCTTAAATTCTCATCCAAATCATTAATACAAATAACAAACAACAGCAGACCCAGCACCGATCCCTGAGGCACACCGCTGGTCACAGGCCTCCAGTTTGAAAAACAACCCTCTACAACCACCCTCTGTCTTCTGTCGTCAAGCCAATAAAGAGACTCACCACAGTACTGCGCTATGCTACTGAACTGCCTACCGATTCCAGATGCTCAAGCAATTAGGACTAATAATATGGACTGGTCAGAGAATACTTCCAGCCAGATGAATAGGGCAGTGAAATACTACTGGACGGATAATAAGCACCAGGAAGGTCAGGCCCAGGTTAGAGTTAAAACTGAGTATGTGGTGAAAAAGGGTTAATGTGTATACAGATTCGAGATACACTTTCGGGGTAGTTCACGATTTTGGACAGTTATGGAAAAACAGAGGGTTTCTGACTTCTGCAGGTACTCAAATTTCCCATCAGAAGTTAGTCTCAGATTTGTTACAAGCCCTTATGCTACCAAGACAGATCTCAGTTATAAAATGTTCCGCCCACACGACAGGACAGACCCCAGTAGATATAGGGAATAGATATGCTGATCAGGAAGCTAAGGAAGTGTCCCAGACACAGAGGGTGGTTGTCCCTAGAATGATGAGTCAGACTAAAAGCTCAAACAAAAGCAAGTCTCCCTCTGAAAAGCCAATGCCAACCATCCAAGACATCATTAAATTACAGGAGGACGCTCCTGACGGTGATAAACAAATGTGGAAACAACTTGGTTGTACTTATGACTGTGTATCTAAATTGTGGGTTACCCCTGCGGGGCAGACTTGTATGTCAGATGAATTAGCACTATGGGTTATTGAATGTGTACACTTTGCAACTCATTGTGGTGCCAAAGCTGTTAGTGGTACGCTGCTGGCCACTTGGTGGCATCCTAGGTTGCAAGCCCTAGCCCAGAGCATCAGCAGTTGCTGTCTCATTTGTCAACAACACAACCCTGGGAAGGGAGTGCCTTGCGAATGGGGAAAGACCCCTTTGCCGGAAGGTCCCTTTGAGACCCTCCAGATGGACTACACTGAGTTGGAAAGATGTTAGGGTTATCAATATGTCCTAGTCATTGTTGATGTATTTAGTAAATGGATAGAGGCCTATCCGACAACAGATAACAAAGCCTCCACTGTTGTAAAAGTTCTGATGAAAGAGATCATCCCTAGATACGGAATTCCAAATCAATTGAGTTCAGATAACGGCCCTCATTTTGTGGGTCAGGTGAACAAGGAATTCTGCACCCAAATGGGCATTAAACAACAGTTACACTGTGCCTACAGGCCACAGGCCGCTGGGTTGGTCGAACGAGCTAATCAGACTTTGAAAAATAAACTGGCTAAACTGCAGGCAGAGACTGGTACTACTTGGCTTAAACTTCTTCCTATAGCCTTATTTCAGATACGTACTACTCCGGCTGGGGTAGCACGGTTAAGTCCTGCTGAAATTATATACGGGAGACCCCTCAAGACCCCGTGGAATCAAAACGTTCCGAAAACTGTCCACTTTCACCACATGACGACAGAAATGACTAATTATATTTTGTCATTAACTAAGGCATTGAGAAGCCTCCACTCTCGGGTACGAGCTGCCTACGTCGAACTTCCTCCTATAGCCAGTCCATCTAAAATCGAACCAGGAACGTACGTGTTAATCAGGAATTGGACAAGGAAAGGACTGGAACCTCGTTGGGAGGGGCCCTATCAGGTTCTACTCACCACCCCTACCGCTGTGAAGGTAGAGGGGAAGAGTGCTTGGGTTCACCTCCACCACTGTAAAACTATCAGTCCCACGTCTCAAATTTAAAATGCTAACTTCTCTTTTCTTCTAAGAAATCTTCCCTATACAGGTATCGTGACCAGCTATGAAAGTCTTCCCTTGGATCTTCTGCCTTGAACTCTTGCTGACCCTGGGAGTAACCAAAGAGAGAACATGTCGACGGGACCAGCCTAAGCGCATACACCACCTCTGCAAAGGAGACGTACTTCGATGCAACGATAACGACCCAGACGGATTCGGAAGGTGGAACATCACCCGGATAGATGGATGTGCCGGGCTCCTGAGGCAGCCCCACCGCTCGATAGAGTTAGGAATATCGCATGGAAGAATACCTTGTTATTGGACTGAGTGCAAATATGATTATGTTTGTAAGCGTGAAGGGGAAAAGACCCCTGAGCTGTGTAAACAAGAGAGAGATACACAGAGGTATGATCGGTACCTGAGATTTAACCAAGGGAGAAAGCGTAATGGGTTAGCCCCCATAGAGATTTTTAACTATCTAAGATTAGAGGGTTCTCTGCTACAGAGACGTAAGAGAGATCTCCAAGTCCAAAAGCGCGAACTGCACGTTAACACCTTCCTGTACATGAGTTATGTGTATGCCAAACGGCAGGGTATCTCTAGCTGTTGGGTGTGTTCCCACATTCCTATCCATTCCAAGGGAGGTATCCCTTTAAAGCCGATTCCCTTTACGTCCCATGAATCTGCGGAATGGGTCATAAGACGAAACAATTCGGGAAATGCGATAGGAACCCTAGAAACAATAGAGTGGGCATCAGCGGGGTATAGTCTTAATGAGTTTAGAGGATGGTACCAGCCTAATTACAATCAAGCCCATAAGCCCCCGTTCCTGCTCTTGACCAACACGTCTAGACCAAACGGGATGATATGTTGGAATAAGAATGCCCCAAATAATGGCCCTTTTATGGGACATAGTGATTGCAGCACCACCCACTATTGGCTACCGCCCATAGTCAACCTGACTACCCAGGGCATGTTCCAGGGCCAGTGGGCCCCAACGCTTAATAAAACCAGTGGGTTGCCGTGTAATCACCTTGACTCTCAGCCTTTTATATATATGGCTAAAGAGGGAAATTTAACTGCATATAATGGTACGTATTTCATATGCGGCCATAAGGCATACCCATGGTTGCCTCAGAACTGGATCGGGTCTTGTTATTTAAGATATGTAGTACCCCATGTTCATCACTTGCCTTCCCTAGCGGATCATTACCAGTATAGGTCTAAAAGGGAAATTACAGAAACGGAGCGATATTTCGCTATTTTGTTCCCTGGGTATGGGGTAGCCAGGACAATTAAGGAAATTCGGCAGATGGCTTCGGTATTAGAAGAAGTAGCCAATGACACCGCAGTGGCACTGAAGGATATTAATGCAGAAATGATAGCCATTCGGACAATGGCCTTGCAGAATCGCATGGCTCTAGACTACCTGTTTGCTGCAAAAGGGGGAACATGTGCACTGATTGGATCAGAATGCTGCACCTACATACCAGATAACTCAGAAAATATAACTAATCTGGCTGAGCATATACAGAAAGCCGTAACAAAATTACACCAAACCTCAGGAGAAGGTTGGTTAGAATGGCTTCTCAGTGGCTCATGGGGATCGTATTTGATGCACGGATTAGTTATTCTAATTGTAGCAATATTTACTTTTGGCCTGATTGTTGCTTGCATCAAAATCTGCTGTAAGGTAGCAATGGAACAAATTCGAGTATGAGACTCTGCTCAGGCAGAACTAATGAGTGAACAAGGGTTGGTTATCATGAAATGATAAAAGGGGGAAATGAGAATCCCTGTGTGGTCAGTGTCCAGTAAAAGAGTAAAGTGCCTACGTGGCAAAATAGCAGAATGCACAATGGTTAGGAAAGGGTTAATAAGTTGATAGCTGAGGTTGGTAAAGGGCCCCCCCCCACCTGCTGGGCCATATGTTTGCGTAGTCAGCAGGCCTGCTTTGTCTTATCAATGTAGAGTCTTTGATGTGTTTCAGGGTCTGGTCTGAGTGTCTCCATGTTGCGAGCTAATTAAGATTGGTAACACCTTAGCAAGACCAAAAGGGACATTCCTAGTGAGAAGAAAGGATGCATCCATCAGTGTCTGTCACTGCGGCATGATCAGGCCATGGGCTACCTGTGATTGGCTTGAAATTAGGTAACCTCGCATGGCCAGTCTATGTCCAGCTTATGATTGGTGTTGACTCTTGTGTTAACGATGTTCCAACCCCTATTGATCTGTATAAAGGTATGAATTTTTGTATATGTCTTTGTCTCTTTATTCTGTTAGAATCGTCCGGACTCCCTCAGGAGTCTGAATCGAAGCTACAGACTAAGACCTGCTATTAAAGTTGTGTTGAACTTTAAAGGTGTATTCGACTCAGTGTTTACTGAACCAGACTGAGGGGAAAAAAGAATCCAGTTCATCACCACCGCACTCCTGTTCCTTCAAGAACCACCCTATTTGGTAATTCATTTTGAGAACCTTACTTTGACTACATCATCCTACCAGTTGTAAGTGCCCCACTAATATCATGTCTTCACAGGCTACGGACACACTCTGATCCATTCTCAGAGTACAGTAGTATTCCCGGAGGTGTGCCATTCGACTGTGCAGCCATTTAGCAATGGTGCTCCTTCAGCTAGGGAAGTAGTTATTATGCAGCCAACACAGAGAATTTCATGACATATATGTGACAGGTGTGGAGAAAAACTCATTAAGCCAGCACTGAAAAGAAAGAAAGACTTTCATTTTATATGGTGCCTTTCACAACATCAGGACATCCCAAGGCGCTTTGCAGCCAATGAAGTACTTTTAATGTAATGTAGGAAACGCGGCAGCCAAGGTCCCTCAAACAGCAATGAAATAAATGACCAGATCATCTGTTTTAAGTGTTGGTGGAGGGATAAATGTTGGTCAGGACACCAAGAGGACTCCACTGCTCTTCTTCAAAAAGTACCTTGGGATCATTTACATGAGAGAGCAGATGCGGCCTCAGTTTAATCTCATCCACAAGACCTCATCTCTAACAGTACAACACTGGAGTATCAGCCTAGATTTTGTACTCACCCCTCATGGAGTGGGATTTGAACCTATAACCTTTAGTAACTTAAAGGCAAGACATGCTACCCACTGAGCCACAGCTGACATTTATCATTGCAGCCGAAACTTCAACCTGTTTAAAATAAACAGGTCAATGCCTCCACTAAAATAGCAGAGCGAGGAGTGTCAGCCACAAATGTTAAGTGCTTCACTCTAATTATCACACTGATTAATTTCTGGGCCTTACTTTATCATTAAGATAAATGGAGAGGAATGTCAGGCTCTGCATTGATTAACTCTTCCCACACACTTTGTTTGATGTTTCTCATCCTTGTTTTCAAATCCCTCTGAGGCCTCGCCCCTCCCTATCTCCGTGACCTCCTCCAGCCATACAACCCTCCAAGATCTCTGTGCTCCTCCAATTCTGGCCTCTTGCATGTCCCCGAATTTAGTCGCTTCACCATTGACGGCCGTGCCTTCAGCTGCCTAGGTCCTAAACTCTGGAATTCCCTATCTAAGCCTCTCCGTCTCTCTACCCCTCTCTCCTCCTTTAAGACGATTCTTAAAACCTACCTTTTTGACCGCTTTTGGTCACCTGTCCTAATATCACCTTGTGGCTCGGAGTCAAATTTTGTTTGATAACGTTCCTGTGAAGCACCTTGGGATGTTTTACTATGTTAAAGGCGCTATATAAATGCAAGTTGTTGTTGTTGTTAAATATCAAGTAACAATTCCTGCCGAGCTCAAAATACTTTTTACTTGCTGAGCAATGTTTAAACTGCCCCTTCTTGCCTGAAGTTGTGCAATCACCTATTGGATAAAACAAGAGTGCAATTTGCTGAACTGCAGCTTCTCACAGCATTGAGATTCTAGGCAAGTTCCATTTTCCAGCTGCCAATGGGGAATGTCAGAGGGCTGAGCCAGTCATCTACAGTCAGATGCTGGATCAGCACAAAAACTGATGCACCGTGTATTCAATTGCCTGGATGATTTCATTTGTCAGCTTGGGCACAGTGCAACATGCTGCAGCATTAACAGGAATTACGTTAAATTATGTCCAGGAATTAAGTTACTGTTTGTATTTAGTGCACTTGATTACACCCACGTACCAGTGCAGGTCTCCATCTCAACCAGCATTAAAAACAACAACAACAACTTGCATTTATATAGCGCCAGCTGCTGAAACCCTCGTCCATGCTTTTGTTACCTCCGGACTCGACTATTCCAATGCTCTCCTGGCCGGCCTGCCGTTATGCACCCTCCGTAAACTTGAACTCATCCAAAACCCGGCTGCCTGTATTCTAATTCGCACCAAGTCCCATTCACCCATCACCCCTGTGCTCGCTGACCTACATTGGATCTGGTCCAAAAGCTTGGTCAAAGAAGTATGTTTTAACGAGTGTCCTAAAGGAAGCGAGAGAGAGGGAGAGAGGTTTAGGGAAGGAATTCTAGACCTTAGGGCCGAGGCAGCAGAAGGCACCGCCGCCAATGGGGGAGCAATGAAAATCAGGGATGCGCAAGAGGACTGAATTGGAGGAGTGCAGAGATCTCGGAGGGTTGTAGGGCTGGAGGAGGTTACAGAGATAGGGAGGGGCGAGGCCATGGAGGGATTTGAAAACAAGGATGAGAATTTTAAAATCGAGGTGTTGCTGAGATCTCTGCGCTCCTCCAATTCTGGCCTCTTGTGCATCCCTGATTTTCATCACTCCCCCATTGGCGGCCGTGCCTTCAGCTGCCTAGGCCTTAAACTCTGGAATTCCCTCCCTAAACCTCTCTCCCTCTCTCTCTTCCTTTAGGACACTCGTTAAAACATACTTCTTCGACCAAGCTTTTGGACCGTGAGCCAATGTCAGTCAGCGAGCACAGGGGTGATGGGTGAATGAGATTTGGTGCAAGTTAAGATATGGGCAACAGAGTTTTGGATGAGCGCAAGTTTACAGAGTGCAAGGTGGGAAGCCAACCAGGAAAGCATTGGAATAGTCGAATCTGGAGGTAACAAAGGCATGGATGAGGGTTTCAGCAGCGGATGAGCTAAGGCAGGAGTGGAGACGGGCGATGTTCCAGAGGTGGAAGTAGGCAGTCTTGATGACGGAGATGATATAGGGTTTGAAGCTCAGCTTGACGATCCGGATTCTTTCCCCTCAGTCTGGTTCAGTAATAACTGAAGTCGAATACATTTTAAAGTTCATCACAACTTTAATAGCAGGGTTCTTAGTCTGCAGCATTGATTTGGACTCCTGATAGAGTCCCTCTATGCTGGCAGAGCAAGAACAAAAACATACAGAAATCCACACGTTTTTATACAAATCAATAGGGTTGGAACATACTTAACGAGGGTCAACACCAATCATAAGCCGGGCATAGGTTGCCATGCGAGGTTACATTATTTCCGGCCAATCATAAATCGTCCATGTGCTGATCATGTTGCTGTTAGACATCAAAGGGGATACTTCCTCACCTTCCAACTTGGAATGTTCTTCCCTGTTCCTTCTGTTCCTTATCTCCCAACCTGGAATGTCTTTCAACTTTGGCTAAGCTCGTTACCTATATTGATCTGCCATAAACATGGAGACATTCAGACCAGTCCTTGACTCACATCAAAGACCTATCATTGATAAGACAATGCAGGCCTGCTGACTAAGCAAACATATGGCCCAGCAGGAGGGCCAGGCCACTTGTATCAATCTCAGTTACGAACTAATTAACCCTTTCTAACCATTTTGCATTCTGCTTCTTTGCCACGTAGGCATTTTAATATTTTACTAAAAACTGACCACGTAGGGATTCTCAAGCTCAGGGTCAAATAGGATGCCAAAGAAAGAAGAAAGAGAAAAAGCTGTATTTACATAGTGCCTATCACATCCTCGGTAGGTCTCAAAGTGCTTCAGGGCCAATGAATGACATGGTTGAACTGTAGTTACTGTTTGCTTTGTAGAAAAACACAACAGCCAATTTGTGCACAACAGGGTTGTCAAACAGCAATGAGATAAATGGCCAGGTAGTCTGTTTTGGTGGTGTTGGTTGAGGGATGAATGCTGGCCAGGACACTGGGAGAACGCCCCTGTTCTTCTTCGAATAGCCTCTCTGGGTCTCCAACACCCACCTGGCAGGATCTTAGTTTAATGTCTTATCTGAAAAATGCCACTTGCAAGTATGCGGCCTTCCCTCAGTACTGCACTGAATTGTCTGCCTAGATTAGGTGCTGAAGTTGTGGGATAGGGTTTGAATGCATTTGGATGGAGCCATTGCTGTCCATCTTCTTTAAATCCTTAATTGTCCTTGCTGCCCATCCACAAACAATGCAAGATATAATGAACATCCAAGTGGATAAATGTCCTGATTTATTTGCAGCAATAGCTCTATAATCGGGCCAAAAGAGGCCAGTTAATTCTAAAAGGTCTTTCTGTATTCCCTCTTCTTAAATTCAAAGTTTAATGGCAATGAGCTGTTTTTTTTTTATTCGTTCACGGGATGTGGGCGTCGCTGGCAAGGCCGGCATTTATTGCCCATCCCTAATTGCCCTTGAGAAGGTGGTGGTGAGCCGCCTTCTTGAACCGCTGCAGTCCGTGTGGTGACGGTTCTCCCACAGTGCTGTTAGGAAGGGAGTTCCAGGATTTTGACCCAGCGACAATGAAGGAACGGCGATATATTTCCAAGTCGGGATGGTGTGTGACTTGGAGGGGAATGTGCAGGTGGTGTTGTTCCCATGCGCCTGCTGCCCTTGTCCTTCTAGGTGGTAGAGGTCTCGGGTTTGGGAGGTGCTGTCGAAGGAGCCTTGGCAAGTTGCTGCAGTGCATCCTGTGGATGGTACACAATGCAGCCACAGTGCGCCGGTGGTGAAGGGAGTGAATGTTTAGGGTGGTGGATGGGGTGCCAATCAAGCGGGCTGCTTTATCTTGGATGGTGTCGAGCTTCTTGAGTGTTGTTGGAGCTGCACTCATCCAGGCAAGTGGAGAGTATTCCATCACACTCCTGACTTGTGCCTTGTAGATGGTGGAAAGGCTTTGGGGAGTCAGGAGGTGAGTCACTCGCCGCAGAATACCCAGCCTCTGACCTGCTCTTGTAGCCACAGTATTTATGTGGCTGGTCCAGTTAAGTTTCTGGTCAATGGTGACCCTCAGGATATTGATGGTGGGGGATTCGGCGATGGTAATGCCGTTGAATGTCAAGGGGAGGTGGTTAGACTCTCTCTTGTTGGAGATGGTCATTGCCTGGCACTTATCTGGCGCGAATGTTACTTGCCACTTATGAGCCCAAGCCTGGATGTTGTCCAGGTCTTGCTGCATGCAGGCTCGGACTGCTTCATTATCTGAGGGGTTGCGAATGGAACTGAACACTGTGCAGTCATCAGCGAACATCCCCATTTCTGACCTTATGATGGAGGGAAGGTCATTGATGAAGCAGCTGAAGATGGTTGGGCCTAGGACACTGCCCTGAGGAACTCCTGCAGCAATGCCCTGGGGCTGAGATGATTGGCCTCCAACAACCACTACCATCTTCCTTTGTGCTAGGTATGACTCCAGCCACTGGAGAGTTTTCCCCCTGATTCCCATTGACTTCAATTTTACTAGGGCTCCTTGGTGCCACACTCGGTCAAATGCTGCCTTGATGTCAAGGGCAGTCACTCTCACCTCACCTCTGGAATTCAGCTCTTTTGTCCATGTTTGGACCAAGGCTGTAATGAGGTCTGGAGCCGAGTGGTACTGGCGGAACCCAAACTGAGCATCGGTGAGCAGGTTATTGGTGAGTAAGTGCCGCTTGATAGCACTGTCGACGACACCTTCCATCACTTTGCTGATGATTGAGAGTAGACTGATGGGGCGGTAATTGGCCGGATTGGATTTGTCCTGCTTTTTGTGGACAGGACATACCTGGGCAATTTTCCACATTGTCGGGTGGATGCCAGTGTTGTAGCTGTACTGGAACAGCTTGGCTAGAGGCTTGGTTAGTGCCCCAGGTGAACTAACTCACCTTTTTGGACAATTTAACCCACAAAAGGAATAAAGCAGGACATTCACATTAACCTTGGGCTGATAAGTGGCAAGTAACATTCGCGCCAGATAAGTGCCAGGCAATGGCCGTCTCCATAAGAGAGAGTCCAACCACCTCCCCCTGACGTTCAATGGTATTACCATAGCCAAATCCTCCACCATCAACATCCTGGGGGTCACCATTGACCAGAAACTTAACTGGACCAGCCATATAAATACTGTGGCTACGAGAGCAGGTCAGAGGCTGGGTATTCTGTGGCGAGTGACTCACCTCCTGACTCCCCAAAGCCTTTTCACCATCTACAAGGCACAAGTCAGGAGTGTGATGGAATACTCTCCACTTGCCTGGATGAGTGCAGCTCCAACAACACTCAAGACGCTCGACACCATCCAAGACAAAGCAGCCCATCTGATTGGCACCCAATCCACCACCTTAAACATTCACTCCCTCCACCACCGGCGCACTGTGGCTGCAGTGTGTACCATCCATAGGATGCACTGCAGCAACTCGCCAAGGCTTCTTCGACAGCACCTCCCAAACCCGTGACCTCTACCACCTAGAAGGACAAGGGCAGCAGGCACAGGGGAACAACACCACCTGCACGTTCCCCTCCAAGTCACACACCATCTCGACTTGGAAATATATCGCCGTTTCTTCATCGTCGCTGGGTCAAAATCCTGGAACTCCCTTTAACAGCACTGTGGGAGAACCTTCACCACACGGACTGCAGCGGTTCAAGAAGGCGGCTTATCACCACCTTCTCAAGGGCAATTAGGGATGGGCAATAAATGCTGGCCTTGCCAGCGACGCCCACATCCCATGAACAAATGAAAAAAACAAGAGCTGTTAAAATAATTTTTCAATCACATTATTAAAATTATGAGTCTTTTGCTGGTCCAAATACATAAAATGGTGCTTCAGTCTCGACTTACTAGTTAAAAACATTGATCCATTGTTCCTCCAGGTATATGGTCGCTGTCATTTCACTGTATTGATTCTACTCTGTTCGAGCAATGCCTACTATACTCTTCCATGCCAACTGTGATATGCCTTTTTAATTTATTTTAATTTAGTTTTTATTGCCTCTGTCTTATTTTATGTGGCCATTTTTAAGGTTCTTAACTTTAATTGAATTTTTTAGCCATATACATTTGAACTTTGAATGATATTGTCAGAGATGAGGAGAAATTTCTTTGCACAGCGAGTTGTTCTGATCTGGAATGCACTGCCTGAAAGGGCGGTGGAAGCAGATTCAATAGTAACTTTCAAAAGGGGATGGGATATATACTTGAAGGCGAAAAATTTACAGGACTATGGGGAAAAAGCAGGGGAGTGGAACTAATTGGATAGCTCTTTCAAAGACCCTGCACAAGCACGATGGGCCGAATGGCCTCCTCCTGTGCTGGATGATTCTATGATTCTTATACAGCATCTAATTGTGACTCTGATAAAATCTCAAAACACTTCCCATATACAACGATTTATTTTGAATTGCTTGTTTTAAATAACTAGTTAATCTGTTTTTAGGTAGGGCTGGTTGGTTGAGGTCGCAGCATTGGATGCCAAGAGAACTCTTTGCTTTTCTTTGAAATAGTGCCATGGAATCTTTTGCGTCCACCTGAGCAGGCCGATGGGACCTTGGTTTAACACCTCGTCTGAAAAACAACACCTCAATCAGTGCACCACTTCTTCAGTACTGCACTGAAGTGCCAGCCTAGATTATGAGCTCAAGTTCTGGAGTGGGGTTCTAGAGTAGAGTCTGGTATTCTGACTCAGAAGTGAGAGTGCTACCAAGAGTGCCATTGGATGCAGCCCTGTAATCATTCTGGTGTCAATGCTATCAGAGGCTATTTTTCCCTCTGTTCGTCTGTATGTTCGTATGTCCCTCTGTGTGTTAAGTGTCAGCCATGGCTCAGTGGGTAGCACTCTTGACTGAGTTAGAAGGTTGTGGGTTTAAGTCCCCCAATAGAGATTTTAGGACAAAATCTAGCCGACACTCCAGTCTAGTACTGAGGGAGTGCTGAAGTGTAGGAGATGCTGTCTTTTGGTTGAGCCGTTAAACCGAGGCCCTGTTTGCCCTCTCAGGTGGACTTAGAAGATCCCAGGGCACTTTTCAAAAAAGAGTAGGGCAGTTCTCCCTGGTATTCTGGCCAATATTTATCCTCAAGCAACATCACTAAAACAGATTATCATTATCTCATGGCTGTTTGTGGGACCTTGCTGTGTGCAAATCGGCTGCTGCATTTCCTACATTACAACAGCGACTACACTTCAAAAGTATTTCATTGGCTGTAAAGCGCTTTAGGATATCCTAAGGTCATGAAAAGTGCTTTAAAAATGCAAGTCTTTCTTGTTTTGTTAAATACTGTGCTTGAACTGGCTTCGATATCCACTTGCAGTAATTTATTCCATATTTTAATAACCATTTGCAGGGAAAAAATAATTACTTTAAATCATGCTTTAACGCCCAACCAAATCACTGGGACAGGAAGATAGTCCTTAATTGAGTTAAATCCAAAGAATTAAGTGTAATGAAGGAATCCTAACACAGTTGTCAAAGAGTTATTGATTATTTCTTTGCTTCGTGGTCAAGAGATCTTCACATGTACAATAAACGTTGCAAAGTTTCACTGAAGACTTTCCGTGTGGAAGCTCACTTCACACATTTGGTCTGGCATTCATCAAATTTAACTTGACACTGACATTTTACTAACCATTATCTTTCATACAACAACAGGGAACGCTCTAAAGTTCAAGCTCACGGGCTGTGGTTTTTGCGACATGGTATTTTTTTTAAACCACATTAAAAAAATCCAGTTTTATGCAATGTAATTACTAGAGCATATCAAGTGATATGGAGGGAATATATAGGAGGGAATTTATCACCTTCACAAGCAAACACTCTCAACTGTGTATGAAAGATGTGGCGGGTACGCCAAGTGCAATTTATAGCTGGGTCACCGCTTCTTTATATTTAGGATACCTAGGAAATTAATTTGAATTTCACCGTAAGCCCCAGAGTTATTTTGATTAAAGAGGTGCCAACTTTATGAAAAAGTGTTTGGCAATCCATTTTCCATCTGTGTGCAAATGTATTAGTGATTCACCGTGCGATGTTGAAACAGTAAAATTATATGTAACTCCTCCAGCTTTTCCACTCTTTATCTTACCTCCTATTCCAGTTTTTACCCCCCTCCAAGTCATCCTCAAGGCCTGAAGGCATTAGCTCCCTGCTGGGATACAGTTCCAGGTGCCCGGGCTGTACCTCATCACCATTCTTTACAGAGGCCCCAATCATCTGTGTCAATCACAGAACATGAACACAGTTGCTATCTAAGAAAATCTAGTTAAATACAAGGAATCAATGAAGTTCATTTCAAGACTGTGCCCCCAAACTCTTGGGAGATTTGAGCTGCTCCTGATTTGTCTCATTCGTTTTGGTCTACTTTGAATGGAATTAGAACAGTCTGGATGTACTGGATTAAGTTTGGCAATGAACAGCACCCTTTGGAATCTTGTGACCGACTGCGGTCAAGGGAAACACCGGAGTGTCTCCTTCTATCTCTATGGCAACTACCGGAGTCATCTTGGGGTAAATTTTAACCCCCAAGAATAGGTGGGTTGGGGGCGGGTGGGGAGTAAAAATGTTCCTTTTTGGAAACGGGACCGCATCCCGGCTCCAACCCACCGACTTCCGGGTTTGAACCAGACGCGTTTGAGTGTGCGGGCGCTTCTGAAACCCGGACGTTTTAAGTGCCGACGGGCCGATATTTAAAGGGTCAACTGAGGTACTTAAATTTGTTAAAGAAGTTAAAGTTTTCAGTATTGACCTACTCAAGACATTTTAACTGTTTCTGAACGTCTCTCCCGTGGCCTCTGAAAGGCAAGTTGCAGTCGGCCCTCATTTGGATCTTTAAATCAGTGATTGACACATGTGAATAAAAGGTGAGTTTTTGCGGCAGGGCAATCAGTTCTCTCAGACAAACCTTTCGCTGGGAGTTCTTCGTGTTTAGGCTGAGATTTCTTTGTTCGCACTGAGAATTAAGAACATAAGAACATAAGAAATAGGAGCAGGAGTAGGCCAATCGGCCCCTCGAGCCTGCTCCGCCATTCAATAAGATCATGGCTGATCTGATCCTAACCTCAAATCTAAAATCATGTCCAATTTCCTGCCCGCTCCCCGTAACCCCTAATTCCCTTTACTTCCAGGAAACTGTCTATTTCTGTTTTAAATTTATTTAATGATGTAGCTTCCACAGCTTCCTGGGGCAGAAAATTCCACATACCTACCACCCTCTGAGTGAAGAAGTTTCTCCTCATCTCAGTTTTGAAAGAGCAGCCCCTTATTCTAAGATTATGCCCCCTAGTTCTAGTTTCACCCATCCTTGGGAACATCCTTACCGCATCCACCCGATCAAGCCCCTTCACAATCTTATATGTTTCAATAAGATATTGTGTTCAGACATATTTACCTACATTTGGATCCCCTCAAACTGACAACATCAGGATGGGGGTGGGGTGCAATGGATCTAGTCAACAGTACATCAGAGGAGGAGGCACATCACCATCTGAGGAAGGCACAGCGTGCAGTTCTGGGAGTTGCAAGTCCACAAGACAGAGGTGCACCACAAGGACCTGCAGATGAGCAGAGAGGGAACAATGGAGGGGCCGAGGTCACAGGAGGCACTACCCACGTGAGAGGGTCTACAGACAGAGGCTGAGCTTCCTGGCCCTCTCTGAGGAGCAGTGCCTACGTTGGCTCAGATTAAGTCACCAGGTGTTCGCAGATATTTGCTAGTTCCGTCATGCAGAGCTGCTCCCGCCTGGGCCTGATGGCCATGCATTGCCCGTCGCAGTTAAGGTCACCGCTGACCTCAATTTCTTCGCCTCTGAATCCATCCAGGGTGCCACCGGTGACATCACCAGGATCTCTCAGTCATCTGCCCATAAGTATATACTACACTGGCTTGTTTGCCAGGGCATCTCACAATGTCAACTTCCCCATCGATGCTATCAATCAGACTGACAGGGCAGTGGATTTCCACTCTCTAGGCGCAGGGCACAATTGATTGCACACACGTAACAATCTGAGGACCTCCACATGAGCCAGGACTGTTCATCAACCAAAAGGGATATCACTCCATCAATGCACAGCTGGTTTGTGATCACCGGAGGAGGTTTCTGCAGGTGTGTGCCAGATTCCCTGGCAGCTGCCACGATTCCTTCATTTTGCGTCAGTCCAACGTCCTAGCCTTCTTCCACGCACAAGACAGACTTAAGGGATGGCCCCTTGGAGACAAGGGATACCCCCTGCAGATGTGGCTCATGAAACCTCCTGAGAAACCCCACCAACGAGGCACAGCACCGGTACAGCGACAGTCACATCACCATCACGTCTGTCATTGAACAAGCCATAGGAATGTTCAGGATGTGCTTCAGGTGCCTGGATCGATCTGGGGGAGCCCATCAGTACTCATTAGTGAGGGTGTGTAGAATAATAGCCGCCTGTTGCGTCCTGCACAACATCACTCAACAGAGAGGGTTACTGGTGAATGAGGTCCCATGCACTCATGAAGCAGCTGCACCTGCCATCAACATTGAAGAAGACAATGAGGAGGAGGAGGAGGAGGAGGGAGGATGAACATGGGCAAACCATCGGTAGAGCAGTGGCACACCTGGCTGCTCGTGATGCCAGGGAGTCACCCATATTTGATAGATTCTCATAAGGTGTTCTGCAAAGTGAGGATAGTTAAGCACTCAGACCACCTGGAACGAGCGCCACCAACACCAGCGTCCGTCCCCCCTCCACCGGTTGTACAAAACAGCCCTTCCACCACACATACACCCATTGTAAACGCGCCCAATGGGTGGCATCAAGACTCGCCGTTCATGATGAGGGACATGTAAGGATACCTTTACAAAAGGGACTCAAGAATGGGCAAGACGTGGCAGTGGTGGTAACAATTATCACATTTAATGTACATTTAACAAAAAACAAATAGAAATGAAAACATGACAATCAGTCAGACACCCTTGTGCACACCCTTGGTGATCAGAACCTTCTCCTTCCTCTTCCTACCACTTCTACGTGGTGTATCCCCTGTGGCTTCAGCAGAGGTAGTCGCAGGTTGCTCAGGTCCCTGCCCTGACTGCTGAGATGCTCTGGGCCTACGCGCTCTGGGTTTTGGAGCCCGTGAGGGCCCCGCCAAAGACTGCTCCACCTGCACCTGTGCAGGGGCAGACTCGGCCATCTGGAGAGGAGGCAGCATTGCAGGTATGGGTTGAGAGGGGGGCAACGGGTGAGACGTGGGAGCACTTTGAGTGGCGTCCCCACTTCCATGTCCCCCTTTCGCCATCATCCCTCTCCTTGGCCAGGGCCACATCACTCCTACCACTCTGCTGGTCAACAACTTGGAGGACATGTGTGAGGCCTTGTAAGGCCAGTGCTAAAGTATCTGTCTGCCTGTTTAAGGAGGCAGAATATTTGGCACCCTGAGTCCGCACGGTCATTGTCAGGGCCTGAATGGACTCATTTGTGCTTGAACTCAATGGAGGCTGCCATTCTCTCCATTGCAGACATTCCCACACTTACCTGCGCCACCATTCCACTAATGCTGGTGGTGATCTCCTCCATCCTCTCCTCTATTGTGGAGCGAGTGCGTGGCACGTTTTCCAGTACCTCGCAAAGGTGCATCTGTACCTCGATCATTCTCCTTCTCAAGGATGGCCCCCGGGGTTCAGCATCTGTGTCCAGATGAGCAGAGTCTGGAGAGGAGTTCGCCCACCGACGCGGACTCTCCACAGCTGCTCCTGACACCAGTGTCTGCTCGTGCTCACTTGTGTATGGTGACTCACCAGGTGACAACCCAACTAACTGTGTAATAGGACCCACCGAGGTGTGAGTATCTGCACTGGTGCATGGCCCGCTGTGATGTGACGGTGCACCCTCAGAGGCAGGGAGCTCCTTTGAGGAATCACCCTCATCCAGGTCTTGTGGTCCTTCAGCAACCTTTGAAGGCCCTGGAGGTGAACATACAGCAATATTAAGAATCATCACTGAGGTGATGTTGTGTTGTGCAAACTGAAGTGTGCAACATCATCATTGTTGATAACATCAATTCATCTTGTGTGTGAGGGATGCTAAAGTTCTGTCACCACATGTTTGCAGGGTTGCCAGTCTCCTCTGCCTTTGTCACTATTTGTGGATGCCTCCCTCCAGTCCAACTCCTCTCCCATGCAATTTGCGCTCTCTTCTCTTACAAGGGAATAAGAACGTGTGAGTGAGTGAAAGTGACGGGGTCACCTGATGGATTTTTAAAAAAGTTCGTTCATGGGATGTGGGCATCACTGGCAAGGCCGGCATTTATTGCCCATCCCTAATTGCCCTTGAGAAGGTGGTGGCGAGCCACCTTCTCGAACCGCTGCAGTCCGTGTGGTGAAGGTTCTCACACAGTGATGTTAGGAAGGGAGTTCCAGGATTTTGACCCAGTGATGATGAAGGAACGGCGATATATTTCCAAGTCAGGATGGTGTGTGACTTGGAGGGGAACGTGCAGGTGGTGTTGTTCCCAGGTCCTTCTAGGTGGTAGAGGTCACGGGTTTGGGAGGTGCTGTCGAAGAAGCCTTGGCGAGTTGCTGCAGTGCATCCTGTGGATGGTACACACTGCAGTCATGTGCGCCGATGGTGAAGAGAGTGAATGTTTAGGGTGGTGGATGGGGTGCCAATCAAGCGGGCTGTTTTGTCCTGGAAGGTGTCGAGCTTCTTGAGTGTAGTTGGAGCTGCACTCATCCAGGCAAGTGGAGAGTATTCCATCACACTCCTGACTTGTGCCTTGTAGATGGTGGAAAGGCTTTGGGGAGTCGGGAGGTGAGTCACTCGCCGCAGAATACCCAGCCTCTGACCTGCTCTTGTAACCACAGTATTTATGTGGCTGGTCCAGTTAAGTTTCTAGTCAATGGTGACCCCCAGGATTTTGATGGTTGGGGATTTGGCAATGGTAATGCCGTTGAATGTCAAGGGGAGGTGGTTAGACTCTCTCTTTTTAGAGATGGTCATTGCCTGGCACTTGTCTGGCGTGAATGTTACTTGCCACTTATCAGCCCAAGCCTGGATGTTGTCCAGGTCTTGCTGCATGCGGGCTCGGACTGCTTCATTATCTGAGGGGTTGCGAATGGAACTGAACACTGTGCAATCATCAGCAAACATCCCCATTTCTGACCTTATGATGGAGCGAAGGTCATTGATGAAGCAGCTGAAGACGGTTCAGCCGAGGACACTGCCCTGAGGAACTCCTGCAGTAATGTCCTGGGGCTGAGATGATTGATCTCTAACAACCACTACCATCTTCCTTTGTGCTTGGTATGACTCCAGCCACTGGAGAGTTTTCCCCCTGATTCCCATTGACTTCAATTTTACTAGGGCTCCTTGGTACCACACTCGGTCAAATGCTGCCTTGGTGTCAAGGGCAGTCACTCTCACCTCACCTCTGGAATTCAGCTCTTTTGTCCATGTTTGGACCAAGGCTGTAATGAGGTCTGGAGCCGAGTGGTCCTGGCGGAACCCAAACTGAGCATCGGTGAGCAGGTTATTGGTGAGTAAGTGTCGCTTGATAGCACTGTCGACGACACCTTCCATCACTTTGCTGATGATTGAGAGTAGACTGATGGGGCAGTAATTGGCCGGATTGGATTTGTCCTGCTTTTTGAGGGCAATTTTCCACATTGTCGGGTAGATGCCAGTGTTGTAGCTGTACTGGAACAGCTTGGCTAGAAATGCGGCTTGTTCTGCATGGATTGCTTTGGGTGAGGCTGACAATGAAATAGATGCATCAGAGGGTGAGTATCAGACAGATTCATCACATTGCATCAGGATTGGGGTGAGTGGGAGTGGTGGGTTCACAAATGGGGAGGTGAGGAATTGCTCAGGAAGTGAAGGTAAGTTGATACTGAGCCTTAAGTGGGTATGAGGAGTGTTGTGATGGAGTGGGCATGGCAGGGCAGAGTGAGAGGGAGAGGGGGGTAGTGTACACCCCAGGACGTAGGTGAATCACCACTGCCCTCAACAACTTCTCCTCCGCATCCTTCCAGGGTGCCACCGGGGACATCGCCGACGTCTCTCAGTCGTCTGCACAAAAGAGCCCTGCAAATACACCTACACCCACTCTGCAGTGACACAATGGGTGGCATCAGTTGTGGGTCTTTATAGTGATCCTCAGGAAAGGGCATTATTGCACAAACCAGACAAGATTCGCAAAGACGTGGCAGTAGTGGTGCCAATATAATATGTGATGTGAGTTGGTCAGAAATCAAATATAAGTAAAAACCAAGACAAACCCTCAAACACCCTTGTGCATCCCCTTCATGCTCACGACACGTTTGCCTTACGCTTCCTACTGCACATATGTGATGCATGCCCTGTGGCTGCAGAACAGGTAGTGGCAGGTTGGGTGAGGCTGACCGTGAAAGAGATGCATGAGAGGGTGAGTATGAGATAGAGCCATGAGATTGTATGAGGATTGGGTTGAGTGGTAGTGACGGGATGAGTACTGGCGAGGTGAGTCAGTGCAGGTAAGATGAGGATGAGGTTTGAGTGGGTGTGAGGGGTGATGTGACAGAGTAGTGTTGGCAGTGCAGAAGGAGATGTGGGGTGGGGGCGGTGATGTGGCAGACGGAGTGTAGGGGAATGAGTAAGTGTACTCACTTTGGCTGACCTACTTAGGTCATTGCAGCGCCTCCTGCACTGTATGCAGCTGGGCGATATGTTGATGGTGCAGGTGACCTCCTCTGCCACCTTGAGCCAGGCCTTCTTGGTGGCAGAGGCAGGCTGCTTCCTCCCGCCCGCCGGGGGGACGATCTCTGTCCTCCCCCTCCTCCTTACCCCATCTAATGATACCTGGAGTGAGGCATCATTAAACTGGGAGCAGCCTTCCCCCTGGGCTGCTCCATGCTGTAATTTTTCCTATTTGTTGCAGCATCTGTCAGTGGAGGACTGCCCCTTTAAATAGAGCTCCTCCAGCTGACAGAGCTTACTGCGCATGCGCAGCCCCCCCGACGCGCAGATCAGCAGTGGGGAACCCGGAAGACCAGGTCAGTGGATCCAATTAGGCTGCGATCGCGTGGGGGGCAGACTGATTTCACCGGGCGCGTTACCCACGCGCCCAATAGCCCCCCCGCCGCCCTGCTAATATCGGGCCCATAATCTTAAAATTAGAGCCAGGCCGTTCAGGGGTGATGTCAGGAAGCACTTCTTCATACAAAGGCAAATGGAAATCTGGAACTCTCTCCCCCAAAAAGCTGTTGAGGCTGGGGGTCAATTGAAAATTTCAAAACTGAGATTGATAGATTTTTGTTGGGTAAGGGTATTAATGGATATGGAACCAAGGCGGGTAAATGGAGTTAAGATACAGATCAGCCATGATCTAATTGAATTGCTGAAAAGACTCGAGGGGCTGAATGGCCTCCTCCTGTTCATATGAGGTGGGGTTGGGAAACATGACTTTTCATTTTAAAGACGATAAAGAAACTAAAATTCGGTCTTCCCCGACAGGATTGTGTTTGACAGTGAAGGGTAAGAATAGTGATAATCTAATCAATCAACTCATGGTTTCTGTTTGTTTTATCAGATTTTCATTTCCTAAGGATGTAAGTGCTTCAGTTTCGGAACCCATCCACTGATTTAGTTATACAGTGTACTTGTGGTGCTTCTTAAGGTAGTAATGTTAATAATTGGGAAAATGTTTGTGCTTCACTATCAATGTGTGAAGATTGGCCCTGTAGACTCATTTATGCTCAAATTTTTTGGCATTTGATTGAGCAAATTATATCTATAACTTTAAATGTATCATGACCTTTGTGCGAGCTTATTTGACAGTAAATTGATTACAGCAGGTTTATAAATCCACAGGATACATTGTGCCACCATTAAATGCACAAAGAGTAAAAAAAAGAGTAAAGGGAGTTTGGAGAATTACAAAGTTAGTTATAGGATGATTTCTTGTTTTATGTAGATGAGATCTGCGATCTAAATCAATTCGAACTTTTCAAATGACTGCTTCTTTAAATGTATTGGTTTAATATCTCCTGTGAAAATGTACAGTGCAATGTTAGTGTATGTGCGAAGCCCAATCTAGGGGGTGACAAGGGCTTAATTACTGTAGCAACATGGGGTGCTAAATTGGGCCGTGTAGCACCCGTTGTTATGGTGCTACGCGGCCTCTCGAACATCCAGGATGGCGTCTTGGCTGCGCACGCACGTTTCCAGCGTGACATGCGCCGGACGCCATCTTGGTATAGAAGTTAGCACATGCGCAAATACCGAACACTGGAAGCATGTAAAGTAAGGAGAAATGGATGCAATCAGTGTGCAATGCTGATTTAAAGTGATAGGCACCATTTTCGTACTTAACGCTCAACTCAACACACAGTCTTAACCAAGACCATCTGAACATGTCTTAGAGTGCCTGGAGGACCCCCCACCAGCGCTATTTAAAGGGACCATGCAGGATTTACAGGTTAGTGGCTGGATTATTGCTTCTGGCTGCCGATACAGTTTTTGGAGGTCTCCTACACTTGAATACTAGGACGTGGGGACATAGCCTAACATTTAGAGCCAGGACGTGCAGGAGTGAAGTTAGGAAATGCTTCTATATGCAAAGGGTGGGAGACATTTGGAACGCTGTTCTGCAAACAGCAGTAGATGCTAGCTCAATTGTGAATTCTAAATCTGAGATAGATTTCTGTGACCCAAGAGTATTAAGGGATTTGGGGCAAAGGTAAGTATATGGAGTTAGGTCACAGATCAACCATGATCTCATTGAATGGCGGGACAGGCTCGAGGGGCTAAATGCCACTGCTACTTGCTGCCTCCTGTTATGTGCCACCTTCTTCTGCAAGAAAGTGGGACATGTTTCTGGGTGATGTGCCTGTCATGGTTGAATAGCTGCCAGTGTGTGTGGCCTGTGAGTTGTGGGTGGGCGGCTTGCAACAGTGATAATGTGTAAGGGTGAGAGGAAGCATCAGTTTGGAAGAGTTGAGTACTGATGGAAAGAGTTTGTTGGTATGTGGGTGATGGGGGCTGTCGTGCGTGGTGCAGTTGGTAGGAGACGCCACTTGACAGTTGACCTCACTCACCTTGACCACTCATGTCAAAGTATTGAACTTCTTCCTGCACTGCATCCATGTTCATGATGCTGTGCGCCTGGCATTGACTTCATCCCCCGCTGCCTCCACTGCCTTTTGGGTATATGTCTGGAGGGCCTTGCCCGCCCCCCCCCCCCCCACCCCTGCGGATATAGGATGTCCCTCCTTCTGTCCACCTCTTGCACCCAAGGTCTCTAGTGCATCAGCAGAGAACCTTGGTGCATACACTCTCGCAGGCCTGGTACAAACTCAGATCGGCAGATTGGTGAGGTCTGGCGGCAGATTGGAGGATGAGGGATTTAGCAGTGTGCAACCTTTATTCAATGTTTTAACATAGCTCATCTGTGTGTAAACATAGGGATGGGACCTGCATCTGTGTTTTACGTGTGTGATGTCTGATCTCCGTTCAGACTCTGTGCTGGCAAAAGATTGTTATTTTTAGCAAATAACAGTTACCAGTTACCTTTAAGAGCTTTGAAGAGACATCCTCCCTTTAAGAGATTGGGGCTCCCCCTGCTGGTGGAAAGTGCAAATTGCATTGAATTGATGTGCAAGCCCGGATTTCAACGCAGCTTGACAGTGAATACAGAGGCCGGACAAAGTTCTCGTCCTGCCTGCACAGGGGCCATTGGGCGCGGGTTAATAGCGGATCGTGCTACCTGCTCCCAATAATAGGCCCTATCGAATTTTTCCCCCAAGTAGTTTAGGCTTTAGTTGTGTTCACGGATAGGGCTATTTATTTAACACTAGACTAAATATTTACATAGTAAGAAAAATAGTTCATTCTGCAACTAACTGCTGATGTAAAGTTATTTCACTTGCACTTCATGGCAAGAGGTCTAATTTTACATAATTTATGCACGAGCTTGCTTTCCGCTGTCTCCGTTTGACAGCCAGACTTTTATTTTGCTGATACCACTCTCCTCAGTATTTTAACAGCTGGGAAGAGGGAAGGAATGACACAGGGGGATATGCAATCCGATCAGTACCTTTTTGATGTTTGCCAACAAAAATTAAAATTAAAACTAGTTTAAATTGCATACAGCGGAGATAATATTCGCACAGCTAATGTTTAATACAAAGCAAACATGCAAACAGACACTCAATATCTTTCTAGATATAAATTAAAATGAAAGGGTAAAAAAAATTAAAGTTCAGAATGAATTTCTTATCCTTTTCGAAATTGCCTGTGTTGTGATTCATTGTACTCCAGAGACTTGAACACATAATCCAGGCTGACACTCCCAGTGCCGTCTTTCGGATGAGACGTTAAACCAAGGCCCTGTCTGCCTTCTTAGATGGACGTAAAAGATCCTATAGCATGATTCAAAGAAGAGCAGAGGAGTCCTCCCCAGTGCCCTGGCTAATATTTATCCCTTAAGCAACATCACTTTAAAAAAAACAGATTATCTGGTCATTATCACATTGCTGTTTGTGGGACCTTGCTGTGTGCAAATTGGCTGCTGCATTTCTTACATTACAACAATGTCTAAACTTTAAAAATTCTTCATTGGCTATAAAGCCCTTTGCGACATCCTGAGGTTGTTAAAGGCGGTATATAAATGCAAATTCTTTCTTAAGTTCTTTCTTTATCAGTATCAGTCTAATGGCTGCGGCTGGCGATATTAGTGAATGGGCATTTACCGTATCATGCCTTTGCCCGTATTTCTGTGGGCACAATCAAACCATTTTAAATAAACAGGTTAACACCAACATTAAAATGGCAGACATGGGTCCGAGCACATTCGTTCATCTGCTAATATCCCAACAGTAATTTCTAGGCTCTATTTTAAAACGTAAACTGTGCCAGCAAATTCACGAGGTGACTGGATAGATATTTGTAAACAATTTTACAACACCAAGTTATAGTCCAGCAATTTTATTTTAAATTCACAAGCTTTCGGAGGCTTCCTCCTTCGTCAGGTGAACGATGTGAAAATGAAATCCTCGAAATGAAATCGCATTTATAATTCACAGAACAATGCTTGGTGAGTACAGACAGTTTTTTCAACTGCCCGTTGCCAAGGCAATCAGTGTGCAGACAGACAGGTGTTACCTGCCAGGTCTCACAGAATATACAAATCACCAAAAAAAAACAACAAACAAAAAAAAAGAGATAGAGAGGTAGAAACATAGAAAAGACAGCAACTGACCCGTTATATTAAAAACAGATAACATTTGTTCGCTGGTGGGGTAACGTGTAGCGTGACATGAACCCAAGATCCAGGTTGAGGCCGTCCTCATGGGTGCGGAACTTGGCTATCAATTTCTGCTCGACGATTTTGCGTTGTCGTGTGTCTCGAAGGCCGCCTTGGAGTACGCTTACCCGAAGATCGGTGGCTGAATGGACACCGAAGGTCGGTGGATGAAAGCAGTCATGTCCATTCATCCACCGACCTTCGGGTAAGCATACTCCAAGGCGGCCTTCGAGACACACGACAACGCAAAATCGTTGAGCAGAAATTAATAGCCAAGTTCCGCACCCATGAGGACGGCCTCAACCGGGATCTTGGGTTCATGTCACGCTACACGTAACCCCACCAGCGAACAAATGTTATCTGTTTTTAATATAACGGGTCAGTTGCTGTCTTTTCTATGTTTCTACCTCTCTATCTCTGTTTTTTTTTGTTTGTTGTTTTTTTTGGTGATTTGTATATTCTGAGACCTGGCAGGTAACACCTGTCTGTCTGCACACTGATTGCCTTGGCAACGGGCAGTTGAAAAAACTGTCTGTACTCACCAAGCATTGTTCTGTGAATTATAAATGCGATTTCATTTCGAGGATTTCATTTTCACATCGTTCACCTGACGAAGGAGGAAGCCTCCGAAAGCTTGTGAATTTAAAATAAAATTGCTGGACTATAACTTGGTGTTGTAAAATTGTTTACAATTGTCAACCCCAGTCCATCACCGGCATCTCCACATCATGGATAGATATTGGCAGAGAAAGTAACTGAGGGGTATCAGACAGAGCTCTGGACCATCCTGATGAGCCGCAGTGGTCTCCTTCCAGTCTCCTGCATTCCTATGTTTCTATACTTTATTAAACCATATAATTGATTATAGTAAACTGTCCATTATTTTGGTAAAAGTGAGTTTGGAATATCATATTACCCTCCTTGAATCCCCCTCCACTCACATCCCCTTCCCCCTCCAAACCTCACTTCCTTCTGTGTCCGTCCCTGGAAAATATTCTCCCCCAAATCACATACAACACCACTTTCAAATTCCCAACTGTCTAGCCTTTGGCCCCCCTTTCATCAAGGCATTTCTGCAGCTATTGATCTGTTCAATCACATCCTCCCTCCATGTTTGATGCCCTTGTCCCCACTAAAACCATTACTCTCTCTCACCCTGGTCATTACCCCTGATTTGACCTCCGTCTTCATTCCCTTAAGCCCAAAGGATGCAGACTTGAATGTTTATGGTGGACAACTGGTTTAGTCATTCATCGCCAGATCTGGCTGGACCACATAAAGCACTATCGGGTCCTGCTCTCCTCTGCCAAAACAACTCACTATTCCAGGATCATCCTGAAATGCAGGGATAACCCCCGGCTTCTCTTCTCTACTACAAACCGTCTTCTTAAACCCCTCTCCCCTGCCTCCTCCACCCTCACCTCTAACAACAAGTGCGAGGAGCTCTTGGAGTTCCTTGTCACTAAGACTGAGACCATCCGTTCAGCTGCCTCTGCTGCGACCCTCTCTTCCCCTAGCCCACAAAGCCAAACTTCTCCTTAGGATCCCCCCTCCCCCGCCCCCGTCCCTAGCCCTGAACTCACATCTTTCTCTAGTTTCTCTCCTATCTCCCCTCATGCTCTCTCCGAGCTCATCTTGTCCATGAGACCCCCCCTCCTGCTCCCTCGACCCTTTTCCCACCAAACTGCTGACCACCCAACTTCCCTTCCTGGCCCTCATGTTAGCTGATATTGTTAATGGTTCCCTCTTCTCAGATACTGTCCCCCTCCCCCTTCAAATCTGCCATCATCACCCCGCTCCTCAAAAAATCCATCCTTGACTTCTCTGTGCTTGCAAACTACTGCCCAATCTACAACCTCAATTTCCTTTCCAAAGTCCTGAAACATGTTGTCACCTCCCAAATCTATGCCCATCTTTCCCGCAATGCCATGTTTGAACCTCTCCAATCAGGTTCCCGCTCCTGCCACAGTACTGAAACAGCCCTTATCAAAGTCACAAATGACATCCTATGTGACTGTGACGATGGTAAACTATCCCTCCTCATCCTTCTCGATCTGTCTGCAGCTTTCAACACGGTTGACCACATCATTCTCCTCCAACATCTCTCCTCTGGGTAGGACTGAGCTCGCCTGGTTCCATTCCTATCTATCCAGTCATAGCTAAAGAATCGCCTGCAATGGCTTCTCTTCCTGCTCTTGCACCGTTACCTCTGGAGTCCCCCAAGGATCTATCCTTGGCCCCTCCTATTTCTCATCTACACGATGCCCCTCGGCGACATCATCTAAAAACACGTCAGGTTCCACACGCACGGTGATGACACCCAGCTCCACCTCACCACCACCTCCCTCGATCCCTCCACTGGGTCTGATTTCTCACGCTGCTTGTCTGGCATCCAGTATTGGATGAGCAGAAATTTCCTCCAATTAAATATTGGGATGACCGAAGCCATTGTCTTCATTCCTCGCCACAAACTCCATTCCCTAGACACCGATTCCATCCCTCTCCCTGGCAACTGTCTGAGGCCGAACCAGACCGTTCACAACCTTGGCGTCCTATTTGAACGTGAACTGAGTTTCCGACCCTGTATCTTCTCTATCACCAAGATCACCTACTTCCACCTCCGTAACATCGCCCGTCTCCACCCCTCTCTCAGCTCATCTGCTGCTGAAACCCTCATCGACTGCCTTTGTTACCACTAGACTCAACTATTCCAATGCTCTCCTGGCCGGCCTCCCATCTTCCACCCTCCATAAACTTGAGCTCATTCAAAACTCTGCTGCCCTTATTCTAACTCATACCAAGCCCTGTTCACCCATCACCTCTGTGTTCGCTGACCTACATTGGCTCCCGGTCTGGCAATGCCTCGATTTTAAAATTCTCATCCTTGTTTTCAAATCCCTCCATGGCCTCCCCCTTCCCTATCTCTGTAACCTCCTCCAGCCCTACAACCCTCGGAGATCTCTGCGACACTCCAATTCTGGCCTCTTGCGCATCCCCGATTTTCATCGCTCCACTATTGACGGCCGTGCCTTCACCTGCCTATGCCCTAAGTTCTGGAATTCACTCCCTAAACCTCTCCACCTCTCTACCTCTCTCTCCTCCTTTAAGATTCTCCTTAAAGGAGGAGACATTACTGCAGGAGTTCCTCAGGGCAGTGTCCTAGGCCCAACCATCTTCAGCTGCTTCATCAATGACCTTCCCTCCATCATAAGGTCAGAAATGGGGATGTTCGCTGATGATTGCACAGTGTTCAGTTCCATTTGCAACCCCTCAAATAATGAAGCAGTCCGAGCCCGCATGCACAAAGACCTGGACAACATCCAGGCTTGGGCTTATAAGTGGCAAGTAACATTTGCGCTAGACAAGTGCCAGGCAATGACCATCTCCAACAAGAGAGAGTCTAACCACCTCCCCATGACATTCAACGGCATTACCATCGCCAAATCCCCCACCATCAACATCCTGGGGGTCACCATTGACCAGAAACTTAACTGGACCAGCCACATAAATACTGTGGCTACGAGAGCAGGTCAGAGGCTGGGTATTCTGCGGCGAGTGACTCACCTCCTGACTGCCCAAAGCCTTTCCACCATCTACAAGGCACAAGTCAGGTGTGTGATGGAATACTCTCCTCTTGCCTGGATGAGTGCAGCTCCAACAACACTCAAGAAGCTCGACACCATCCAGGACAAAGCAGCCCGCTTGATTGGCACCCCATCCACCACCTAAACATTCACTCCCTCCACCACCGGCGCACAGTGGCTGCAGTGTGTACCATCCACAGGATGCACTGCAGCAACTCGCCAAGGCTTCTTCGACAGCACCTCCCAAATCCGCGACCTCTACCACCTAGAAGGACAAGAGCAGCATGCACATGGGAACAACACCACCTGCATGTTCCCCTCCAAGTCACACACCATCCCGACTTGGAAATATATCGCCGTTCCTTCATCGTCGCTGGGTCAAAATCCTGGAACTCCCTTCCTAACAGCACTGTGGGAGAACCTTCACCACATGGACTGCAGCGGTTCAAGAAGGCGGCTCACCACCACCTTCTCAAGGGCAATTAGGGATGGGCAATAAATGCTGGCCTCGCCAGCGACGCCCACATCCCATGAACTAATAAAAAAAACCTATCTCTTTGACCAAGCTTTTGGTCACCTGTCCTAATATCTCATGTGTCTCAGTGTCAAATTTTGTTTGATAATGCTCCTTGGAACGTTTTACTGGTTAAATATGCCATATAAATGTAAGTTGTTGTTATTATTATTACATTAGAATATCCGGTGGTTAGGTGCCCACTACAAGGCAATAGCGTGCTGGAGAGATTCGGGTGACATCAATAAACGTGGAAGCAAAGCTCCAAAGATTCATATAACCATCTACACCCGAGCATCATTTTTCACCATATACTCAAGTTTCACTTCAATAATTTTTCAGAGTTGTTTTTCGGAGGGACTTCTATTATCAGCAGTAATCCTCAGCATTATGTTGGCACACTGCCCATGCAGCTCTGCATCATGACAGGAAGAAAGATTTGCTCATTATATTATAACACTACACAATCCTTGCAGTTCAGTTAGCTGACAAAAGGGGAGAGCAATATCACCCTCCCTTTTGCATTGCTATATATACCTTGACACCACATCAAGGCACTTATCTCCAACCTCCATTTTCAGAGTTCCTTAGTTTAACTCCCCTGGAGTAAGAATTACTCACACTCAGTAATGATAATATACTGGGTGAGTACATTGACCTCTCAGGTCTAGGACCTCAGTTCAAATCCAGTCCAGGCTGATTGTGATGAAAGTTTTTATTAGCTGTAACAATCCTCTGTGAAAGAAGTTTGAGCAGGATCTACCCAATTGGTCGCAGATAGACAACTGCCCCTCCCATTGGTAATCTCACTCAGAGGGGCCATAAGGACGATTGAGGCGGGAAGTGGAAAATGCCATATTCGTGCAGTGAGGAGGTTACGTTAAGGCACAATGTTGGGGCACAGTTGAGAGAGCTACACTTTGCTAAGTTCACTGCATCTGTTTCTTTGTTAATAAATTTGAGTAAAACAGAAGAACCCATTAACAAAGACCAGTTTACAGGCACTGACAACTTTTGAGTTGATCATTCGTTGACCAATCTCAAATTCATCAACAAATCTGGAGTTTCTGGAACATCTGTTGTATGTATGAAGCCAGAAAAATCTAGTGACAAATGTTTGCCACAAAGTGTGTTCATTAGTTCATGGATTCATCCCTGGGATTTATCAATAAGTAAACAGGAAAGACTCTTTTTGCGAACAAATTTGAATGATTCATTTATTGACCAGTCTGGGGACCATGACAACAAATGTTGATAAAAATCCTTGATCTTGATAATTATACCATCTTCTGCCATTGCATCATTCAGTTCTGAGGTTGCTCAAATGTTTCTTGTTTCAACAAACACAACAACTTGCATTTATACAGTGCCTTTAACATACTTAAACGTCCCAAGGAGCTTCACAGGAGCATTATCAGACAAAAATTTGACACTGAGCCACATAAAGAGATAGTAAGACAGATGACCAAAAGCTTGGTCAAAGAGGTAGGTTTTAAGGAGTGTCTTAAAGGAGGAGAGAGAGGTGGAGAGGCGGAGAGATTTAGGGAGGGAGTTCCAGAAATTAGGGCCTAGGCAGCTGAAGGCACGGCCGCCAATGGTGGAGTGATGAAAATCAGGGATGCGCAAGAGGCCAGAATTGGAGGAGCGCAGAGGTCTTGGAGGGTTGTAGGGCTGGAGGAGGTTACAGAGATAGGGAGGGGTGAGAACACAGAAGGATTTTGAACACAAGGATGAGAATTTTAAATTGGAGGCATTGCCGCACTGTGAACCAATGTAGGTCAGCGAGGTACAGGGGTGATGGTTTTCAGTTATACATTCTGGAGACTCGCAGACATTTATAAACAATTTCAATCAAACACTTTGGCCCAAGAATTCAATCATTCTGTGCCCGTTTTACTGGAATAAAGTAGGCACCTGAGGATCCAACATGGCGGTCGGCACGCATCTGCTCATTCCATACGGGAAGTGTGCCTCTGCCATATTGGATCAGGTTCCTCCGTAGGTGTCCAGGGGGTGCACCGGATCTTATGCTGGTTGTAGCTTTTGTGATATTGGGTTGCCCAGTATTTAACTCGCCATGTGATAAACTCACCCAGCAAGTCGTGGTGCTAGCAGGCAGCGAGGACTCTTCAGCAGTGCTTTTGAAAGGGCTCACCCATGCCATATAGATTAGTTCCTGGTTCGTCCTCTTAGGCTGCTGGTTAACTTCTAGGCTTTTTTTGGGCTATTTTCTGCTATCAAGTTTTTGCAGGACTGCTTTTGTCTGCCTTCAAAACAATTTATCTGCAGTCATGGGTGGCCTGGTAAGTCCGCCTTTGAGGCTGGAGGATGAGGAGGAGCAGGGCAGAAGACAGAAGAAAGCAGAAGGCGCTGGGAGATGAGGGGGGGGGGGGGGGGGGGGAGGCCGTTTTCCAGGAGACCATAGTCACAGCGGGACTTCAGGGAGCATTTCTCACGTCTCAACTTCACTGAGGAGAAAAGTATGAGGCGCCTTCACTTCACCAACGAGGCTGACACTGAGCTATGTCTCCTGCTGCAGCCATTACTGGAGCCGTGAACCAGGGCATGGACAGCACTGCCTGGGGCTGTCGAGGTCACCGTGGCCCTTAACTTTAATCAGCAAGGCTCTCTACACCAGGAGGAACGCCGACATCTCCTTCCCCATGGACAGAGTGAAGCAGGAAGAGAGAGCAATTAGCACATACTGGAGCCGCAGTGTGCTGGTGATGGGGTACATACTGATATCAAAGAATGAGATGTCAGGAATAATGGCACACAGAGCAGGCCACATGATGTCCTATCCACCGCAGTGAATGGAGAGGAAACTGCGCAGGCCGTGAGTCGAGTGAGTTGACCCGCTGATGGAATTTCCAAGCTGAGCTCTGGCGGTGGAACATTTATCTCTTAGTCCCCTGCAGCATAGTTTAAGAGCAGGGAGAGAGACTCCTGTTGATCGGTTAAGGTAGCCGTAATGATTTATGAGACACGACTTGTATTTCCAAATGCCGCACAAATTGAGATTGCCGTGAGATGGCACAGTAGCATCAAGTGAATTATCGATTTAAAAAAAACTTGAGGACCAAAGTCAAAAGTCTTTGGTATCCAGAAAACAAGCCAGAAATGCTTAAAGGTCGTTAATCTGGGACTAATTGGATTCTCAACACTTTAATCACACAAAGAAAATTAAAATATGCTTTGTCTGCCTAGGAGCTGAATGAAATTTGTTTTGGGATCCATTGCGACCTGTGGCAGGTAATTCCCCAAATGCTGAAAATGGAATTGAAAATGAAATAGTTGTTCAATTCTAACTGAGATCAAAAGATTTAATGGCTTCAAATGCAGAGAGATGTGTACAATGACAGTGACATCTTTAAACCCTGATTCCTGCTTCAATTTGAGGAGACTTTACCATTATTTTATTTTGCTGGAAACCACACATACAGAGTAGTGCTATAAATTGTTAAACTTCAAGTCCTGGGTAGCACCTAGCAACACAAAAGTTCTTTTGTGCTGCAGTATTTCTCTCCCATCGCTATCGAAGGAGATGTGGATAGCGAAGGATGGTTACCATGGGTACCAGTAGGCCTTCAGCACCTTGCCAAAGTGGCCATTCTTCATGTGTGAAGCCAGACACTGTGGCAGATCTTAACTTCATAGAATCATAGAAAGTTACAGCACAGAAGGAGGCCATTCAGCCCATCGTGTCCATGCTGGCTGAAAAAGAGCTATCCAGCTTAATCCCACTTTCCAGCACTTGGTCCGTAGCCCTGTAGGTTACGGCACTTCAAGTGCACATCCAAGTACTTTTTAAATGAGTTGAGGGTTTCTGCCTTTCAGGCAGTGAGTTCCAGACCCCCACCACCCTCTGGGTGAAAATATTTCTCCTCAGCTTCCGTCTACTCCTTCTACTAATTACTTTAAATCTCTGTCCTCTGGTCCCTCTGCTGAGGGTAATAGGTCCTCCCTATCCACTCGATCTAGTCCCATCATAATTTTATACACCTCAATTAAATCTCCCCTCAGCCTCCTCTGTTCCAAAGAAAACAGTCCCAGCCTATCCAATCTTTTCTCATAGCTAAAACTCTCCAGCCCTGGCAACATCCTCGTAAATCTCCTCTGCACCCTCTCTAGTGCAATCACATCTTTCCTATAATGTGGTGACCAGAACTATAAGCAGTACTCAAGCTGTGGCCTAACTAGTGTTTTATACAGTTCTAGCATAACCTCCCTGCTCTTATATTCTATGCCTCGGCTAATAAAGGAAAGTATCTCGTGTGCCTTTTTAACCACCTTATCTACCTGTCCTGCCACCTTCAGGGATCTGTGGACATGCACTCCAAGGTCCCTTTGATCCTCTACACCTCTCAGTATCCTCCCATTTATTGTGTATTCCCTTGCCTTGTTGGCCTCCCAAATGCATTACCTCACACTTAGAGTCATAGAGTCATAGAGTTATACAGCACGGATAGAGGCCCTTCGGCCCATCGTGTCCGCGCCGGCCATCAAGCCCTGTCTAATCTAATCCCATATTCCAGCATTTGGTCCGTAGCCTTGTATGCTATGGCATTTCAAGTGCTCATCCAAATGCTTCTTGAATGTTGTGAGGGTTCCTGCCTCCACAACCCTCTCAGGCAGTGAGTTCCAGACTCCAACCACCCTCTGGGTGAAAAAGTTCTTTCTCAAATCCCCTCTAAACCTCCCGCCTTTTACCTTGAATCTATGCCCCCTTGTTATAGAACCCTCAACGAAGGGAAAAAGCTCCTTAGTATCCATCCTATCTATGCCCCTCATAATTTTGTACACCTCAATCATGTCCCCCCTCAGCCTCCTCTGCTCCAAGGAAAACAAACCCAATCTTCCCAGTCTCTCTTCATAGCTGAAGCGCTCCAGCCCTGGTAACATCCTGGTGAATCTCCTCTGCACCCTCTCCAAAGCGATCACATCCTTCCTGTAGTGCGGCGACCAGAACTGCACACAGTACTCCAGCTGTGGCCTAACCAGTGTTTTATACAGCTCCATCATAACCTCCTTGCTCTTATATTCTATGCCTCGGCTAATAAAGGCAAGTATCCCATATGCCTTCTTTACCACCTTATCTACCTGTTCCGCTGCCTTCAGGGATCTGTGAACTTGCACACCAAGATCCCTCTGACCCTCTGTCTTGCCTAGGGTCTTCCCATTCATTGTGTATTCCCTTGCCTTGTTAGTCCCTCCAAAGTGCATCACCTCGCACTTTTCCGGGTTAAATTCCATTTGCCACTGTTCCGCCCATCTGACCAACCCATCTATATCGTCCTGCAGACTGAGGCTATCCTCCTCGCTATTTACCACCCTACCAATTTTTGTATCATCAGCGAACTTACTGATCATACCTTTTACATTCATATCCAAGTCGTTAATGTAGACCACAAACAGCAAGGGACCCAGCACCGATCCCTGTGGTACCCCACTGGCCACAGGCTTCCAGTCACAAAAACAACCTTCGACCATCACCCTCTGCCTTCTGCCACTAAGCCAGTTTTGTATCCAAAGTGCCAAGGCACCCTGGATTCCATGGGTCCTGCTCTGTAACTTCCTCCCTAACTTCTCCGGATTGAACTCCATTTGCCACTTTTCTGCGCACCAGACCAGTCCATTGATATCTTCCTGCAGTCTACAGCTTTCTTCCTCACTATCAACCATAAGGCCAATTTTTGTATCATCTGCAAACTTCTTGATCATTCAAGTCAAATCATGAATGTATACCACAAAAAGCAAGTGACCTAGTACTGATCCCTGTGGGACCCCACTGGAAACAGCCTTCCAGTCGCAAAAATACCCGTCGACCATTACCCTTTGCTTCCTGCCACTGAGCCAATTTTGGATCCAACTCGCCACTTTCCCTTGGATCCCATGGGCTTTTACTTTTTTGCCAGTCTGCCATGTGGGACCTTGTCAAAATCCTTGCTAAAATCCATGTAGACTACATCAAAAGTGTTAACCTCATTGACCCTCCTTGTTACCGGTTCAAAAAATTCAATCAAGTTAGTCAGACATGACCTTCTCTTAACAAACTTGGAGTTCCTCACCCCCTACCCCCACTGGTGTAAACCGGGGCGGTTAGCGGGTTTAAGACAGCCGCACAGCACTTACCGGCTCCAGTTAACACCAGCGATCCCACTGCTGCCATCTTGAGAGGGGCCTACTGCTGGGCGGCTGGAGTGTCCACCTGTTTCGGGCATTTGGCCCCTCTCATATGCAAATCAGGGTCTTATGACGTACCTAAGACCCTTATTACCATATTTGGCCTCAACTGGCGGAGAATGTGTCGCACAAGCCTCGCCCGGCTTTAGGGCCAGTGCAGCTGAAGAGGCTGCAAAATGGTAAGTTTTAAATTTAAATTAGATTCGTAGGGCCAGGAGGAGCAGGATTGCTCCTCGGGACCCCACAAAAATAACCTAGGCCACTACTGTCCTGGGCTTCCTCCCTCCATGTTGGCGAACCCTGCCCCCCACCCACCCCCCACCCCAGCACTTACTTTGCTGCCGACTGGCTGGCCTGATATTGCACAGGCCCGACTTGGCGAGGTGAATTGGGATGCTCGTTTAGCAACCTGCGGCTGGGTGGTTCTATTTAATTGGACTCAAAATGGCTCCGGTCTCATCAATCCCGTCATGGCCCAGCAAGCAAAGGTTACCCAGTGACTGCTGGAGTGATGGAGCATCCCAGCCGAATCTGATGGTGTCCTTTTCTGATTTTCAGACCCATGTACTTCTCAGCATGGGTAGCTATCAACAGCAAGACCCCTGGATAATCCCTCCCTATCCCGCTCCCAGTCTAATGAATAAAGAACTTGCATTTATATAGTGCCTTTCACAACTCAGGATTTCCCTAAGTGCTTTACAACCAATGAAGTACTTTTGAAGGGTAGATAGAAGCTGTTTCCAGTAGTTGAGAGGTCAAGAATGAGGGGGCATAGATACAGGACTAAATGCAACAGATTTGAAACAGAGGACAGGAAAAATGTCTTTATACAGAGAAATGTGAGGATGTGGAATTCACTTCCAGGGTTAGTGGTTGAGGCAGAAACTATGGCAACATTCAATATTAGATTGTATAGGTGGATGAAGGAAAGGGGGATTGAGGGATATGGGAACAGGGTGAGTAAATGTAATTAGGACGCTTTACTCACCAACTGGTTGGACCAAAAGGCCCGTGTCTGTGTATGTATTTCTGTGTACAAAGATCTTTATACAACAACAACTTGCATTTATATAGCACCTTTAACATAGAAAAACATCCCAAGGTGCTTCACAGGAGCGATTATCAAACAATATTTGACACCGAGCCACATAAGGAGATATTAGGACAGGTGACCAAAAGCTTGGTCAAAGAGATAGGTTTTAAGGAGCATCTTAAAGCAGGAGAGAGAGGTAGAGAGGGGGAGGGGTTTAGGGAGGGAATTCCAGAGCTTAGGACCAAGGCAGCTGAAGGCACAGCCGCCAATGGTGGAGCGATGGAAATCAGGGATGCGCAAGAGACCAGAATTGGAGGAACAGAGTTAATGAAATAATAAAGAGGAAAATGGGATTGTTGTGTTTTGATTGGATCTTTTCATCATTGTGTTGTTCATTTCTTGTAAGTCAGCCTACAATTTATGTCAAACCATCACACCTGCATGCTAATTAGGTTGTATTTCAGCAGCTGGGATTGTATTATATTGGGCATAATCCTTGAAATAAGTGATGTTCCTGTGCTGTATTAAATTATCTTATTCAATTGGCATCACAGTGTTGATACAAAAGCAAGTGGACAAGTAAATAGACATAATGCAGCTTGGTGTGCAGCCACACAAAGACAAGTGCTAATTCCAGTGTTTATGGCTCTTCGTACGTAACTAGATTAGCTCATATTTCATTGACTCCACTCATTCCTGACTGCTTATCGGTGCATCAGAATTTTCATGGTTCATCTTATCTTTGGAAAAATTAATGAAGACCAGCAATAAAAGACACAGAAAATTAAATCACAATAATTACACTGGTTAAATTAATCTTCCATTCAGAGATAAAATACATAAATTGCAAACATATCACAATAAAGAAAGACTTGCATTTATACAGCACCTTTCACAACATCCAAAGTGCTTTATAGCCAATGACGTACTTTTGAAATGTATTCACTGTTGTAATATAGGAAACGCAGCAGCCAATTTGCACACAGTAAGGTCCCACAAACTGCAATGTGTTAATGACCAGATAACCATCTGTTTTAGTGATGTTGGTTGAGAGACAAATATTGACCGGGACACGAGGGAAAATCCTCCTGCTCTTCTTTGAAATAGTGCCATGGGATCTTTTATGATCATCTGAGAAAGCAAACAGTACTGCAGTTTAACATCTCATCTGAGAGATGGCACCTTCAATATTGCAGCACTCCGTCAGTACTGCCCTGGAGCGTCAGCCTAGATTTTTAGTCCCTGGAAGGGGGCTTGAACCCACAATCTTCTGACTCAGAGGTAAAAGTATTACCAACTGAGCCACAGCTGACTCTCCAGCACAGTACTGAGGGAGTGCTGGAATGTCGGAGGTGCTGTCTATTGGATGAGACATTTAACGGAAGCCCCGTCTGCCCTCTCAGATGGACATAAAAGATCCCACGGCATTATTTTGAAGAAGAGCAGGGGAGTTCTCCTCGGTGTCCTGGCCAATATTTACCCCTCAACCAGCATCACTAAAACAGATTATCTGGTCATTATCTCATTGCTGTTTGTGGGACCTTGCTGTGCACAAATTGACTGCCGCATTTCCTACATTACAACAGTGACTACACTTCAAAAGTACTTCATTGGCTAAAAGCGCTTTGGGACATCCTGAGGTCATGAAAGGCGCTATATAAATGCAAGTCTTTCTTTTTTATATACCGTGGTCACAGTGACACACTTGCACCCTTCTCCCCTACCCTTCCCAGTTCATGCTGGCACTCTTTCCCTCTCCCATCCTGATTAATTTTGGCATCCTATTCCCAACACTGTTCCCAGCTCCGAACCTCAGTGCCACTCCTGGAGCAGGGCTGGTTTCCATCCATGAAAATGTGGAGAAGCAACCACTGACTTCAAAATGCCAATGCCTGCATGAAGTGCATGCCTGCCGTGCAAGCAAAAATCAAATTAACACAGCTCACTATTAATTGTAGTGTGAAACATAAACTATGATTGGCCTCTGTGCATAGAAATGGAAAATGGGGGCACAGTCTTATTATTTACAGCTCATCAGGATACATTTATAGAAATAGAAATAATGTAATATTGGAAATATAAAAACGTTCTTTTTAATGTACCTCCGGCTGCATATAAACTCCACAATCGTTCCCATGACAACCCCACAGCCACCAGTGATGTATCTCATTTCACAACCATGTCAACTTGGTCCAGTAATTAATATGCTATTTTTCTTTTGCTATTTGTTCACTGCTTTTCAATAACATGCTGTTTAATATGGTTTTCTGTTTTTTTGTTTCAAATCCGTCCAATTATCTGCCCGATTTCTCCAGAAGAGAGCCCTCAGAATTGTTGCCACAGTCACCGTCTATCCAAGTGAGGGACGTTAATTGGCTTTCGTTGCGGAGGCACTGGGGCCGATGCTTACTTGGATTGTGCTGCTCTCTGAAAGTCGGCCTTGTCCTTTAACGTGAAGCTATTAGCTGCCAGTGGCTCTTAAAGGGCTGCTGCTCGCCTTTAAAGGGGTAATGCTATTCCTCTCCCAAAGAGCCTCCAGTACTTTATCCAAATGGCATTTGTATGTAAGCCTATGAAGTTAGGGTTGTTAGGCCATTCAACCTTGGGGGGGGGGGGGGGGGAAGGGGGTGGTGATGAAGAGGAGGGATCACAGCTTAATCTAACTCCAGCTGAATTTCCCCTCATCAACCCAGGGTGCTGAGGCCAACTGTAGCATCCCCACTGCCATCCTGGCCAAACTCAGCTCAATCAGCACACACCATGGACCATTTGTATCTCTTAAGTCAAGTCTTCCTGTTAGATAAGTATTTAACATATGTAAGGAGTATATTTTCTGAAGTTCAGGCACAAAAACTTAGATTTCTCTGTCCATTATTCTTAGGCAGGCATTGACCCATTTTTTTTCTGTGAGTGATATATTTATATACATAAGCATATACATAATAGGTGTCAGCTGGGGCTCAGTGGGTAGCATTCTCGCCTCTAAGCTAGAAGGTTGTGGGTTCAGAATCCCATTCCAGTGACCTGAGTACAAAATCTAGGCTGACACTCCAGTGCAGTACCGAGGGAGTGCTGCACTGTTGGAGGTGCCGTCTTTTGGATGAGAGGCTAAACTGAGGCCCTATCTGCCCTCTCAGGAGTATGTAAAAGATCCCATGGCAATATTTCAAAGACGAGCAGCAGAGATCTGGTGTCCTAGCTAAAAACAGATGATCTGATCATTTATTCCCTTGCAGTTTGTGGGACCTTGCTGTGCACAAATTGCCTGCTGCGTTTCCTTACATTAGAACAGTGATTACATTTCAAAAGTACTTTATTGGCTGTAAAGCACTTTGAGGCGTCCTGAGGTGTAAGTCTTTATTTCTTGCGATAAAATATTAATATCCAAGTAACCGCTTCAATATGAAGAAAACAAACCATTGTAATGCTAACTACTTGGAGTTTGACAAAAATGCTAATTCAGTGGAGAACAGCGGGGCTTCACTGTGTGTACGGAGTAGAGGGATGCAGGTTTTATCTGCCACCTTGCTGAGTTCTCTATATCAGCCACGTCATAGTGGAAAGGTATTGAGGGGAGGCAAGAACGTACCCACAGGGAAGGAGGTAAAAATCAGAAGAGGCATCTCTCCGGAGCTGTCAAATCGGTCCTGAACAGAAAGTTCAAAGCAGCCCTGGGTAGACATTGCTCGCCTATGAGGAGAAGAATAAATAAACTGAATAACAATTATGTTGATAGGGAGAGATGAAGTAACTAGAGTGGGAGGAGCTCTTCTGGTAGATTAACACCGGCATAGACCAAATGGCCTGTTTCTGTACTTCTATGTCATTCTATGTAATTAAAACCCTTCTTCAGTCATTTCTCTACACAACCTATAACAAAACACTAATTTTAATCTAGTCACCTGGTCGAGTGAGGTCTGGATCACTGAAAAGTACTTGGTGTTCAGTGTTGTCTTGCTAGTCTCCGCTAAGTTGAAAAGGCCCAGCCATGTTCCCCTGCGGATGACTCTATGTGGTGTTCCAGCATGCTCACTTAGTGACACTGCACAAAGAAATAGCACAACACAGGCCACAATATAGATTTTAAAATGATGCGGAAGGTCACTGGGCTCATCCATCTGTCGAGTCCCCTCATCACGCTGCTTTTTAAATGATTCCAGGCTTTTCTCCTTCACTTCCCACCTAGATGTCTATCCCACAAGCTGATCTCTCTATGTGAAGACCCTCCTATACCAGTTCCAGATTTGCCTCTTACCCAACTTGTAGCTCCCTTGTCTTACGGTCATGGTTTAACTTGAAGCATTATTTCCCATCCATTTTTCTATACCACTGAGTGTCACATAGACAGAATGAAAGAATTGTGTTTCTATAGCGAATTTCACAACCTCAGGATTTCCCAAAGCTCTTTACAGCCAATTAAGCACTAATTGAAGTGTAGTCATTGTTGTACTGTAAGACTGTAGGAAATATGGCAGCCAATTTGCCCACAAACAGCAATGAAATAAATGACCAAAAAGTGATGTTGGTTGAGGATAAATATTTGCCTGGCTACCAGGGAGAACTCCCCTGCTCTTCTTTGAATAATGCCATGAGATCTTTTACTGAGAGGACAAACAGGGCTTCAGTTTAACATTTTATCTAAAAGTCAGCACCCCCAACAGTGCAGCACTCCCTCAGTACTACATTGAAGTATCAATCTGGATTTTGATTTAAGTCTATGGAGTGGGATTTGAATCCACAAACCTTCAAACTCAGAGGCTAGAGTACTACCCATTGAGCCACAGCTGACACCCATAGCATTTACTGAACATGATGCACCTCAAAGTGATCCAGTTTACTCCCTGTTAGCCTCAGGAATAACCTATTTAAATAGCAAGCGCGATGAAGTGGCAATACACGATGAAACAGCGACAATGATGAAGTGTGTAACTCTGCGTATCAAACATAGAAACATAGAAAATAGGAGCAGGATTGGCCATTCGGCCCTTCGAGCGTGCTCCATCATTCAATATGATCATGGCTGATCCTCCATCTCAATACCATATTCCCGCCCTCTCCCCATACCCCTTGATGGCTTTTGTGTCTAGAAATCTATCTACCTCATTCTTAAATATATTCAGTGACTTGGCCTCCACAGCCTTCTGTGGTAGAGAATTCCACAGGTTCACCAACCTCTGCGTGAAAAAAATTCTCCTCATCTCAGTCCTAAATGTCCTACCCTGTATCCTGAGACTGTGACCCCTCATTCTGGACCCCCCAGCCCGGGAAAACATCCTCCCTGCATCAAGTCTGTCCAGCCCTGTCAGAATTTTATATGTTTCAATGAGATCCCCTCTCATTCTTCTAAACTCGAGTGAATACAGGCTGAGTCGACCCAATCTCTCCTCATACAACAGTCCTGCCATCCCAGGAATCAGTCTGGTGAACCTTCGCTGCACTCCCTCCATGGCAAGTATATCCTTTTTTAGGTAAGGAGACCAAAACTGCACACAATACTCCAGGTGTGGTCTCACCAAGGCCCTGTATAACTGCAGTAAGACATCCTTGCTCCTGTACTCAAATCCTCTTGCAATGAAGGCCAACATACCATTTGCCTTCCTAACTGCTTGCTGCACCTGCATGTTTGCTTTCAGTGACTGGTGTACAAGGACACCCAGGTCACTTTGTACATCAACATTTCCCAATCTATCACCATTTAAATAATACTCTGCCTTTCTGTTTTTCCTTCCAAAGTGGATAACTTCACATTTATCCACATTATACTGCATCTGCCATGTATTTGCCCACTCACTCAACTTGTCTAAATCGCCTTGAAGCCTCTTTGCATCCTCCTCACAACTCAAGATCCCACCTAGTTTTGTGTCATCAGCAAACTTGGAAATATTACATTTGGTTCCCTCATCCAAATCATTGATATATATTGTGAATAGCTGGGGCCCAAGCACTGACCCCTGCGGTACCCCACTAGTCACTGCCTGCCACCCCGAAAAAGACCCATTTATTCCTACTCTCTGTTTCCTGTCTGTTAACCAATTTTCAATCTATGCCAGTATATTATCCCCAATCCCATGTGCTTTAATTTTGCACACTAACCTCTTATGTGGGATTTTATCAGAGGCCTTGTGAAAAATCCAAATAAAGCACATCCACTGGTTCTCCCTTATCTATTTTACCAGTTACATCCTCAAAAAACCCCAGTAGGTTTGTCAAACATGATTTCCCTTTCATAAATCCATGTTGACTTTGTCTAATCCCGTTGATATTTCCTAAATGTCCTGTTATCACATCCTTTATAATAGACTCTAGCATTTTCCCTCATACTGATGTTAGGCTAATGTCTGTAGTTCCCTGTTTTCTCTCTCCTTCCTTTTTTAAATAGTGGGGTTACATTTGCCACCCTCCAATCTGCAAGAACTATTCCATAATCTATAGAATTTTGG
This sequence comes from Heptranchias perlo, assembly GCF_035084215.1. Classification (NCBI taxonomy): domain Eukaryota; kingdom Metazoa; phylum Chordata; class Chondrichthyes; order Hexanchiformes; family Hexanchidae; genus Heptranchias; species Heptranchias perlo. Next base: position 91,374,669 of record NC_090331.1, on the reverse strand, counting down.
AAGATGACAACTAATGCATCCACTATTTCCATGGCTACCTCTTTTAGTACTCTGGGATGCAGATTATCAGGTCATGGGGATTTATCGGCTTTCAGTCCCATTAATTTCTCCAGCACTATTTTTTTACGAATACTAATTTTCTTTAATTCCTCCTTCTCAGTAGACCCTTGGTTCCCTAACATTTCTGGGAAGTTATTTGTGTCCTCTTCCGTGAAGACAGAACCAAAGTATTTGTTTAATTGCTCTGCCATTTCCCTGTTCCCCATTTTAAATTCTCCTGTTTCTGACTGTAAGGGAACCTACATTTGTCTTCACTAATCTTTTTCTTTTTACATACTTGTAGAAGCTTTTACAGTCCACTTTTATGTTCTGTGCAAGTTTACTCTCATACTCTATTTTTCCCCTCTTAATCAATCTCTTTTTTGCTGAATTCTAAACTGCTCCCAATCCTCAGGCTTGCTACTTTTTCTGGCAACTTTATATGACTCCTCTTTGAATCTAATGCTATCCTTAATTTCTTTTGTTAGCCGTGGTTGGGCTGCATTTCCTTTTGTGTTTTTGCACCAGAAAGGAATGTATAACTGTTGCAATTCATGCATTCATTCCTTAAATGTTAGCCATTGCCTATCCACTGTCACACCTTTTAATGAAGCTTCCCAATCTATCATAGCCAACTCACTCCTCATACCTTCGTAGTTTCCTTTGTTTAGATTTAGGACCCTAGTTTTGGATTGGACTACTTTACTTTCCATCTTAATGAATAATTCTATCATGTTATGGTCACTCTTCCCTAAAGGACTCCGCACAACAAGATTATTAATTAACCCCTTCTCATTGCACAATACCCAGTTCCCTGGTTGGCTCCTCAACGTGGAGACTGAAACACAAAATGTTTCTTTGCAGTAACAGTTGCAGTGATACAATAGCCTTGTGAAGTACAATGAAGACAGGCTTCCTGGCCAGATGTTTGTGCATTTGTTCGTAACAGACCATCAATCTTGATTCATGATCTTTCCTGCTAACCACATCAAATAAGCAGTAAGGCTGTGGAATCCATGGCTTGTTCTATTGCTTTTGTGCTGAGTGCTTGCAAAATTAGGGGAAAAAATACATCAATGAAAACCAGTTGCCCCCGGAGAGAATTCCTAATTAAGCCTGAACTAAAAATAAATCTACAAATTTTTATGTTGGAAGATGCACCTCTCCCCATTATAATGCTACGGAGCACTAAACATCCTCCCATTTTATGTAGCTCACTACCTGATACCCTCAAACTCACACATCTCACAGAATAAAATTCCAGCTTGCACCCCTCACGTAACAAAAGATTTCGGAGCATTTTTACAAGGGGTGAGGTGGGTACTGAGAAGGAGGTCAGGGAGATTTGGGGAAACCCAAAGAAAGAGGCGCAGAGATTAAGGGGGCTTTTGAAAGAGGAGGCAGGGCAAAGCAGTTTAGGAAGAGATTTCCAGAGCGCAAGTGCATAATGGGCGAGCAGAGGGTGCAATGGAGCAGTTACCCGGACCCAGAGGAACATAGGGTCCAGGGGGAGATGTATGTCTGGACAAGAATGCCCAAATTAGGGAGGGATTTGATAATGAGGATGAGGGTCTTAGCCGATTCACTGGGCACAAGGAGCCAGTGGACCTGGGTGACTATCGAGGGTATTGTTGTGCAGGACTTTATCCAGGAAAGGACTCAGCCATAGAGTTCTGGATTAGCTGAAGTTTATGTTAGAGAGGAAGAGAAGTGGGGGAGGCTGCCAAGGGGAGCATTTAAGAAATCTGAGCGATGAAGGCATGGATGGCAGTTTCAGCAGCCAAGTGATGAGGTAGATCAGCAATGTTCTGGAGACGGAGAAAGGTGGTTTTGATGATTAATCTGACAGAGGCTCAGCTCATGGTCAAAGGGGAGGCTGAGGTGGTGCACCTCTAGGTTCAACCCATGTGAGTAGCCAGGGTTATCAATGGAGTCAGCACCGCCAGTACATAGGTGCTGGTGAGAGCCAAACAGGATGACTTCAGTTCTGCCGAAAGATGTCCCACTCCATCGATGTATCTACGACTGTGATATCACCTCCACTAACAGTGCTTTGTAACCAGCCAGTAGTGACAATAATGGTTACAGGAGTGGAAAGAAAAGTGCTCTCTCCCAGTGGCTTGGGTCGAAATAGTGGATCAAAAGTGCAATGAGGACAAAGCCATTGTGGTTTGGAATGTCCTCAGCCCTCTGTTGCTGTGTTTGCGTCAACTTCTGGCTTGTACTTCCTTCCAGTAATTAAAAAAAATGTTTTAAATTTATTCTTGGGATGTGGGCGTCGCTGGCGAGGCCGGCATTTATTGCCCATCCCTAGTTGCCCTTGAGAAGGTGGTGATGAGCCGTCTTCTTGAACCGCTGCAGTCCGTGTGGTGAAGGTTCTCCCACAGTGCTTTTAGGTAGGGAGTTCCAGAATTCCAGAATCTGGACCCAGCGATGATGAAGGTACGGTGATTACACTCTTTCAATGCATCCATCATTTCCTTTTTCCTTCACTGTATGTGGGAATGCCACCTTCAGCAACTCGGTTGAGCAGTCTGGGGTCCCAGATGTCAGGATCCCAAATGTCAGGGTCCCAGATGTCAGGGTCCCAGATGTCAGGGTCCCAGATGTCAGGGTCCCAGATGTCAGGGTCCCAGATGTCAGGGTCCCAGATGTCAGGGTCCCAGATGTCAGGGTCCCAGATGTCAGGACACCAGATGTTAGGACACCAGATGTTAGGACACCAGATGTTAGGACACCAGATGTCAGCAACCCAGATGTTAGAGCCCCAGATGTCAAGACCTCAGATGTCAGTTTGCCATGTCACGATTCAAGATGTCAGAGTCCAAGATGTCAGAGTCCAAGGTGTCAGGGTATAAGATGTCAGAGTCCCAGATGTCAGTTCTCAATCTGATCAATCTTGACTTGTTAGTAAGCTTTCTTCATTTCCTTGACACCAGTTTTCAAGGTCCCAGATGTCAGGCTCCATGATGTCAGGGTCCCAGATGACATTGTCCCAGATGTCAGGGTCCCAGATGTCAGGGTCCCAGATGTCAGGGTCCCAGATGTCAGGGTCCCAGATGTTAGGACACCAGATGTTAGGACACCAGATGTTAGGACACCAGATGTTAGAGTCCCAGATGTCAGCAACCCAGATGTTAGAGCCCCAGATGTCAAGACCTCAGATGTCAGTTTGCCATGTCACGATTCAAGATGTCAGAGTCCAAGATGTCAGAGTCCAAGGTGTCAGGGTATAAGATGTCAGAGTCCCAGATGTCAGTTCTCAATCTGATCAATCTTGACTTGTTAGTAAGCTTTCTTCATTTCCTTGACACCAGTTTTCAAGGTCCCAGATGTCAGGCTCCATGATGTCAGGGTCCCAGATGACATTGTCCCAGATGTCAGGGTCCATGATGTCATGGTCCCAATCTTCAAATGAGGTGCGATTCAGGAGCATCGATCTCAAGTGCGGGAAGTGAAGTCGGTTTTCACGCTTATGGTTGAGGTGATGGAGAAGTGTGGAGGAAGTCCACTGCCTGCAGCCGCCACACATTGCTGGAAGTTTCTCACGACCTGTAGAACACCCTGGAGACTGTGACAGCCTGGGAAACGGCTGCAACATAAAGACGCCAGGAAGAGGAAGAACTTGTCAAGACACTTGGAGCATCAGCAATAAACAAAGCTAGGGTCATTGGTGGCTCCTGGAGAGGCAGTCATGAGAAGATCCTACCCGACTGACCTTCTTGACCTTATTGAGGAAATGACCTCCCAATTGAATGGTGGACATGGTGTACTTAGATTCCCAAAAAAACCTTCAATAACATTCCTCACAAAAAGACTACTGAATCAGTAAACCTCACAGCAAAACCTGAACATGGATTAGGAACTGGCTAAAGGAAAGAAAGCAACAGATAGTCAATAGGGGAGGTGTGATGGCATAGTTGGGGGAGGGAGGTGTGTTGAGTGGAATGACTCAGGGATTGCTGTCGTTGACCCTACCATTCTTAGCAACTTGGAGTCAGAAACCCAATGCGAACTGGTCAGATGATACTAAACTGGGGAGGGAGGGCAGCTGAGTTGACGAAGCGCCCAGGGACTTACAAAAGGAGTCTGCAAACGACTAGAGCGGTGGCAGATGAAATTCCACACAAACAAGTGCAAGGGTAGTTTGCACTGGAAGGAAATATGCGTATCACGAGTACACTATGAAGTAGAAATAGCTAAAGGGGAAGTGGAAAAGGTGAGAGCCGACTCAACACTTAACTTGTCAAATCACTGTGGAGCAATAAACAAAGCAAACAGTATCCTAATGAAATTGGTAGGTCAGTTAAGTATAAATTGGAAGCTGTCGTGTTAAAACTGCACAGGGTAGAGAGCCCGCTGGTCAGACCACACGAGTACTGTGTGCAGTTTTGGCCATCCAGACTTGGTCAGTTTTTCTCATTCATGGCCTCAATGCATTGAATTATGAGGAAAAAAATGGAAAGAATGGGACTCATTATCCTTGTGAGGAGGAGACTGACTGAAGCCAATTCTTTATCCATGCTTGGGTTTTTCGACTTGTGTGAGGAGACGTTATTAAATCTAAATACACCATGTCATATGGTTATCCACCACCCACCTGGGTAGTCATTTCTTGACAAAGACCCAGGATGTTAGTCAGGCAGGATCTTCCTATTCTCAGGTAAATCTAGAGCTCCAATTCAAAGTATGTCAGGATACTATAGCAAGGGATAAAGGTGAAACAGTGAAAGGAAAATCAGTTTGCTTCATTCTCAATGTTTCTTTTCATTAGATTCAATAAGAAATTTATTTTTTTAGTTTCTTAACTTAAACCTTTTATATTCTGTTCCCACTGGTGGGGGAATCCAGAACAAGGGAGCATAACCTTAAAATTAGAGTTAGGCCGTTCAGGGGTGATGTCAGGAAACACTTCTTCACACAAAGGGGAGTGGAAATCTGGAACTCTTTCCCTCAAAAAACTGTTGAGGCTGGGGTTCAATTGAAAATTTCAAAACTGAGATTGATAGATTTTTGTTGGGTAAGGGTATTAAGGGTTACGGAACCAAAGCGGGTAAATGGAGTTAAGATACAGATCAGTCATGATCAAATTGAATTGCGGAACAGGATCGAGGGGCTGAATGGCCTACTCCTGTTTCTATGTTCCTATGTTATTCTGTTATCTGTTCATCCCTCGACTGTGTAGGGTCTCACTTTCTTAACCTGTTTCTCAGGGACCCTATGAATCCTTCTGTTCCCGTTAGCAGATCATTCAAGGCATCAATCTGAAGGCAGCGGCCAGTTTGTGCATCTTCTCTATTTGCATTCACGATGTCAACCATGTGTGAAGATTGATACTTTCAGCAACAGCAGAAGAGAAGTGGGAAAACAATCACGTTGAATTACATTGAGTATTGCACCTTCAGATCTATTAAGCTGAAATTATAAAAGGCCTTTCAGGGAGTCAGAGAAAATAATTGAAGTAGAAAAAGAAGAGCTGAACTTAATCAAACCAGGTTGCCGTTTTTTCCTTTGCATTCATCCATTCCCTCTTTGAATGATGGCTCCTGTCCTATCTCGTACAGCATTCTTCCAACTGATAGGCTGTCCACTATTTTTGCGCTGTATGCTGTTGCTACCCAACCAACTGCCCAATCCTTTCACAGCACTGTGTAATCTATGAGGCGTGAGCTTCGTGTATGGCCGTGCATCAGCCAAACCGTAATCTATACATGAACAAATTCCAACACTAGCAATGATGAGAGAATTCACAGGCAGCACACTATACTGGTGGCAATGTTCATGGATTCCTACATTGGCTTGCTGACCTACATTGGCTCCTGGTCTGGCAGCGCCTCGGTTTTAAAATTCTCATCCTTGTTTTCAAATCCCTCCATGGCCTCGCCCCTCCATACCTCTGGAACCTCCTCCAACCCTACAACCCTCCGAGATCTCTGTACTCCTCCAATTCTGGCCTCTTGTGCATCCCTGATTTTCATCGCTCCACCACTGATGGCTGTGTCTTCGGCTGCTTAGGCCCGAAGCTCTGGAATTCCCTCCCAAAACATCTCCCCCTCTCTACCTCTCTCTCTTGTAAGTCGTTTCTTAAAACCTACCTCTTTGACCAAGCTTTTGGTCATCTGTCTTAATATCTGATTATACTCCTGTGAAGCGCCTTGGGAGGTTTTACGATGTTAAAGGCGATACATAAATGCAAGTTATTATTGTTGTTGTTGAGTACAGACTACAAAAACTCTGCACGTAACAGAGCTTTAACCATCATCAGGTACTTACAGGGCTTCCATTAGTATGAATAGAGAAAACTGTAGTAAACTTGAGATTAAAATTGCTGTGTGCATTATTGGAAATGAATGCCTTTGTTAACATGGCATGGTTGCAGCTCCTGTGTGTAAAGTTAACAGTTAACCATCTAGACAAAGTAGTTTGGAACTGCTTTTTGTTAACATATTTCTGACACACATTCAAACTCAGTAGGTCAAAACCGACATTCTCATACGATTCCAGCTAATAAATTTTTGGATCTCCCATGGAACTGCTCATGGTAAGTCACGTGATTCCCTGTTTCCTTGACGACAGGACCATTATAGTTTATAACGCACAGTGTACTATTCTGCTGCCAAGGTCAGACTGCTTTTACTATCCTCTCTCCTTTTAAGGCCACAAAGTGTAACTGATGTGAATCAACACCTCCTGATGTCAACTCCAGTCTATTAACTGTTGGCGAGGGAAGTCTGTAGGTTGCAAGCTCCTTGTAAATTCTGGGATCCCGATCAGTAGAAACCAGCATAAAATGGCTGCCTTCCTTTCTCTTTTTTTTTCTACTTTTGACATCATGAAGTGTGATGTCTGGAGTGTGACAGACATAGGCTAGACACCAAATTATATTATATACAACGTGCTACTTCCAATTCAACAGTGTCCCACTCAAAGAATCTCTGCAGCTTCACTGACTATTGCTCCCTTCATTACTACCCTGAAAGCCTTCACACCCATCATCGGAATGATCAACTCCATCCAGCGTGGACTTATTCCCACAAGGTAGAGTAGACTCCAGGATCTTATACCACGATCTTTCCACTGTGGCTGGTGAGCATTCTATCAGCTGTGGCTCAGTGGTGGAACTCTTGCTGCCTCTGAGTCAGAAGGTCATGGGTTCAAGGCCCACTCCAGAGACTTGAGCACAAAATCCAGGCTGACACTCCAGTACAGTATGCTGCACTGTTGGAGGTGCTGTTTTTCGGGATGAGATGTTAAACCGAGGCCCTCTCTGTAGGATGTAAAGAATGCCACGGCTTACAAATACATCTTCCTACAATGATTCAATTTTAGTGAATCATAAAATACCATTACACTTTGGTAAAATTATTTCGGAGAAGAGCAGAGGAGTTCTCCCCGGTGTCCTGGCCAATATTTATCACTAAAACAAATTATCTGATCATTATCACATTGCTGTTTGTGGGACCTTGCTATGCATAAATTGACTGCTGTGTTTCCTACATTTGCAACAGTGAATATACTTCAAAAAACGTACTTAATTGGTTATAAAGCACTTTGGAACATCCTGGGGTCATGTAAGGCACTATAGAAATGCAAGTCTTTCTTTCTTTATGTACTGTACCCATTCAACATTCTCATTCGTGCTTTTCCACTGAATGGGCAGACATCGCCAGTTAACATATTAAAGGCAGTTGTCTTTCCAGCTCCATTTAGACCGAGGAATCCAAAGTACTGCTGTGAAATATTAGTAATGTTAAAAAGAAAATCAGTTCTACCAGCTGAACTTTTTCAGAACTTACTTTTTAAATTGCAAAATCTTAAGCATTTGAGATCTGAGAACATTTGCTATTGTCCTTTGATCAATTTAAAATACGATAACGAAAGCTGTAGCCTGGCCTGAACCCCATTTATTTATCGAACATAATAACGGATAGTCAGGGATATATTAAAAAGCTGTATTCTGTACTGAGTTGGCTTTGGGTTAATACGTGAATAAGTTGAGCAGTGTTAAATGGTATGATGCACATACAAATAAGCACTGCCTGAATAGGACTGCAGAGGAATACAACTCAAGGTAGATTCACTGATCGCACACTTCCAGCAGGGAATGCATTCGAAGGGAGTGTGAGATCAGTAGATTTACCCCATTTCAATCAACACCGAGCTACATTCGTGTGTAGAAATAGATCTATACAACAGCTTACTTATTATCACGGGCAAGCCCCCTGCAGTTTTCTGTCCATTAACTTTAGTGGATGGAAAATTGTGGGGAGCACACCTGAAATGGGGGCGAGGCTCGACACCTCGGACTCCCATTCCGAACATTTACTCTTACTAGTCGACCTCTGGTGAGGAGTCGAGTGCAAGTGCAGTGTCGATTGAAGCAGGGTTTGAGGGTGAGCGGGGGGGGAAGGGGTTAACTGGACCAAAGCACAGAGAGGGGAAGGGAAAGGAGACAGATGGGAGAGGGGAGGAGGGAGGAAGAGAGTGCAGGGAGGAAGAAGAGAGAGGGAAGGGGAGAGGAAAGTGGGAGGAGGAAGAGAGAGGGACGGGGGAGAGGAAAGTGGAGAGGGGTAGGACAGAGGAGGGCGGGTTGGAGGGGGGGGGCTAGCAGAAGGGGGAGGAACGGGATGGGAGGAGGAGTGATGTGTTGCAGAAGCAGGAGAGGGTGTTGTTCTGCGGCTGTGATGCAGAGTACAGGGAGGTTTACTCTTCATGAAATTAGGATTGGCTGATCAGTCCTGTTTATCAGGGGCCTGTCCGGAAATCCCGAAGGATGAATTTACACTACAAGTTCTGTGTCAATGTGAAGCAGAAACTGCTTCATACCAATGTTAAACTTGTGTAAATCTGGAGTCTCTTAGAGACTGATTCGTGTTTCACTCTGGTATCAGGTTGGATCTGGACTCTGCACTTGGGGTGGATTTACACTATAGGGGTAATTCCGCACTCCCACCAGGGGAGCCACACTTGAAAGGACCATGGATCAGACCTAGGGCTATAACCCTGTAGCCCCGATTCTCCAAACCGTGCTCCCGTGAGCATAAGATCACAGATTTATTCCATATAATTCTACAGATGTGTAAATGGATCCAAAATGCAAATTAGACACTGAAAGTCATTGTTTTACTTTAGAAGTCCCTTTCTCTGTCTTCAGATGTGGAATTATTAAGTTGTTGTGGTTTTCAATGAATTTTCATCATCAGCAAAACAATCATCAGAATTCAAACCGTGATCCTGTTCCGTCCAATCTTAAACTTGGTTGAAGTTTAACGACTGTACTGTCCCTGAGTTGGATCCTACTGTACCTGACAGAAAGCAAGGATGCTGGAAATCTGAAACAAAAGCAGAAAATGCTGGATACACTCAGCAGGTCAGGCAGCAACTGTGGAGAGAAGAGATAAGTTAATGTTTCAGCTACTGTACCTGAGCTGGTATAACACGGTAGGGCCCTTGATCCTCAACCAACAGGTCACATTGGACATCAAAAGTGTTTTTTGTTTCTGCAACGTGACATCCCTCACCTTGATGAGTTCAAAAAAAATCACCAAATTAATAAATAAGATTCAGGCAGGCTATATCATTCGTATTCTGTCTCCACTCAACTCTACTTAATATGAAAACAATTAGATAATAGGCCATTGCCAGAATGTTATACATTCAGGAATTAACCCACTGATGAGATTCTTCTAATCAATCCAATTACAACACACATTCCTGCTATGTGCAAAATACAATCTAAGAGGTAGATAATAGTTGAACTATTAAAACAACGGAATGGAATGAAGGCATACAGCAAATATGAGAGGTGGCTTAATTGTTCCGAGCCCAAGAACATCTGCAATTATAAGAGTTTTTGGGCCATCATTTGCTGTTGCAGGGCATCTAAGAGCATCTGCCGTTAGTTAGACTTGCCTTTGCCCATTTAGGTTTTTAAATATTTTGCATGACAATTTGCTGAAAGTGTGAGCTGATAACGTCACAGTGAGGGAAACAGGGCATCTGAGACCTGAGTGAACAGGGCAAGCAACTATGTATCTCCTTAATCAATCAGATTGAAGGATTGTAAATTAACAGCGCAAGGACTGAGAAGGAAGTGTAAATTAGAGTGGGTGAATTCATTATCAAATCAGGTACAGAGATAGAAATAAAGAGAGGGGAAGAGACATTGGATTACCAACAAGCCAAGGGATCAACCCTGGTTCAATGGGGAGTGTAGAAGAGCATGCCAGGATCAGCACCAGGTGTACCTAAAAATGAGGTGCCAACCTGGTGAAGCTACAACACAGGACTACATGCATGCTAAACAGCGGAAGCAACATGCTGTGCACAGAGCTAAGCGATTCCACAACCAACGGATCAGATCAAAGCTCTGCAGTCCTGCCACATCCAGTTGTGAATGGTGGTGGACAATTACACAACTAACGGGAGGAGGAGGCTCTATGAACAGCCCAATCCTCAATGATGGCAGAGTCCAGCACGTGAGTGCAAAAGACAAGGCTGAAGCGTTTGCAATCATCTTCAGCCAGAAGTGCCGAGTGTATGATCCATCTCGGCCTCCTCCCGATATCCCCACCATCACAGAATCCAGTCTTCAGCCAATTCGATTCACTCCATGCAATATCAAGAAATGGCTAAGTGCACTGGATACAACAAAGGCTATGGGCCCCGACAACATCCCCACTGTAGTGCTGAACACTTGTGCTCCAGAATTAGCTGCGCCTCTAGCCAAGCTGTTCCAGTACAGCTACAACACTGGCATCTACCCGACAATGTGGAAAATTGCCCAGGTATGTCCTGTCCACAAAAGGCAGGTCAAATCCAATCTGGCCAATTACTGCCCCATCAGTCTACTCTCAATCATCAGCAAAGTGACGGACAGTTTTGTCGACAGTGCTATCAAGCGGCACTTACTCACCAATAACCTGCTCACCGATGCTCAGTTTGGGTTCCACCAGGACCACTCAGCTCCAGACCTCATGACAACCTTGGTCCAAACATGGACATAAGAGCTGAATTCCAGAGGTGAGGGGAGAGTGACTGCCCTTGACATCAAGGCAGCATTTGACCGAGTGTGGCACCAAGGAGCCCTAGTAAAATTGAAGTCAATGGGAATCAGGGGAAAACTCTCCAGTGGCTGGAGTCATACCTAGCACAAAGGAAGATGGTAGTGGTTGTTGGAGGCCAAGCATCTCAGCCCCAGGACATTGCTGCAGGAATTCCTCAGGGCAGTGTCCTAGGCCCAACCATCTTCAGCTGCTTCATCAGTGACCTTCCTTCCATCATAAGGTCAGAAATGGGGATGTTTGCTGACGATTGCACAGTGCTCAGTTCCATTCGCAACCCCTCAGATAATGAAGCAGTCCGTGCCCACATGCAGCAAGACCTGAACAACATCCAGGCTTGGGCTGATAAGTGGCAAGTAACATTTGTACCAGACAATTGCCAGGCAATGACCATCTCCAACGAGAGAGAGTCTAACCACCTCCCCTTGACATTCAACGGCATTACCATCACCGAATGCACCATCAACATCCTGGGGGTCACCATTGACCAGAAACTTAACTGGACCAGCCACATAAATACTGTGGCTACAAGAGCAGGTCAGAGGCTGGGTATTCTGTGGAGAGTGACTCACCTCCTGACTCCCCAAAGCCTTTCCACCATCTACAAGGCATAAGTCAGGAGTGTGATGGAATACTCTCCACTTGCCTGGATGAGTGCAGCTCCAACAACACTCAAGAAGCTCGACACCATCCAGGACAAAGCAGCCCGCTTGATTGGCACCCCATCCACCACCCTAAACATTCACTCCCTTCACCACCGGCGGACTGTGGCTGCAGTGTGTACCATCCACAGGATGCACTGCAGCAACTCGCCAAGGCTTCTTCAACAGCACCTCCCAAACCTGCGACCTCTACCAACTAGAAGGACAAAAGCAGCAGGCACATGGGAACAATACCACCTGCACGTTCCCCTCCAAGTCACACACCATCCCGACTTGGAAATATATCGCCTTCATCGTCACTGGGTCAAAATCCTGGAACTCCCTTCCTAACAGCACTGTGGGAGAACCGTCACCACACGGACTGCAGCGGTTCAAGAAGGCGGCTCACCACCACCTTCTCAAGGGCAATTAGGGATGGGCAATAAATGCCGGCCTCGCCAGTGACGCCCACATCCCGTGAACAAATTAAAAACAAATTAAGAGAGAGAGTATAGGAGTCACAGAAAGGAAAAGTAAAAATAAATTAAATTTAAAATTTGCCATTTTTAAAATCTCCAACAACAATTAAAACCTGAAGGAATGAGACCCTACACTTCTAATATTTAATTTTCAAAGCCAAAGAGGTTGATTGACAGTAATTAACACTTTTCACCTCGTTAAAAGGGTACTTAGACTGAAATGGACTAGACTTAACTTTCGTGGTGAGTTTAGTTCGTATCTACCGGGTAAATACAGGAACTTCACACCGTTCAATGTATTTCAATGGTGAGGCAGATGTTGAGCGAGATGTTGTTTTCGTGAAGCTAGCGGTGGAGCGGTGCATCTCTGACAGCAACTTCTGGATTTCTGCATCTGCTCCTGGCCTGAAGTTGCTGTACCATTTGCGCATAAATAACTGCGAGCGCCATTAACCTCACTGTTATTTTGACAGCAAAATCTGGCCCATTGAAAGCCTGGTTGTGATGGAACTATGTATCAGCATAACTGTAATCTTCACTGACCACAGAGTCATAGACTCCTCGATCAGAGATGTCCACGAGGTGGTCCAGGGGTCAAATGTAGCTCATGAAGTTCTTTGACCTTGCTGGGTCCCCTGTTCTTTGATCCAGCCCATGAGGCTCCACCTTTATCTCTACGCTTTTCTACAACACTGACTGGGGCACCTTCAAACTTATTAAAGTTCCCAGGTTAGAGGACAAGAGAAAGTGGTTCCCGGATTGGTGGATTTTGTCCAGTCAAGCACAGCTTTTACCAATCCTCCGGGCCGAGCAATTTGAAATAGTTGAAGCTGTCTCACCCACTCCCTTTGTTCCTTTCGTGGCCTCGTCAATCTCTGCCACTGCCCATGTCCACTTAGGAAACTCGTTTAAAGCAGGGGATTAACATCTTGCAGTTAATGGAATCTTTCTGAAGGTGTACTCTGACCTGGAAGGGGAGGAAGAAGCAGAGCCAAGAGACAGAGGAGACGGGAGAGGAGACAAGAGAAGGAGAACCAGAGGAGGTTGGAGAGACAGATAGAGGGAGAGAGGGAGAGAGAGACGGTGTGACAGAGGAAGAAGGGAGAAGGAACCAGTAAAGGAGAGAGATGAGGGACAAAGAGGACCACAGGAGAGAAAGAAAGAGTGCGGAGGGTGGGAGGGAGAGACGGACAGACAGACAGAGCGATAGAGAGAGGGAAGGAAAGAGAGAGAGAGGAGGAACAGAGAAAAAAATTAGACAAAATCAGATTTTTTAAACTTCAACTGAAAGTATATTTTTGCCAAGCTTGTAAATTCCCCGGCTCTGCTGCACTCACTTGTAAATGAAGGTAAGTGTGTGCTTCCAGTTGACTCTGAAATGTCACTGATGATTTGAAAGCATGATTTCGGGGCACTGACGACCCTACACTATAATTTTTTTTAAATATGGCAGTTGAATAATGTGGAATCCTGATGCTTTCTGAAAAGAAAATTGGCTTCACGCTGACTGGCTCCAAATTTCTTTTCAATAAGTAAAATTACAATAGGTAACTTCTATATTCTGATACAACAAATGACAAACTGTGACACATTTGGAAAAATCAACCATGGTTAAAGGTGCTGCTCTGCTGAGTTTTATCCAATACATATTTTTGTAGCTGCCCAGATAAGTAATGTCAGTACTGAGTTAAAGAACACCTTTCATTTCTGGCAATCAAGAGCACCCCCTGCTGCACTGGTGTGATTTTTTTTCAATTTCCATACTAGACGTGCTTATGCTTTTATATAGGAACAGGAGTAGGCCATTCAGCCCGTCGAGCCTGTTCTGCCATTCAATTAGATCATGGCTGATCTGTACCTCAACTCCATTTACCTGCCTTTGATCCACATCCCTTGATACCCTTACCCAGCAAAAATCTGTCGATCTCAGTCATGAAAATTTCAATTGACCCCCCCCCCGCATCCACAGCTTTTTGGGGGAGTGAGTTCCAAATCTCCACTGCCATTTCTGTGAAAAAATGCTTCCTGATTTCACCCATGAACGGGCTGGCTCTAATTTCAAGATTGTGCCCTCTTGTTCTGGTGTGGAAAACCATATTAGGTGCCTGACCAAAATTGACTTTCTAATACACCTAAACCACAAAGCTGCAAAGCATGATGGATAAAGTTGACCATGTTAGCTGACCAGATGAATACAATAGAACGCTTATGTTCGGTTCCCAGCAAAGACGCACAGAAGAGCTATTGTCTGCTTATGAGATAAATGTCTGACTAACTGAAATGAATGACCATATAGCCTTGAGACTAGGACCAGTTTCTTCTGATAAGAAGCAGTGTTGCTAAGGCAAGGTAAATTGCCAGACCCTGTTGAGACAGACATGAGAGAATAGAGGGTGGGTCTCCCCCACCTGAGGAAAAGTTTCAAATCCTTTTATCATTTTAAACACCACAATTAGATCACCTCTCAACCTTCTAGACTCAAGGGAATATAAGCCAAGTATTTCCTCATAATTCAACCCTTTAAGCCCCGATATCATTCTGGTGAATTTGCACTGCACCCCCTTCAAAGCCACTGGGCTGGATTTTGCTGTGAAAGTAATGGTGAGCCTATCACCGTTATTTATGCACAAATCGGACTGCAACTTTCAGCGACTGCACGTGGGCAGTTAAACGTGGAAATCCGGAAGCTGCTGTCCAAGATGCGCTGCTCCATCCGTAAGCTGCGCATAAACGGTATCTCGCTGTCTGGCTCCCCATTCAAATGTACTGAACAGCGTGAAGTTCCTGTACTGACGTCGTAGATACGGACTAAACCCACCACAAAAAAGTTAGGGCTTGTCCATTCCAATCTAAGTACCCTTTTAACAGCGTGGTAAGTCTTAATGACTGCCAAACAAACCCCTCTGGCACTGAAAATTAACTTTTACAAATGTGGAGTCATTTCTTCAGCTTTTAATTATTGTTGGACATTTTTAAAAAATTTAAATAAAAAAATGTTTTCTTACTTTTTCTTTGTCGCTTTGATCTCTCTCTCTTAATCCAGTCTTTCTTTCCCTCTGTTCACTTTGCTTTCTGTACCTGATTGAATTCACTATTCGAACTTACACTTCCTGGTTCAGACTCTGCCCTGCTCATTAACGATTCTTCAATCTGATTGGATAAGGAGATACACAGTTGCTTGTCCTGTTCACACAGGTCCCAGATGCCCTGTAGAGGGCACCGCACCATTTGGATCTCAAACTTACAGTAACTTGCTGTGTAAATCCCCATAGAAAGTCTACAGGCAAGTGCAAGTCTAATGAATGGCTGGTGCTGTTTGTTCACCGCTCACAGCAAAATCTGGCCCAAAATATCCTTCCTGAGGTGCGATGCCTTGAACTGAACGCAGTACACCAGAAGGGGTCTAAACTTTGTATTCCAACCCTCTTGAGAGAGAGGCCAACATTCCATTAGTTTTTGTGCCTATGCACTAGCTTTTACTGATCTGTGTACATAGATATCCAGATCCCTTTGCTCTTCCACAGTTTCTAGTCTCTTGCCATATTCTAATTTATCTTTCTTGGATCCAAATTGGATGATCTCACACTTCCCCACATTGAACTCCATCTGCCATAGTTCTGTCTGCTCACAGTGTCCCTTTGTAACTTCCTGCATCCAACAACACAACCTACTGTGCCTCCTAACCTAGTGTCATCTGCAAACTTGGATATACAATTCTCTATTCCTCAATCCAAGTCATTGACATATAAGGTGAAACACTGAGGCCCCAGTACAGATCCCTGGGGAACATCACTCGTCACATCCCATCTATCAGGGTACATTCCCTTTATCCCTACTCTCTGTCTCCTACCTCCCAACCAATTACCAACCCAAGTCAAAAGGTTACTATTAGGAATGTAAATTTTGCAATATTATAGACAAAGGCTGCAGTCCTGTTCCTGTACACCAAGAATCAGTTCAGCACCCAGTCAAGTACTTGAATGTTTATTAAAGGTTAAAGGTTAAATGAACCAATATACTCGCGGCCAACATCGAGATTACGTAAAATGCAGTTACGGGAAGAACACATAACATCCAGTTGAGCTCAACAGTCTCCTTACAGCTTCTTCCTCCTTCCGATTTCTTCCCTTCATTGGCTGCGATTTCTCTCCATTTACTCTGTTTCTAGTTGAGCCAATCTTATTGACCTCTGCATCCATGACCCTTCCCCCAGTCTCAATCTCCATTCTGAAGTCTTGTTGTCTCAATACTGTGAGGAAATATTGGCGTTTAGAGTTAGCAAGGCATAAACTGAGAACGAAGTCTCCAGTTTGGAGTGATAAGGTGAATCTAAATGTAAGCATGTGCCAGCTGGCCTTAACGATTGGTGTAGTTAACCTTTATATGGACATTTGGGCCCCGATGTTTACGGGGAGTTGGAGAGGGTGCGGGGCAGCGCGGGAGTGCATCTAAAACACGGCAAGGCCGGGGACGCGGAAGTCCTGCCGCAATTTAACGGCAGGACCTCATTTTCGTGTTCTCCTTCCATTTCCTGCCCAGCAGCCGGACAGCTTGACAGGTTGGCCAGCGACCGGGCAGGAAAACCAGCGGCAGGAGGATACCGCAGCCAGGGACCGTCGCGGACGGTGGGGGTGGGAGGAGTGGCCGAGATCGGCAGAACGGAGGCCGAAGGCTTTCGCGAGGGGGCAGCGGGGAGCACATCTGCTGCTCCCGGCCTACAAGGAGTGCTGTAAAAAGCAGTGACATGCTAGAGCCGGCAGCTCCCACCCTCATTTCGCTGCCGGGTTTCCCGAGCCCTGGGAGTTTCCCAGCTGCACTGTGGGAGCCTGATTTAAATATGATAATGAAGTGTTCTGCCTCTCCAAGATGGGACACACGCACAACACGCAACGCGCCGCCGTAAAAATGGCGGCAGGCATGTACGCGGCGGGTTGGGGACGTTTTCCTCCATTTTTTATTTTTAACAAACCCCCCACACAACGACCCTCTCCCACCCATGGTGGGGGGTGGTTAATATTGACCCCATAATGTTAGTTGCTTTTGCAGTCTTTCAATTTTAGGTTTTTTAACGACAGAACTAATCTAAAAAATGGAATATAATATAAGAATATAAATAATTCTTTCGTGTAAAACGGATCCCCTTACTATTTTTCATTTTTAATCTCTAATATTACCTCCAATTAGAGTCAAAGAATCATACAGCAATCTGGAGACCAGAACTGTGCACGGTTCTCCAAAAAAATGGATTGGGGTAACAAATAGAAGGGGCGCGGTGATAAGAAGCCCTCATGGAGGGAAATCCAAAGCAGATCTCACACCTTGAAGCATCCTTGCACTGGCTCTGGTGCTGTTCGTCTCAAGAGGCTTCCCCACGAGCAGAGCAGCCATTTATTGTCGCTAAAATTCATCAAAACCCAGAGTTTAAAATACCAATTTGCTGAAAATTGCAGCCATTCGTTATTACTCTGCCACATAAAGAAGTTTGCAACCTGCTGTACACATTGAAAAATGAGCCCCATTCAGTCGGAACATTTTAATTGCTTTTTAACAGTTTTCCCTTAGCACTGCCATTTCATTCCAAAGAGTTTCGGTCTTATGGCCTGCTGTCAAACCGTATGTTCCCAACAGAATCTGTTCGCTGTAATCTGCGTCAAACCTAATTTTTATTAACAAAAATATTGATTTTAATTATTTAATGGTTTTAATTTGAAGTTGCAGGCAAACAGATGGAATGTAATTACTGTAATATAATTATTACATACGCATAGTGCTACATATAGAGTAACTCACCAGGCCTGTGAATGCAGAATGTCAACTGGGGTCATGTATTCCCGCTTCAGGCCTGACATTTTTAAGCTGCTGCAAACCGCGTTTGTTACCGGGGGACTTGGAAACACGAGAAGGTTAACAGCAGCCAGCTGGGGTATACAAATGGCCCTGGGCAATTTGCCCTAAATGGGGGCTCTAGGGGAGAGTAGGAGCAAGTCCCTTTCAGCAGGCCTTCCAACAAATCGCTTGTACAAACTGCAGGCCCAGATATTAAATGCTGTATATTTTAGATTGTTTCTACATGTCCTTATAGGGGTCAATTAAATCCTGCAAGAAAAAAAATAGTCCTGTGCCTCACGCACGAGAAAAAGCTGAAGTGATTATTTACAGAGACGTTAAGATACGGTGAATAAGGAAATGGTGGATGAATTGAACAGATATTTTGTATCCGTCTTCACTGTAAAAGATACCAATAACATGCCAGAAATAATTGTGAATCAAGAGGTGAAAGAGAGGGAGGAACTTAAAACATTCACAATCATCAGGGAAAGGATTCTTAAAAAAATATTAGAACTAAAAGCTGACAAGTCCCCAGGTCCTGACAGACTTCATCCTAGGGTCTTAAAAGAAGTGACTGCAGAGATAGTAGATACATTGGTATTAATTTTCCAAAATTCCCTAGATTTTGAAAGGGTCCCATCAGATTGGAAAATAGCAAATGTAACTCCTCTATTCAAGAAAGGAAGGAGACAGAAAGCAGGAAACTACAGGCCAGTTAGCTTAACATCTATCATGGGGAAAATGCTAGAATCTATTATTAAGGAGGTTATAGCAGGGCACTTAGAAAATCTCAATGCAATCAGGCAGAGTCAACACGGCTTTGTGAAGGGGAAATCGTGTTTGACTAATTTATTAGAGTTCTTTGAGGAAGTAACAAGCAACGTGGATAAAGGGGATCCTGTGGATGTGGTGTACTTAGATTTCCAGAAGGCTTTTGACAAGATGCCACATCAAAGGCTACTACACAAAATAAGAGCTCATGGTGTAGGGGGTAACATATTAGCATGGATAAAGGATTGGTTAGCTAACGAGAAACAGAGAATAGGCATAAATGGGTCATTTTCAGGTTGGCAAGATGTAATGAGTGGAGTGCTACAGGGATCAGTGCTTGGGCCTCAACTATTTACAATCTATATCAATGACTTGGATGAAGGGACCGAATGTATGGTTACTAAATTTGCTGATGACACAAAGGTAGGTAGGAAAGTAAGTTATGAAGAGGACATAAGGAGTCTGCAAAGGGATATAGACAGGTTAAGTGAGTGGGCAAAAATTTGGCAGATGGAGTATAATGTGGGAAAATGTGAACTTGTCCACTTTGGCAGGAGGAATAGAAAAGCAGTATATTATTTAAATGGGGAGAGATTGCAGAACTCTGAGGTACAGAGGGATCTGGGTGTCCTAGAACATGAATCACTAAAAGCTAGTATGCAGGTACAGCAAGTGATCAGGAAGGCAAATGAAATGGAATTCAGATCAGCCATGATCTTATGAATGGCAAAGCAGGTATGAGGGGCCGAATGGCCTACTCCTGCACTTAATTCATATGTTTCAATGTTCGTATGTTTCTCAGTGTCGCCTTTGATTCAGAAGTTTGTGGGTTCAAGTCCCACACCAGAGACTTGAGCATAAAATCTAGGTTGACTCTCCCAGTGCAGTAATGAGTGTTGCACTGTCGGAGGTGCCATCTTTCAGATGAGACATTCAACTGAGGTGAATAAGTCTGCCCTCTCAGGTGGATGTACAAAATCCCATGACACTATGTTGAAGAAGAGCTGAGGAGTTTTCCCGGGTGACTTGGCCAATATTTATCCCTCAATCAACACCTAATACAGATGATCTGGTCATTATCACATTGATGTTTGTGGGACCTTGCTGTGTGCAAATTGGCTGCCGTGTATCCTACATTACAACAGTGAATACACTTGAAGGGTAATTCATTGGTTCTGAAATGCCTTGGGACGTCCTGAGGATGTGAAAGGCACTATATAAATGCAATTTCTTTTTTGTTGGCTAGCAATCAGGTGGTTGAAACCTGGCTAAGCCCAATAACACTGAGGTCAATTGAAGTGTTCCTGCTGCCGCCTTGACTGAGATTCACAGAACAGATTTACAAGGATGATACCAGAACTGAGAAGATATACTTATCAGGAAAGGCTGAACAGGCTGGGCCCCTTTTCTCTAGAAAGAAGAAGGCCGAGGGGTGATGAAAGGGTAAACGCAGAGAAAATGTTTCCACTTGTGGGGGAGTCCAAAACTAAAGGTCATAAATATAAGATAATCACTAATAAATCCAATCGGGAATTCAGGAGAAACTTCTTTACCCAAAGAGGGAGGGAGGAGGCTCATGTGGAGCATAAACACCAGCATAGACCAGTTGGGCCGAATGGCCTGTTTCTGTGCTGTAGACTCGATGTGACTTAGCAGGAATCAAACTTGGATCTCTCTGCTCTTTTTGGACACTCCCTTTACATGTTAAGTAATTGAGGAGGCCTGTGCAATACATTCTAGCTGTTTGATTTCTCATATCTCATGCCTACATCAATGTGTTTGGCTTCCTTCATGTAGGAACATATCCATGGAAAAGAAATCACAGAACTATTGAAGCAAAGGCTGCAATAACATTAAGGGGGGAATTTCCTCGTGGCTTCTCCCATTGCACCAACGTAACTTTGGCAGAATCCCCTTCAGATTTACCAGAATGATACCGGGACTATGAGGACAGGTTGCATGGATGAGGCTTTTATTCCCTCGAGTATAGAAGATTAAGGGGCGATCTAATTGAGGTGTTTACCACAATTAAAGGATTTGATAGGGTGGATAGAGAGACACTATTTCCTCTGGTGGGGGAGTCCAGAATAAGGGGGCATAGCCTTAAAATTAGAGCTGGGCCGTTCAGGGGTGATGTCAGGAAGCACTTCTTCACACAAAGGGGAGTGGAAATCTTGAACTCTCTCCCCCAAAAAACTGTTGTGGCTGGGAGTCAATTGAAAATTTTAAAATTGAGATTGATAGATTTTTATTAGGTAAGGGTGAGAATCCCTACGTGGTCAGTTTTCGGTAAAATATTAAAATGCCTACGTGGCAAAGAAGCAGAATGCAAAATGGTTAGAAAGGGTTAATTAGTTAGTAACTGAGATTGGTACAGGTGGCCTGGCCTCCTGCTGGGCCATATGTTTGCGTAGTCAGCAGGTTTGCATGGTCTTATCAATGTAGAGTCTTTGATGTGATTCAAGGACTGGTCTGAATGTCTCCATGTTTATGGCAGATCAATATAGGTAACGAACTTAGCCAAAGTTGAAAGACATTCCAGGTTGGGAGATAAGGAACAGAAGGGACAGGGAAGAACATTCCAAGTTGGAAGGTGAGGAAGTATCCCCTTTGATGTCTAACAGCAACATGGTCAGCACATGGACGATTTATGATTGGCCGGAAATAATGTAACCTCGCATGGCAACCTATGCCCGGCTTATGATTGGTGTTGACCCTCATTAAGTATGTTCCAACCCTATTGCTTTGTATAAAAACGTGTGGATTTCTGTATGTTTTTGTTCTTGCTCTGCCAGCATAGAGGGACTCTATCAGGAGTCCAAATCAATGCTGCAGACTAAGAACCCTGCTATTAAAGTTGTGCTGAACTTTAAAATGTATTCGACTTCAGTTTTTACTGAACCAGACTGAGGGGAAAGAATCCGGATCGTCATTTGGTGGCAGCGGTGGGATCTTAATGGTCGTTCACCGAGAGTTCGCGGAGTAAGAGGCGGATTGTCTCAGACACGGAGGAAGGAAATGGCGCCCCGATGTAAGTAGTCTTAATTTACTATGTCGGTTTTCCTCCAATCCGTCAGTCTGACGACGAATCGTCCAATCGCTAACACTCGTGTGGCGTCCTTACAAGATTCAGGTCAGTCTGGCGAATACACAGATATAGCAGGAAGAGGTCAGTGGTCGAATATCACTGAGGGTAGTCAGGGTTTAAGTTCCTGGTGATTGGATATCAACAGGAACTATTGATAAAACTTAGATGCCGCCAAAAAGGCTCAGGAATTAATTTGGAAAAATAACAGAGGTACCACAGCCAAAGAACTAATTGCTTTATGGAGACAGTACTGTAAAAAAATATGGATAGAATTAAGTGACTGGACAAATGTTTAAAAGACAGAGACCCGAAAAAGAAAGGTTGTGTTGTTTAAGTGTACTGTCCCTTTAAAAAGCCTGTCTTGATCAGTGTTTTTTTTGTCGGTGTTGTGAGCCACACCCCCTTCTTACTGTGTCTTGCGTGTTTTCTTCCTTTGTGTAATGTATTTGTCTTGTCGTGTGTTTAATTCTGATACTGCCGAATTAAAATTGGAGTTATTGAGGTTAAGTGACCTATTAAATTCTGGTTCTTATAAAGTGTGGGCATGTTAAATTCCAGACATGGGATCTTCAAAAAAATTGGCATTTTGAATGTTTATTTTGTGATTGGCTGTGGTTTAAAAAGAGGTTAAAAATTAACAGGATAGATTAAAAAACTATCAGGATCATTGTGATAGGAAAAGTCGGAAAGCTGGAACAGCTCGGAGCGTTGATTATAATCACATCCACTAAAAGTATGTGAAAAAATAGTGTGCAAAAATATAGTATAAAGCAATCCACAAATGTGAGAAGTAAAAAAAATCAGTCAAACCTGTGTGAAGTGAAATTTTGAAGGTGGGAACTTAATCTCAAAAGGGAGAAGGATCAAGTCACTCCTACCACAAGAGTAAGTTAATATTAACCCCTTCCATCCCAAGAAGCCAGACTGTCATGCCAAGACCAGTTCAAACAGATAGAAATGACCCAGTCGGTTGAGAACTGTCTGAGGCTAACCATTACACAGGTGAACATGAGGTAACAATTGGTATAGGTTATATTAGTAAAATTGTCCCAATCACTCGGAAATGCCAAAGGCTACAATTGACTGAGATATAAGTTTTCACGCTACAGTGAAAAATTGATAAGAAAGGAATGTAAAACAAATCATATGAAAAGGAAGCATAGGTGAGACAATTGGAAGTCCATTACTTGAGCTATGTACTGACACAGGGTACTAAACACCTATCAGTTTTACCCTGCCACAGTATGATAAGGAAGTTTTGACAAGTTCTGGGGCTATTCAATTTTATTTGAAATTAATAGTAGAATACAAGATCTGACCAAAGAGGGGAGACCTTCCCTGACAAATTATATAACTCGCATTGAGAATGCTAAGAAAACTCAACAATTAGATCAACACCTCCTAACTCAAGTGTTAAAACAAAGAGCGACATGGAATGGAGGTGGACATCGTAAAAAGAGATAGGCAAATATGGAGACGTAAAGATCTGTGATAAGTGATATAGCAACTGCCTTTACCTCAGTTGTTAACACCATTGATTTGACAACATTAGATCAAAAGGTCAGAGATTTAGGGTCTCGCATTAAAGATATATTAAAAGATAAATGAAAATACAGATAAGGAATTGTCTGAGGATCAAATGCTGACCATATATTTGCAAAGGATAGCTACAGTGCTAGAAACACATGCCCAAACCATTAATAAATTAATAAAAGAGGAATATAACGTATCTTAGCAAGCGGCTGCTAATGATATCTGCTTAATGTGGTTACATCTTGAAAACACAGAGATTAGGACTTGGAGTTAGAAATTCCAGTCTGCAGCCCTGCGTACATCTGTATGTGGGAGAGACAGTGTTTATTTCAGACAGGCTGCGTGCTTCAGAGAGAGTGGAACTAGGCAATTTCTCTCTCCTGTTTTGTTTTCTAAATTTGTTTCGGGTATAGGGATTATTCCTTTGGATAAATAAATAATAAATGAAGATTTGACAAATTAATCACTTGGGCTCTCAAGAAGAGCCGCAATGGATTTTCTGTGTTTCTTTTAAAACAGGTGACCCTGGTTTTTTTTTTGGGACCACGTGAGTGTTGATGGTGCAGGATTACCAAGAGTAGTTACAAAGTTACGGTGCAACCTTTGCTGGAGAAATTTGGTGCAGGAAACGATCCAGTGGTGTTAAAGATTTAAGACTTTAGCTGCAGACATCAGCGGATACCAAATGTCACAGCGTGGTGATATCAACCTGATTCTCTTCTTTTGAAAACATTTTGATTTGTTTTGTTTAACCTATTTGTTGTCTTCCGAGACAGAATGCTCGAGGTGGGGAGATATGGGAATTTCTCTAAAGTCATTGAATTGGGCATGATAAAAAAATCAATCTGGCATAAATATACAATCTAGTGGAAGTCAGGAAAGTGTAGTTGAGAATAGTAAATTGATAGCTTTCTCGTGGAGATATTTGTGTCCTTGCCTATAATGAATAATGAGAAAACTACACTCAATATCCTGGCCACTACCCTGACATCGGGACCATGCAGGGGGAGATAAGCACTCGAGACACCCCTGATCTTTTTGATAAGATAACCTGAAAACCTAAGAATGGCTACAGTGGACATAAAAGATACAAATGTATGTTGCCATCATCTGAAATGGAGATCAGGATGAAGAACATGATTACAAAGGCCTATGGCCTGGTGAGCTATTGCAACCACTCTTTAAACAAACCAGTTGCTTTTACAGGACTGAATCCTACAGGACATATGATGTGTGCCATGGAAAATGTTCGGAAATACCATGAGGAAGAAGAGACTGGCCAGCAGAAAGTTAATATCCAAGAACACTAAGCTCATTCCTATGAGATGCTGCTAGTATGCGGAGATACATGAAGAAGATACATTGAAGAATGAGTCTCAGACAGGCTCAGTTACTTGACAACAGCACAACAGGAAAATGGTTAATGTGGTCCAGGCGAGTGAGAAATCCTTTTAAACAAGGCACTGACACATGGTCCATAGAGAAACCAACTAATTAATGAAACAGTCAGGAAACACTGGTATCAATCAAAAGGACTGAAATTAAAGTAAAGAGGGACACAGTAATTTGGATTTCCAAAATTCAGGGTTAGGTTCCCATCAGTTAACAATAAAATTGGGAGAAACAATATTTAGAAGATATCCGCACGATGGATACAAAATTATAAGATTATGAGGGGCCCAGATAAAGTAGACAGGAAGTACCTGTTTCCCCTAGCAGAGGGTTCAAGAACTAGAGGACGTAGATTTAAGCTGATTGGCTGGAACAAAATTAAAGGGATGTGTTACTAGACATGCTGTCACTGTGTGTCCACATAGTGTTGGACACAGCCTAGAAGCACAGTGTGGGTTTAATAATACCGGTACCAATCCGGATATTAACTGTACCATGGAGGCCCTAGAGGCGGATCTAAAACCCACTTAAGTGGCATATGCCGGAGAGGGCAAATATTGTGTTACAACTAATTTGAAAACGTTTAAATATGCCAATCTAACTTGTGATATTTTAAGTCCAGAATTCTACTCCATTTCTGAAGTCCTGGTTCGGATTGGACCCGAGGAACTGGTAGAGATACACCGGCATAACCTCACCACCTTACAAGTTTCTGAGAATGTCAGAAAGGACTTAAAAGCATATCAGGACACGTTTGGGTATCTGACACCCCTGTTGCCTAAATACTTGAAAGCATTGCGAATGGAGATACGCCTCTCCCAGAAGGTTTATTATAACCTACAACAGGACAGTAACATTAAGCATGACATTGACCAAATTAAAGTCACCACCTGGTGAAATGACCTCTGGAATTTGGGACTGAATATACAGATCCATCCTTGGATTAGATTAATTTCATATGTATTAGTCGTAGTGCAGTTTGTTGTAATGTGCTTCTTGATTTTCATTGCATGTAATAAATGTAAGCAGAGGATGAAGGGTTTGGCAAAGATAGTAAAACAGAGCCTGGGTGAGAATGTCCCCATTGTCTCTGTGGTTTCAACTAAGAACACATCTTAATGGTACCGGGAGTAGCACCCGCTGGGGTAAGGTGCATGTAAAAGGGAAGACAATTATAGCTTGATAGGATTATCAGATGCTCTGCCTCTCTTCCACCCGGACTGGTGGCCAACACGAAGGGAACCTGGTTAAGATGAGGTACAGCATCTAACGGGATATTGTAGGGAGAATTTGGATTAAGGGATATAATGGGGAGGGCACCAATTCACAGGTGTAAAATGGTCTGAAAGGTACCATTCAGTCTAGTTAGGCTGGAAACAAAATATAAAGCACCATGGGATATTTGACTATGTTAGCCTTTTCAAACTAACATGAATAGGTTGAGCTGACCAAGGACATTCGCAGCTTACTTGAGAGATGTTTAGAAGGAGTTTGTTCCTGAGAACAGATAAGAGTACAAAGGCGTATTGATGAAACATGTCTGTGTTCTATTGGGACTTCTCTAGTTCAAGGGCTAGTCATATTCATTGTTATAATTCTTATAGTTTATTGCTTACTTAAATGTTGCTGCGCTGCAGAACTAGTGAGCACCGTAATAATTGGTTATCATGAAATGATAAAAGGGGGAATGAGAATCCCTACGTGGTCAGTTTTCGGTAAAATATTAAAATGCCTACGTGGCAAAGAAGCAGAATGCAAAATGGTTAGAAAGGGTTAATTAGTTAGTAACTGAGATTGGTACAGGTGGCCTGGCCTCCTGCTGGGCCATATGTTTGCGTAGTCAGCAGGTTTGCATGGTCTTATCAATGTAGAGTCTTTGATGTGATTCAAGGACTGGTCTGAATGTCTCCATGTTTATGGCAGATCAATATAGGTAACGAGCTTAGCCAAAGTTGAAAGACATTCCAGGTTGGGAGATAAGGAACAGAAGGGACAGGGAAGAACATTCCAAGTTGGAAGGTGAGGAAGTATCCCGTTTGATGTCTAACAGCAACATGGTCAGCACATGGACGATCTATGATTGGCCGGAAATAATGTAACTCCGCATGGCAACCTATGCCCGGCTTATGATTGGTGTTGACCCTCGTTAAGTATGTTCCAACCCTGTTGCTTTGTATAAAAACGTGTGGATTTCTGTATGTTTTTGTTCTTGCTCTGCCAGCATAGAGGGACTCTATCAGGAGTCCAAATCAATGCTGCAGACTAAGAACCCTGCTATTAAAGTTGTGCTGAACTTTAAAATGTATTCGACTTCAGTTTTTACTGAACCAGACTGAGGGGAAAGAATCCGGATCGTCAAGGGTATTGAGGTATATGGAACCAAGACGGGTAAATAGAGTTTAGATACAGATCAGTCAAGATCTAATTGAATGGCGGAACAGGCTCAAGGGGCTGAATGGCCTCCTCCTGTTCCTATGGTACAATTGGTAAAGAGGGGTGTCCAGTAGATTAAGACCCTATTCTTTCACCTTGGGTGATTCCGTTCTAAGCTGATAGGGTGAAAATGTCCCACCTCTGCCAGTTGTATGTGAAATGAGTTGGGCACTCTCAGCCCAGTGGACAGACCCATAGGCATTTGATAAGGTTCCGCACAAGAGATTATTATCAAATATGAGATTAGCAAATGAACCAGAGGGGAGATGAGAATTTTTTTTGCGCAGTGAGTTGTTATGATCTGGAATGCACTTCCTGAAAGAGTGGTGGAAGCAGATTCAATAATAACTTTCAAAAAGGATGTATATTTGAAAAGGTAAAAGTTTGCAGGGCTATGGGGAAAGAGCAGGGGAGTGGGACTAATTGGATAGCTCTTTCAAAGAGCCGGCACAGGCCCGATGGACCGATTGGCCTCCTTCTGTGCTGTAAGATTCTATGATTCTATGAACTAACAACCTTTGGACCAGACAAACAAGGCCTCGATTTAACAGTGGATGTGAAGAATAGCACTCTAACAATGCAGGACCTTCTCAGTCCTGCACAGGAGTTTCAGCTTAGAGCATCAGCTGAACCCCTAGGGTGTGGGTCTCAACCCACAAGCTACAAACACAGAGGTGAGACAGCTGCCAACTGAGCCCAGCAGCAGCACTGTGCCATCCACATAACCAACCGTTCTGCTTATGCGGTTTATTTTACCACTGGAGAACTGCCACTTAAGTCTGCTGCATGGCCGCCTGTCAAAAGCCTGATGGGATTAGATTAGTTTATTGGATTCTCTGGTCTGTTTGTGCTCTGGAGGTATATTAGTGGCTCTGATTTGTAAAGATTTTACAAGGGACTTATCAACAAGAAATATGAGCCTGGTTCTTTACTTGGGTTATTTACCATTAGATAGCATGAACCATGAATTTGCATTTTTGCACACAGCAAATTGGTGTGTGTGTGTGTGCATGTGTGTTTGTTCATGTACATGTGTGTGCGTGCATATTCCCTCAGCTCCAAAATCTTGTGCACAGCTAGCACGATTCTGTTACACATGAAATGCTGGCCCCTGGTATCAGTGAGGCAAGCGATCCACTCCATACTCCCACCTCCCCTCCACCTGCACCCCCCTACCCCCCCGCCACCACCGAGGAAGGACTATTGAAGCATTTAAGTTTAAGTCAGGGACTCTTCAGGTGATCCCTGACTATTCTCAATTATCTGATTAGGTGACAAAAACTTGGTGTGGGCTGGGAAGGGGCAGGAGGGAACACAACTATTTAACCTACTCAGAGTGATGTTAAAATCTACTTTAAATGGTCCTTTATCACTAGTCCAAATGGTGAACCCCATTATCACTAATAATTATCGATCCATTATCATAGGAACATAGGAACAGGAGGAGGCCATTCAGCCTCTCGAGCCTGTGCCGCCATTCAGTGAGGTCATGGCTGATCTAAATCCTAATTCCATCCACCCGCCTTGTCTCCATGTCGCTTAATACCCTGGGCTAGCAAAAATCTATCGATGTCAGATTTAAAATTATTATTTGAGCTAGCATCTAGTGCTTTTAGTGGGAGAGAGTTCCACATTTCTACCACCCTTTACATGAAGAAGTGTTTCCTAACTTCTCTCCTGCATGGCCTGGCTCTGATTTTAAGGTTACGTCCCCTTGTCTTAGACTCCCTCACCAGTGGAAAAGGTTTCTCTCTATCTACCTTATCAATTCCTTTCAAAATCCTATCCTCAATCAAATCACTCCTTAGCCTCCTACAGTACAGGGAATACAAGCCTAGTTTATGTAATCTCTCCTCATAATCTAACCCTTGGAGCCCTGGTAACATTCTGGTGAATCTGCGCTGCACTCCATCCTAGGCCAATGTATCCTTTCTAAGGTGCGGTGCCCAGAACTGTTCACAGTACTCCAGATGTGGTCTAACCAGGGCTTTGTATATTTGTAGCAAAACTTCCTCCCCTTTATATTCCGGCCCTCTAGTTATAAAGACTAACATTCCATTAGACTTTTTGATTATTTTTTGTACCTGACTACTACATTTTAGTGATCTGTGACCATGGACCCTTAAATCTCTTTGGACCTCCATTGTTCCTAACTTTTCACCATTTAAAAAATATTTGGATCAATCCTTTTTTGGTCCAAAACCTCACACTTACCTGCATTGAAATCCATCTGCCACAGTTTTGCCCATTCACCTTATTGAATTACTTTGATTATACAATGACAGTTTTATAAAACACACCTGAACTATCCATAGCCCTGTCACTGTTATTGAACACTATCAATGTCTCTTTGTAATTTTATGCTCTAGTCTACATTACTCACTTTGCCACCAATCCTTGTGTCGTCGGCAAACTTGGATATATGGCTCTCTATTGAGTTTTCTAAGTCATTAATAAATAATATGAATAGTTGAGGCCCCAGCACAGATCCTTGTGAGACATCACTAGTCACTTCCTTCCAATTCAAGTACATACCCATTATCCCTACTCTCTGTCTTTTATCGCCTAACCAATCTCCTAACTAGATCAATAATCTGCCTTCAATTCCATGAGCTTACGTGGAACTTTATCAACTGTCTTCTGGAAGTCCATATAAACTATATCCATAGACATTCCCCTATCCACTACTTTAGTTACTTCCTCAAAAAAAATCAATTATCAATCCAAATTACTCTAAAATATCTGCACTGACATGTCCTCACTTTTGCTCAGTCCCTGCTTCATGTCAGTGACCTCCTCCACTCATCATTCAGCCCCATCTGTTCTTCTGCCAATGATTCTATTCCAAATCAATCAACCTGCCTCAGATCGCAACCCCCTACTGCACACCATCTCTGCTCCCCTCACATTGCAGCGACTGAATCACTACATTCTGATCTTCTCCAGGACGGGGAGAGATGAAAATCTCAGCCTATTTCCCTTGTATGTTAATTGTAATGAAAAGTAGGAGCGAGTCAGCAGGAGATCAGACCCAGCAGGATGAAGGAAAGCACTGTTCCTCCATTCTGACAGCTCAGAGTCTTGCTAGAATGCTAAAATGTGTTAATAAAAATTGGAGAGTTTGGAGGAGGGGGCAGAGGAAGAAATCCACTTGTTAAGGATTAATAAAACCTTGTCAAAGGCCAATCAGGTGCAGAGTTGCACCGAGGGAATATAAGTGAAAAGTGAGTCCTGAGCTCACATTTTGAACCTGTGTTAGTTATACAAAGATAGGGGCGTTTGTGAAATACCAGACGAGATAATACTTATTGTTTAAAATGATTTTACATAGGTTAGTGTTCAATAACAGTGACGGGGCAATGGATAATTCAGGTGTGTTTTATAAAACTGTCACTGTATGATCAAAGTAATTCAATAACAAGATATGAGTTTTGCAAGGAAGTGTTTGCAGTTGCTCAGTGGGTAGCACTCTTGCTTCTGAATCAGAAGGTTGTGGGTTCAAAGCACACTCCAGAGACTGGAACACAAAAATCTAGGCCAATAGTGAAATGCTGACTCTTGGTTGAGACATTAAACCAAGACCCTGTTCGTCCACTCAGATGGATGTAAAAGATCCCATGACACTATTTTGAAGAAGAGCAGGGGAGTTCTCCCCAGCTGTTCTGGCCAATCTTTATCCCTCAACCAACATCACTAAAACAGATTATCTGGTCATTTATCTCATTACTGTTCGTGGGATCTTGTGCACCAATTGGCTGCCACATTTCCTACTTTACAACAGTGACTACACTTCAAAAGTACATCATTGGCTTTGAAGCACTTTGGGACATCCTGAGGCTGTGAAAGGCGCTATATAAATGCAAGTCTTTCTTCACTTTCTTACTAGCATTTCATGTGGAATCATGTCCTTATTAGAACATGTTTTATGACCCCTCATATTTCCGACTGCTGCTTTCTATCAAGCCTCTTGAAATGTTGGGAAATGTATTTGGTAAAATAAAGCAAATATTTAAGTATATGTAAACAAGTTTGTTTAAATCTTGCAACAACATTTGCATTTTTGAAAATTATAGAATAATTATTTATTTCAATCTCCCGGATCATGATAAATGTCCTGGCCAATATTTATCCCTCAACCAACATCACTAAAACAGATGATCTGGTCATTATCACATTGCTGTTTGTGGGATCTTGCTGTGCACAAATTGGCTGCCGCGTTTCCTACATTACAACAGTGACTACACTTCAAAAGTACTTAATCGACTGTAAAGCGCTTTGGGATCTCCTGAGGTTGTGAAAGGCGCTATATAAATGCAAGTTCTTTCTTTCTTTAAAAGTGCCTGTAAAAAAAAGAATCGGTCAAGGAGACGCACTGAATCTACTGATGAATAAACAATGTACCAGAGTGGAATGCCTTTGGCGGTGGTGATTTGTCTCTGTAGAATTCTGCCGTTGTGCTGAGTAAGAACAGTTCATTTACCATGTCGTGGAGTTAGTCAGCCAGCAGAGTGTTGCTCCAATTCCCAAAATATGCTGAAGTCGTTTCGATCCTGTTTGGTGCTCCATCACCACATAAATCACGAGGCTGGAAGTCATGATGGAGCATACCGGGAGAGTACACAGAGCTATGAGTGCATGAACTGCACTCTGGCTTCTAATGGATTAGGGAAAAAGAGGTCAGAAGAACAGGGAAACAACACAAAAAAAAATGCACCTTCTCCTCGATTTTGATTGTGACACAACATTCACAGGCCTGTTGGTAATAAAACGAGCTCTACGGGTTTTAAAAAAAAACGACTGAAAATATAGAGAATGCTTTATATAGTCTTGGGTGACCAGTTGGCTGATTTTTCGTGACAAACTGGTTGAGTTCTTTTGAATAGCCCATTTTGCAGTTATTTTATCTAGCTCTCTAACCTTTGTTGAGTGGAACACTTTAATTATAATGGAAGTGTTGGGAATTGAACATTCCCCCCACCGTTTGCTGTACTCAGGGTCAGCACCAGAAAAAGGTTTAGACGCAAAATAAAGCCCCCTCTATTCGGCCTCCATGACAGGCCTCGGCCTACCCCCACCCCTCCCTCTCAAACAGCAGGAAAGGAAGCCCTATTGCACCCGAGCCACATTTCCATCACCTGCACTCAGGGACTTTCTGAATGAGATTCCTAATTTAGTGCTGAGTTATTGTCAGATTTGTGTTCGGCCTTTGAGCCCATCAGGAACTGAGATGAGACTGCCCAAATCATTTCACTTAGATCCTCCATAGCCATGATAGAGAGAAGACTTTCATCTCATTAGCCCAGGCTGGAATCAAACCCCAGGTCCAAGAAGTGAAAGGACAACATGCTAACACAGTGCAGTACCCAATAGAGGCCATAAATATGAGATAGGCACTCATAAATCCAATAAGCAATTCAGGAGCAACTTCTTTACCCAGAGAGTGGTGAGAATGTGGAACTGGCTACCACATGGAGTAGTTGAGGCGAATAGCACAGATGCATTTAAGGGGAAGCTGGATAAACACATGAGGGGGAAACGAATAGAAGGATATGCTGATAGGGTTAGATGAAAAGATGGGAGGAGGCTTGTGTGGAGCATAAACACATAAACACCTGAATGACCTGTTTCTGTGCTGTACGTTCTATGTAATTCTATATAATCCTGGTAGAACCCTTTTCATTCAATCATACTTGACTTGACATGTCACTATATCAGGAACTGGCTGAGATAGGAGAGAGGCAGGAGGCAGGGAGCAGACAGATAGGAGAGAGGCAGGAGGGCACAGATAAATCAATAGAACGAAGGCAGCCACTTACTGAAGGTAACTGAAAAGAAAAGAAAATACAAATTAGAGTCCAGTCAAAGAAATAAGATGTCTCAGAATCATGATGTAATAGTAGGGTTGCCAAACCTCCAGGATTACCCTGGAGTCTCCCAGAGTCTCCGGGACACTGTTATGAGCAACCTGGGAGAAAAATCATAGGGGCATTAAACAAAATTGTGTGTTTTTTTAACTTTCTTTGAACACTTTCATTTCTTAGCTATAAAAATATTTGATTTGGGGTAAATAGGCTGTTTGAGACGGTGGGGCAGTAGGAGGTGGGAAATTTCCAGGAAGATGACAAACCAGAATTGGCAACCCTATGTAATAACAAACTCAGGGTTGGGAAAAATAACATAAGAAAAGGAAAAGAAATATTGAAGACAAGGGACAAATTGCTACTGACAGCAGTGTAAAAATTGAAACTTTGCAGAAAGATGTTGACTGTCATTTTCCTCTCCCAGCTGCCCTGTGTTCCCAGAGCAAAATGAGGCCAACTATTGGACCCCTGCCTCAGTTGAATAGCGGCCCCATACCTGTGTCTGCTCCAGGCTATAGCAGGGTGCCCAATCTCTCCCCTCCGCACCCCCCCCCCACACACCCCAGATCCCCAAGAAATTCCTGGGCAATGTAAAGAGGGCGTAGACGCAGCAGTTTGGGTCACCACCTCTTTAGGCCTGGACACTGAGTGTTCCCCAGATGCGTAGGAACAACACAGAGAGGGATATGTGCCCATTGGGAATGGGCTCCTCCATGTTTCCAGTCCTGAGACTCTACACTTCTAATTTCAACCAACCTAATTGTAATTGATGTGTTTTTTCCTTTTTTGGAGGGGAATTTATACCCCTCCCCCTTCCTATACGTCCTCCCTTTCTGTCCTCCTTCTCTTCTCCACCCCTCTACCCTGTCCCTCTCCCCTCCTTCTGCCCTCCATTCCCTTCCTGTCCCACTTCCCTCCCCTCCCTCCCTCCCCTCCCCCTACCCTCTTCTACAGAAATACCTAGCAAATAAAAGGTAATAATTACAAATATATATTTTTTTAATTCTTGGGATTAGCAAGGCTAGCATTTATTGCCCGTCCCTAGTTGCCCCGGAATAGCGATTTGATACAACTGAGTGGCTTGCTAGGCCACGTCAGACAGTAGTTAAGAGTCAACCACGTTGGTGTGGGACTGGAGTCACATATAGGCCAGACCGGATAAGGGCAGCAGGTTTCTCTCCCTAAAGGAAAACTAAAGGGATTTTATATGATCCGACAGCTTCATATTAAATGATATTAAATGATACAATAAAGCAGCACTTTCTGATAGCTGATTATTTGCGTAATTGTGAAAAGAAATAATCTGCCCACAAAATATTTTCAGAGATTGCTCTCCTAGGCCTAGCTGTGTCACGTATTTTTCTGACAATCACGTATAAAGAAAGAACTAAAGAAAAACTTGCAGTTATACAGCACCTTTCACGACCTCAGGATGTCCCAAAGTGCTTTACAGCCAATGAAGTACTTTTGAAGTGTAGTCACTGTTGTAATTAATGTAGGAAACGTGGCAGCCAATTTGCACACAGCAAACTCCCACAAATAGCAATGCGATAATGACCAGAAAATCTGTTTTAGGTGTTGGTTGAGGGATAAATGCTGGCCAGGACACTACCTGTAGTTTCAGCATGAGAGTATGTTTGTGTGTGTGAGAGAGAGAGAGAGAGTGAGAGAAAAGATATATAAATAAATGAGAATTTCCGCTTTACATATATTTAGAATGTTAAAAGTTTACCAGCAACGTTTA
This sequence comes from Heptranchias perlo, assembly GCF_035084215.1. Classification (NCBI taxonomy): domain Eukaryota; kingdom Metazoa; phylum Chordata; class Chondrichthyes; order Hexanchiformes; family Hexanchidae; genus Heptranchias; species Heptranchias perlo. The sequence continues at coordinate 91,339,796 of NC_090331.1, read as the reverse complement.
ACATTCTCTGTGCAACTAAATTGGGCACTAAATTGGGCCGTCTAGCGCCCGGTGTTTCTGCGCTACATGGCCTCCCGGAGATCCAAGATAGCGTCTTGGATGTGCTCGATGTGCGCCGGACACCATCTTGGTAAAGGGTTTAGCGCGTGTGCAAATAACGAACTCTGGCATCATGTAAAGAAGAGAGAAAATGCGTTCGATCAGTGTGCAACGCTGATTTAAAGTGATACACACCATTTTGGCACTTAACGCTCCACCCAACGCAATGTCTTAACCCCGACCATCTATACATGTCTTAGAGTGCCTGGAGGACCGCCCCACCGGTGCTATTTAAAGGGACCAGGCAGGATTTCCAGGCTAATTGCTGGATTAGTGCTTCTGGCTGCTGATGCATTTGTACCTGTTTTTGGAGGTCTCCTAGACTTGAATATTAGGACGCGGGGACTTAGCCTAACATTAAGAGCCAGGACGTGCAGGAGTGAAGTTAGGAAATGCTTCTACACGCAATGGGTGGGAGAAGTTTGGAACGTTCTTCTGCAAACAGCAGTTGATGCTAGCTCACTTGTGAATTCTAAATCTGAGATTGATAGATTTCTGTGAACCAAGGGTATTAAGGGATTTGGGGCTAAGGCGGGTATATGGAGTTAGGTCACAGATCAACCATGATCTCATTGAATGGTGGAACAGGCTCGAGGGGCTAAATGCCACTCCCACTTGCTACCTCCTGATATGTGCCACCTTCTCCTGCAAGAAAGCGGGACCTGTGTCTGGGTGATGTGCCTGTCATGATTGAATAGCTGCCAGTGTGTGTGTCCTGTGAGTTGTGGGTGGGCAGCTTGCAACAGTGATAATGTGTATGGGTGAGAGGAAGCATCTGATTGGAAGAGTTGAGTACTGATGGAAAGAGTTTATTGGTATGTGGGTGATGGGGGCTGTCGTGCGTGGTGCAGTTGGTAGGAGGCGCCACTTGACAGTTGACCTCACTCACCTTGACCACTCATGTCAAAGCATTGAACTTCTTCCTGCACTGCATCCATGTTCATGATGCTGTGCGCCTGCCATTGACTTCGTCCCCCGCTGTCTCCCACTGCCTTTGGGAAAATATCTGGAGGGCCTCTTGCCACCACCCCCCCCACCCGCTGCGGATATAGGATGTCCCTCCTTCTGTCCACCTCTTGCACCAAGGTCTCTAGTGCATCAGCAGAGAACCTTGGCGCATGCTCTCTCCCAGGCCTGGTACAAACTCAGATCGGCAGATTGGTGAGGTCTGGCGGCAGATTGGAGGATGTGGGATTTAGCAGCGTGCAACCTTTATTCAATGTTTTAACATAACTCATCTGTGTCTAAACATAGGGACGGGATCTACATCTGTTTTTTACATGTGCGATGTCTGATCTCCGTTCAGACTCCGTGCAGACAGGAGATTACAGGTACCAACTACCTTTAAGAGATTTTGGCTGCCTGCCTTTAAGAGATTTGGGCTCCCCTGCTGGTGGAAAGTGCAAATGTCCTTGAATGCTCGTGTTAACACAGGTTTTTAACGCTTGACTGAGGTGAGGGCTGAGGCATAACAAATATCTCGTCCTGCCTGCGATGGAAGCACAGGGCACGGGTTAATCGTGGATCGCAGTACCTGCGCCCAGTTTCATACCTTGTCCAATTTAACCCCCGTTGTGTTTTACTTAATTTAATGCAGAATAGTAAATCTTGTGCAATCCAGCCCTGGGGCATCCCATAACCTTCCTGTGTCTATAGTTGGTGGTGAATTGGCACTTAGGGTAAAGTTGTCCAGATTGTTCACGAAGGCAGACCTGGCACACAGTAACTTTCCAGATTATACCAAACCTGACCAAATAAAAACAGAGTGACTCATAATACAGGAGGTAAATAGAGGGGGTCCTAGAGGTCCCAGTGTGATGTCACATGTAAACATTTTAACTCGCACCAAGTCCCGTTCACCCATCACCCCTCTGCTCGCTGACCTACATTGGCTCCCGGTCTGGCAACGCCTCAAATTTAAAATCCCTCTAGGGCCTCGCCCCTCTCTATCTCCAAACCATCCTCCAGCCCTACAACCCTCCAAGATCTCTGTGTTCCTCCAACTCTGGCCTCTTGTGCATCCCCCACTCCCTTCGCCCCACCATTGGCGACCGTGCCTTCAGCCATCTAGGCCCTTAGCTCTGGAATTCCCTCCCTAAAACTCTCCGCCTCTCCACCCCTCTCTCTGCTCCTTTAAGACTCTGCTTAAAACCTACCTCTTTGACCAAGCTTTTGGTCACCTGCCCTAATATCTCCTTATGTGGGCCGGTGTCAAATTTTGTCTGATAATCGCTCCTGTGAAGCACCTTGGGACGTTTTACTATGTTAAAGGCGCTATATAAATGCAAGTTGTAGTAACATTAAACTAGCCCCTAGGGCAGTGGAGTTCTTCCCTGGCAGGCAGAGTGCGAGTTCCAGCCAGGGGTAACCAGCAGTATAACTTAGATCTCAGACCAGGAAGTGCAGTGTACCCTTAGATAACCGTTGTTACTGTTTAGTTAGGTTGCAGAGTTGAAGCATTTAACAATGATCTCTTTTATATCCTGTTTACCATTGTCTTCAGATTAATCTGCAATAGCTCAACGTTGACACATGGTGGTGGAATTTACACAGCTGTCCATGGGCCGTACAGCAGCTGGGCTCAACGTACAGGCAGCAGAAAACCACTCACGCTATGCCGGTACTATTTATAGTGGTGGTGTCTATTCCAGGAAAGGAAAGCATTACAGACACCAGACCATCGCCAGTGTGGCTGCTACTTCTAGGGTGTCAACTGTGGTTTAATTAGTAGTACAGAAAGTCTTAGGTTCAAGTCACACTCCAGAGACTTGAACACATAATCCCAGCTGACATTCCAGTACAGTACTGAGGGTGTGCTGCATTGTTGGATGAGATGTTAAACCGAGGCCCTGCCTGCCCTCTCAGGTGGATATCTTAGACTCCATAGCACTATTTCAAAGAAGAGCAGGGGATTTCTCTCTGGTGTCCTGGGCCAATATTTATCCCTCAACCAACACTTAAAAAACAGATTATCTGGTCATTATTACATTTGCTGTTTGTGGGATCTTGCTGTGCACACATTACCTGCTGTGTTTCCCTACATTACAACAGTGACTACACTTCAAAAAGTACTTAATTGGCAGTAAAACGCTTTGGGACATCCTGAGGTCGTGTAAGACGCTATAAAAATGCACATCTTTCCATCTTTCCTAAAAGAACAGAGAAAACAAATTGTGGTAATGTATTACAGTCTGTAAAAAGACATTTTTATTGGTGACACAATCTAACACTGCACATTACCTCATCTTTTATTCCATTATGTCTTTGGTTTGTTGTTACTTGGATCCCCAAGCAGGAACTCAACCATTCAGCTGGGTCTAGAAATTGGATCAATCCCTGCCCCGGAATGGGTAGGCCTGTGGTGCACCCAATATTGAGCCTTGGGCCTCAATTTACATCAGACCGGGAGCTGCAGACACTTGCTGGGCATCCCCAGGCAGCTCCCCGGTGAAGGCGATTTGAATTTCGGGCCACTAAGTTGCCTGTAAAACGGGCCTACACCTACATGAATAGCTGCAGTAATATATGTGCTCTGTATTTTCTACATTGTGAATTTACACTGTGCAATGCTTGGCATATGAACACTTAGCCATTTATATACCATTCCTTTGTCTGCTATATTAACCTGTTTATATTAAACGTATTATCATCTCCATCAAAACTGCAAAGGAACTGCATACGAATGCATTAAGGGTTCAGAAACGAAACTTTGCAAAGCATAATTTCAAGGCCTGTGTAATAAACCTATTATCATGCACAAATCCATTATCCCACACCTGTATTAACTATGGAACTGCTCCTCTCTCCATATATTAGCTGTGGCTCAGTAGTAGCACTCTCAACTCTGAGTCTAGATGGTTGTGTGTTCATAATCCCCCTCTAGAGACTTGAGCACATTATCCAGGCTAACCCTTCAGTGCAATACTGAGGGAGTGCTGCACTGCCTTTTGGATGAGATATTAAACCAAGGTCCTATCTGCCTTCTCGGGTGGATGTAAAAGGTCTCACTTCCTGGTATCCTGGCCATTTAATATTTATCCCTCAACCAACGTCACTAAAACAGATGATCTGATCATTATCACATTACTGTTTGTGGGATCTTGCTGTGTGCAAATTGGCTGCTGCGTTTCCTGCATTACAGCAGTGACTACACTTCAAAAGTACTTCATTGGCTGTAAAATGCTTTGGGACGTCCTGAGGTCATGGAAGGCGCTATAAAAATGCAAATCTTTCACATTGCTGCTGTTAATCATCTGCTTTCAGATCTTTAGAGTGGTGCTACCATATTCATAGGCTGCTGTAAAGTGTGGGATTTCTGTCCTTATATTTGTATTATACCAAGTCATGGAATTGAAGTCTCTTTGCTGTTTTAGTGGAGGCATTTAATCTGTTTAAATTAGAATCAGCAGGGTAACATCGCCATCAAAACAACAAACAGGACTGCTCTACGATTGTGTTAAATGTCGATCCGTTAGTGACACCGTTTCTGGGCTTAAATGTTCATTTTAGTTCTGCCGTAAACCACTGCTGACAATAAAAAAGTAATTCTAGAAGCCCAGAAGCCCCTTGTGACTTTTTTTTAAGTTCAGGGCAAGGGATGTCCTTTGCTGGAGAAAAGAATACCATCCCGTTTCAGACAGCTGAGGGGGCAGATACTTTGGTCTCGGGTCAGTACGGCAGAGAGCAGAGCTCCTCACCCTGTGCCCCCACTGAGCTGACCTCACGGGATAATAACAGGTCCAGCTTGTCAAATGATTTGGGCGGCGCTCCTGGGAGCAGTGCATGAGACGCTGGGACGGGGGCCGGAATGTCGGGAAGCTGCCGGGGAAGCCACGCTATCTGCGTCCTAAGGCACCCCCTTCATTTTTTTGCTGAATAAGGTGGTGGGGACTTAAGTCCACCTTCAAGAATTTATACTGTCAAAGGCCAAAGGAAATGCAGGGGCAGCTGAGAAGAGTGGCCCTTTAAAAGGAGAGATTCTGCTGGGGGCCAATCCTTCTACTTCATGGACCGGCCTCCCCTGAAGAGTTCATTGCAAATGGGCCCTCACCACCACTCAGAAACTCTAGCCTCGTTACGGGGCTTTGGTTTAACTTGCATTGAAACTTGTGGGGTGGAGGGGGATAACTCGCTCTGTATACATTCGTTGTGCAAGTATTTTGTGCCGTTCACATAGTCCTCAAGCATCATGGAGCAATAATCCCTATCTCTGTGACCTCCTCCAGCCCTACAGTCATCCGAGATCTCTACTCTCCTCCAATTCTGGCCTCTTGCCCATCCCCGATTTCCTTCGCCTTCAACATTGGTGGTCGTGCCTTTAGCTGCCTCGGCCCTAAGTTCTGGAATTCTCTCACAAAACCTCTCCCCCTCTCTACCTCTCTCTCTTCCTTTAAGACACTCCTTAAAACCTACTTCTTTGATGAAGCTTTTGGTCACCTATGCTAATATCTCAAGTGGCTCGGTGTCAAATTTTGTCTGATTACTGCTCCTGTGAAGCGCCTTGGGACAGTTCACTAAGTTAAATGCACTATATAAATGCAAGTTGTTGTTGTTAGAACATAAAACTTTACAGCACAGATGGAGGCCATTCGGCCCGTCGCGCCTGTGCCGGCTCTCTGAAAGAGCTCTCCACCTAATCCCATTGCTCTACTCTTAGCCCTGTGGCCTTTAAAAGGCTTCTTTGTCAAATATTTGTCTGCTTCCCTTTTAAAAAATGTTATGGATTCTGTTATCCCTCTGCTTGGCCATTCCATGTCCTAACAACCCTCTGCTTAAAAACTTTCTCCCTACCTCCCCCATCATTTTTCTAGTGATGCCCTTAATCTGACGCCCTCTAGTTACCAACTCACCAATCAGTGGAAAATAGTTTCCAACCCCACCCCCCATTTACCTTATCAAAATGCCATTGAATTTTGAATTCCGAAGCAACAACTTGCATTTATATAGCGCCTTTAACATAGTAAAACATCCCAAGGTGCTTCACAAGAGCGCAAATCAGACAAAATTTGACACCGAGCCACATGAGGAGATATTAGGGCAGGATCTTGGTCAAAGAGGTAGGTTTTATGGAGCGTCTTAAAGGAGGAGAGAGAGGATAGAGAGGCGGAGAGATTCAGGGAGTGAATTCCAGAGCTTAGGGCCTAGGCAGCTGAAGGCACGGCCACCCATGGTGGAGCGATTAAAATCGGGGATGTACAAGAGGCAAGAATTGGAGGAGTGCAGAGACCTGGGAGGGTTGTAGGGCTGGAGGAGGTTACAGAGATAGGGATTGTCTCCAGATCTGAGCAGCTTGCATTTGGTTTTGTGAACCAAGGTTGTTTATGTAAATTAAAAACAGTAGAGGTGTTCCCTGAGCTGCTCCAACCAACACTTCCCCACCCTGCTATCCCTCTTCTGGCTGGTTCGGAGCTGCTTCTACTCTCACACATGCTGAAGATCATGTAATCCTCAGCGTGCGGGCATGCTCAATGGCTGATAGAGAGCCGCTAATATTGAAATCAAGTCCACTTGGGAAACAGTACAAAAGAAGCTCGCCATGTGTTTTGATAGGAGGAACGAGGCTAGAGAAGGGAATGAAATCCACCTTGGCTGGCAGCGCATAACAAGCCATCGTGAATTGGCAGCCCCTTTTATATTCCGCCTGGTTTTCTTTTCCATTGTCATTCTTTGCTGAGGTTGGAAAGATTAGCCTTGTAGTCAGCATTCCCATGTGTCCCTTTGATTGCACTGATTGGTAGTACCATTGGACATTTCAGCAAGTATGTGAGCATTTACTATGGGTGTCAGCAGCCTGTTGAAACCTGGTGACCATCGTAGACCAGCCGCCTGAAGCCACCTCTATGCTTTCCATCGAGGATCACAGGATAGCGATCAAGATAGCTTATCCCCTCTCTCCTAGCCCAAGATCAGGGCAATTGTTGAGCACACACCATTACCTGGGTAGAGATTAATTAACTCAGCACAAACCAGGCATCATCTGGTTTGTACGTTCAGCACCACAAAACATGATGCATTTATTGATTGAGCCAGAAGGAGAGCTCATTTAGCTTCCGAATCATAGTTAAAAATGACTCCTAGCATCTTGGTTTGTATTATTTACATTGAGGTGAGTCTTTAATACCCACGTTCTAAGAGCAGCAATTGGCAGACAAGGGTGCTGGAGAATTAGTCCTTTCATGCTTAAATAAAGGAGCTCAGAAACAGCTACTGTTAATAAGTTTTCCATCAATCATTTTCAAACTGAATATTTCAAAAAGTTTTCTTCTGCTAATGGGGTGAAATCACACTTTGCGATATTGGTAACTAATGTGTTAATGCTTTAATTACTAATAACACAGCTCAAACTCATCGAATATGTGTTCTAATTTCTCCTTTCTGATGTGGAGCTGTTAATATATACCCTAGCCATTCTGCTGTTAAAATGTGTGTGGCATTACTTTTCACTGAAATTTGAGATGGATAAATCCATGATAAAGAATCAATGTCAAACTACCAACCTTCGCAGCCACATCTAATGACTAAATTTTGCCAAATTAAACCAGCGACAAGCCTGAAAGTTGATGAGTGAAACGCATGTAATGATTTTTCTTTTGAAGTAATTTATAGGTTGTTGATTTACTTTACCAGAAAGCAGCTGTGAAATGTTTGTGAAGTACTTCAACATGTCTGGAAGACTTACAATACTCTGATTGCACAATCAAATGGATCAGTCCTTCTGCCTGGATGTCAGCTGATTAATTGCTAGGCTCCGCTCTCTGACAAGGCCGTCACAGGTAATAACTTGTCCTGTCACCAGTCCCTGTTGGGGGGGCGGGGGGAAGGTTAGGATTATATGAGCTAGACTTCCTTTAAAATGTGAGGCGGAATTAGTTCCCAAGAAGCCAGCAGACACATGTTGCATATTCAAAGCCTCTCGGGCTTCGCTGGTAGACCAGCTATAATAGAAATGAAAAGATTGATGGCAAATGCTGAAAATCAGATTTAAAAATAAAATAGTGGCAATAAAAGGTGTGCCGGGCAGCATCTGAAAAGAGAAAGAGATTAACATTTTGGCTGGTACCCTTCAGCCAAGTCTAATATTAGATTGGGTGAGCAGAACTCTCATTGGAATAATCCTAGTGAAGAATTTAGAACTATCAAAATAAAATCTAAAGCACAAGTTAAAATACGATCTCGGCAAGTTAAAAAAAAGACTCAACTAGTATAACGTTGTGAATGGGATATGGGGATAGGGCAGGAAATTTGAGGTAGAAGATCAGTCATGATCATATTGAATAGCGGAGCAGGCTAGAGGGGCCATGTTGTCTACGCCTGCTCCTATTTCTTATGTTCTTATAATGGAGTATCTTTCAGCAATGCTACTTTTACAGTGTAAATCAGTGCAGACAATCTGAGATATGATAGAATCATAGAAAATTTACGGCACAGAAGGAGGCCATTTGGCCCATCGTGACCGCGCCGGCTGAGAAACGAGCCACCCAGCCTAATCTCACTTTCCCGCATTTGGTCTGTAGCCCCGCAGGTCACGGCTCTTCAGGTGCACATCCAGGTATTTTTTAAATGAGTTGAGGGTTTCTGCCTCTACCACCCTCTCGGGCAGTGAGTTCCAGACCCCCACCACCCTCTGGGTGGAAAAGTTTTACCTCATTTTCGCTCTAATCCTTCTACCAATCATTTTAAATCTATGCCCCCGGTTGTTGACCTCTCCGCTTTTAATGCTGTATGTATCTGGACACCTAAACCCCTTTGCTGCTCCACAGTTCCTAGTGTCTCGACATTAAGAACATAAGGGGCAGTGTAGCTTTCTTCTAAACATTCACAATGTTTGAAAATTAAAGTTCAAGTTTCCACGCTGGCCAATGACCCACCTGTAACTTTTTAAAAATGTAACTGCACTGTCTGATGCCCAGGTGGCTAGATACTACCTCCTGGAGGTGGCTTTGGACCAGTTGGCTTTAGTGCACTCAAGGGTCACACCAGCAATCCCGACCCTGAGTCATTCTATTGCTTTCATGTTGATGCGTATCTGAAACCTCTTTGCAGCACTATGAAAGCAATAGTGTAGCAGAGTAAAGGGACCTGACCTTACAGCACAATTTAAGGAAGGATATACTTGCCTTAGAGGGTTTGCAACAAAGGTTGACTAGATTGATTCCTGGGATGAGAGGGTTGTCCTATGAGGAGTGATTGAGTAGAATGGGCCTATACTCTCTGGAATTTAGAAGAATGAGAGGTGACCTCATTGAAATGTATAAAATTCTTAGAGGGCTTGACAGGGTAGATGCTGAGAGGTTGTTTCCCCTGGCTGGAGAGTCTAGAACCAGGGGGCATGGTCTCAGGATAAGGGGTCGGACATTTAGGACCGAGATGAGGAAAAATTTAGTCGCCAAGAGGGTTGTGAATCTTTGGAATTCTCTACCCAAGAGGGCTGGGGATGCTCAATCATTGAGTATATTCAAGGGTGAGATCGATGGATATTTGGCCACTAAGGGAATCAAGGGATATGGGGATGGGGCAAGAAAGTGGAGTTGAGGTGGAAGACCAACCATGATCTTATTGAATGGCGGAGCAGGCTCGAGGGGCCGAATGGCCTACTCCTACTCCTATTTCTTATGTTCTTATGTTCTAACCCCAACACCAAATTGCAAGTTCCTCAATACAGATTTTGGGCTAGCTAACTTCCGAACCAAGCCTGGACGGAAATTGGTCCTCGGGCCTCAACAACATTCTTGGCGCGAGCTACCGGTGCTGGTCACACCTCTACAGGTAAGCTCGTCTGAGTGGAGACTTCAATGTTGGGCCTCCTGCCTCCTGCCTCACCGGCAGCAGTCCTCAGGTAAGTCCCGGAAAGTGTCGGGGGGGCGGGGGGCTGGTGGATCGAGTTCAATCTCGACTGCTGTGGGGTCGGTGGAGCATTTCTGCCTCTCCTGACTGCACAGGCCTGACGGTGACTAATTCCTCAATGGGGTCCTTCAAGGGGCACTGGGCCCCTAATTAACATATTTGTGGGGCCTAACGCCTATTTTGGGATGCCTGTGAGAAAGGGCCTCACGAATGTATCAGTTGGAACAATGCCTGCACAGATTGGGCGCAGACTGTCCCACTGCTAAATTGGTATGAATTGTGCCCGTTTAACACCCGAAAAAATGGGGGCAACGCACAACAATTTCTAACCTATTTTGTATAAAGCATTTTGAGTTCAGCCTGTTTTCACAGAACACGTTGGCAGGAGATTTACCCAAAGCCGTCCGTTGGATAAGAAGAATTGGTTTTGAGATTAATTAACATTCAGCAAAGCCTGCGATGTCTTCTGATGAGCAGTCAAATTACACCTTCCTTATCATTTATACTTGTAAACGATCATTTTCATTTATTACCATCAAATTACTGTTCCCACATTACCGGATGGCTGCTGGCAATAGTGGTGACAAGGCAGACACTAATTTACTCCAATTAAACCATAATAGGGCAACACAATGATAAGAACAAAGGATGTTGAAAGTATATTCGGTATAATTAAAACGTATCCTATTATTAAGCAATTGCTGTCGCATTGGAGAATCAGGTCTGATGGGATTTAGAGGTTAAAATTACCAATGTTTGTAATGGAAGTGCAATTAACTTTTAATTGACAGAATGAAATGCTTAATTGAACAATTAATTCCCACAAGTCAGCTATCAAGCTCCTTTCTTGCATCTCCATTCTTGAGCAATTTACATTTGTTAAAATCACTGATCTTGGTTCCTCAAAACTGATCCTTGAATCATGCATGGTCTACCAACACAAAACTAGCCAACAACCTGCATTTATATCGCGCCTTTAGTGTAACAAAAAGTCCCAAGGTGCTTCTCAGAAGCTCAGTCATTCAGAAATGGATCCTGAGCCAAAGAAGGAGATATTGGTTGGGGGGTGGGGGAGGGCGGAGGGGGGGAGGAGGGGGTGACTAAAAGCTTGGTCAAAAAGGTGGGTTTTAAGGAGGGTCTTAAAGGAGGAGAGAGAGGTGGAGAAGTTTAGGAATGGTTGAAGACACGGCCACCAATGGTGGGGCAGTGGGAGTGGGGGATGCACAAGAGGCAAGAATTGGAGGAATGCAGAGATCTCGGAGGGTTGTAGAGCTAGAGGAGGTTACAGAGATAGGGAGGGGCGAGGTCATGGAGAGATGTGAACAAGAGGATGAGAATTCTAAATTAAAGGTGTTGGGCGACTGGGAGCCAACGCAGGCCAGCGAGCTTGGTGAGGTATAGCATACAGGCAATAAGGTATCATAATTGACTCAGACATATCTTATGTATTTGAATCTCTGGCATCAGAAAAGATCAGAAAATTTCTACAGAAGAATGAAAAAAAAGCACAACTAAGCCCAGTGAAAAGCAGCTTGGTATATTTAACAATCAGTGAAGCTCAAGCATGGACCCTTAATACCCTTGTGTACCACATTCGTCTATGTGCTAGATTTAGGCAGTGTTAACCCATTTAATATAAACAGGCGAATGCCTATCTAAAAATAGAGCGCAGAATATGATGTGTGCTGTTGATAGCTGAACTTCACCGATTAGAAAATACAGCTATAGGGGAACATTGCTAAAAGTCTGTTAATAAGTTCTTTAAGTTTTCTACAGTACTGTGTTTCAGGTGTTAGAAGTGCCTCAGTTGGTAGCACTCTCACCTCTGACGCAGAAGGTCAGAGAGATTTGGGTGTCCTCATACAAGAAACACAAAAAGTTAACATGCCGGCACAGCAAGCAATTAGGAAGGCAAATGGTATGTTGGCCTTTATTGCAAGAGGGTTGGAGTACAAGAGTAAGGAAGTTTTACTACAATTGTACAGAGCTTTGGTGAGACGTCATGTGGAGTACTGTGTACAGTTTGTTCTCCTTATCTATGGAAGGATATACTTGCCTTGGAGGCAGTGCAACGAAGGTTCACTAGATTGATTCCTGGGATGAGAGGGTTGTCCTATGAGGAGAGATTGAGGCGAATGGGCCTACAGTCTCTGGAGTTTAGAAGCATGAGAGGTGATGTCATTGAAACATATAAGATTCTGAGGGAGCTTGTCAGGTTAGATGCTGAGAGATTGTTTCCTCTGGCTGGAGAGTCTAGAACTAGGGGTCATAGTCGCAAGATAAGTGGTCGGCCATTTAAGACTGAGATGTGGAGGAATTTCTTCACTGAATCTTTGGAATTCTCTACCCCAGAGGGCTGTGGATGCTGAGTCATTGAGTATATTCAAGGCTGAGATAGATAGATTTTTGGACTCTAGGGGAATCAAGGAATATGGGGATTGGGCTGGAAAGTGGAGTTAAGGTTGAAGATCAGCCATGATCTTGTTGAATGGCGGAGCAGGCTTGAGGGGCCGTATAGCCTACTCCTGCTCCTATTTCTTATGTTCTTATGTTCTTAAGGTCATGCGTTCAAGACCCACTCCAGAGACTTGATCACATAACCTAGGCTGACACTCCCAGTGCAGTACTAAGGGAGTGCTGCACTGTTGGAGGTGACATCTTTTTGGTGAAACGTCTGCCCTCTCAGGTGGACGTAAAAATTCCCAGTGAATTCTTCAGAAAACCTAAATTTTAAACGTCTAACACTTGAATCTAAATCAGAAGATTGAAATAACCCAAATTCTGATCCTTGCTGCAGTTTAAATAATCATTTTAAAAACCCGTCCAGAACAAACTGCCTATGGACCTTTCCATGACTAATCTGCGGATGTGAACTCATGAGTAATGAACTGTCGAGTTAAAAATCAAAAGCTCATCTACTCGATTTACCAAACTACCCTTATAGAACAGGTTTTTTGTTTTCCCAGGCTATTGGTGTTTTAAAATATTTTATACATCATGAAATATTGTTGGTACAGATATGCTGCACAACAATAAATATTATGATAAGATGAATATTTCAAATCACTTTAATAAAAACTGAAGTGCTATTAGCCTCACATTCCTATTAAGAGTAAAAGGACAGTCAAAGGAATGATGGGGCCAATTAGGGACAAAAAAGGAAATCTTGTGGAGGCAGAGGACATGACTGAGGTATTGAATGAGTACTTTGCATCTGTCTTCACTAAAGAAGAGGATGAAGTTAATGTCACAGTAGAGGAGAAGGGAGTAGAGATATTGGATAGGTTAAAAATAGATAGTAAGGAGGTGCTTAATAGATTGGCATCACTCAAAGTTAACAAGTCTCCCAGTCCCGATATGATGCATCCTAGGTTGCTGAGGGAAGCAAGGGTGGAGATAGCAGAAGCTCTGACCACAATCTTTCAATCCTCTTTGGATATGGTGTCAGAGGACTGGAGAATTGAAAATATTACACCCCTATTCAAAAAAATGCAGAGGGATAAACCTGGTAACTACGGGCCAGTCAATCCAACATCAGTGGTGAGAAAACTACTAGAGACCATTGTCAAGGAAAAAATTATGATGTGGAGATGCCGGTGATGGACTGGGGTGGACAAATGTAAGGAATCTTACAACACCAGGTTATAGTCCAACAAATTTATTTTAAAATCACAAGCTTTCGGAGATTATCTCCTTCGTCAGGTGAGTGAGTGAAAGGTTCTCAAATCGCATATCTTATATTAGGCTGGGACACCATCACACCAATCAAAGGTGTCGTTGGTGTTCAGACAGTTTAGCCACGGAAAACAGTACATCCCAGTATACTGAATACACAGTGGGTCAGATTACAAAGCCAGAGAGAGAAAGAGACCCGAAAGGCAGAGAGAGAGAGAGAGAGAGAGAGGGAGAATGTCCAGTTGTATTAAAAACAGCTAACTTTTTTTTTCGCTGGTGGGGTTACGTGTAGTGTGACATGAACCCAAGATCCCGGTTGAGGCCTTCCTCATGAGTGTGGAACTTGGCTATCAATTTCTGCTCGATGATTTTGCGTTGTCGTGTGTCTCAAAGGCCGCCTTGGAGAACGCTTACCCGAAGATCGGTGGCTGAATGTCCTTGACTGCTAAAGTGTTCCCCGACTGGGAGGGAACCCTCCTGTCTGGCGATTGTTGCGTGGTGTCCGTTCATCCGTTGTCGCAGTGTCTGCATGGTCTCGCCAATGTATCATGCTCTGGGGCATCCTTTCCTGCAACGTATGAGGTAGACAACGTTGGCCGAGTCACAGGAGTATGAACCATGTACCTGGTGGATGGTGTCCTCTCGTGTGATGGTGGTATCTGTGTCGATGATCTGGCATGTCTTGCAGAGGTTGCCGTGGCAGGGTTGTGTGGTGTCGTTGACGCTGTTCTCCTGAAAGCTGGGTAATTTGCTGCGAACGATGGTCTGTTTGAGGTTGGGTGGCTGTTTGAAGGCGAGTAGTGGAGGCGTGGGGATGGCCTTAGCGAGGTGTTCGTCGTCATCGATGACATGTTGAAGGCTGCGGAGAACATGGCGTAGTTTCTCCGCTCCGGGGAAGTACTGGACGACGAAGGGTACTCTGTTGGTTGCGTCCCGTGTTTGTCTTCTGAGGAGGTCTATGCGATTCTTCGCTGTGGCCCGTCGGAACTGTCGATCGACACAGATACCACCATCACACGAGAGGACACCACCCACCAGGTAAATGGTTCATACTCCTGTGACTCAGCCAACGTTGTCTACCTCATACGTTGCAGGAAAGGATGCCCCGGAGCATGGTACATTGGCGAGACCATGCAGACACTGCAACAACGGATGAACGGACACCGCGCAACAATCGCCAGACAGGAGGGTTCCCTCCCAGTCAGGGAACACTTTAGCAGTCAAGGACATTCAGCCACCGATCTTCGGGTAAGCGTTCTCCAAGGCAGCCTTCGAGACATACGACAATGCAAAATCGTCGAGCAGAAATTGATAGCCAAGTTCCGCACCCATGAGGACGGCCTCAACCGGGATCTTGGGTTCATGTCACGCTACACGTAACCCCACCAGCGAAAAAAAAAGTTATCTGTTTTTAATACAACTGGACATTCTCCCTCTCTCTCTCTCTCTGCTTTTCGGGTCTCTTTCTCTCTCTGGCTTTGTAATCTGACCCATTGTGTATTCAGTATACTGGGATGTACTGTTTTCCGTGGCTAACCTGTCTGAACACCAACGACACCTTTGATTGGTGTGATCGTGTCCCAGCCTAATATAAGATATGCGATTTGAGAACCTTTCACTCACTCACCTGACGAAGGAGATAATCTCCGAAAGCTTGTGATTTTCAAATAAAACTGTTGGACTATAACCTGGTGTTGTAAGATTCCTTACAAGGAAAAAATTAATTCTCACTTGGAGAAACATGGGTTAATAAGGGTCAGCCAGCATGGCATTGTTAAAGGCAAATCGAGTCTGACTGACCTGATGTGTTCTTTGATGAAGTAACAGAGAGGGTTGATGAAGGTAATGCAGTAGATGTATATATGGTCTTTCAAAAGGCATTTAATAAAGTACCATATACAGACTTATTCAGAAAATAGAAGTACATGGGATTAAAGGGACGGTGGTAACTTGGGTACGTAATTGGTTAGGGGATAGGAGGCAGAGAGTAGGGGTGAACAGATGTTTTTCTGACTGGAGAGAAGTACGCAGTGGGGTCCCCCAGGGGTCAGTATTAAGATCATTGCTTTTCTTGTTATATAGAAATGACCTGGAATTGGGTATAGGGAGTACAATTTTAAAGTTTGCGGATGATACAAAACTTGGCAACGTAGTAAATAGTGAGGAATTTAGTAGCAAACTTCAGGAGGACATGGATAGACTGGTGAAATGGGCAGACACATGGTAGATGCAATTTAATGCGCATAAGTGTGAAGTGATGCACTTTGGGAGGAACAACATGGAGAGGCAGTATAATCTAAATGGTACTATTTTGAGGGGGGGTGCAATAGCAGAGGGACCTTGGGGTGCATATTCACAAATCTTTGAAGGTGGCAGGGCAAGTTGATAAGGCAGTTAAGAAAGTGTATGGGATAGTTGGCTTTGTAAATAGGGGCATTGAATACAAAAACAAGGAAGTTATGCTAAACCTTTACAAATCACTGGTTAGGCCTCAGCTGGAGTATTGTGTACAGTTCTGGGCACCACACTTTAGGAAGGATGTGAAGGCCTTGGAAAGGGTACAGAGTATATTTACCAAGATGATACCAGGGATGAGGGACTTCAGTTATGTGGAGAGATTAGAGGAGCTGGGATTATTCTCCTTAGAGCAGAGAAGGTTAAGGAGAGACCTAATAGAGGTTTTCAAAATTATGAGGGGTTTTGAAAGAGGAAACAGGGAGAAACTATTTCGTCTGGCAAGTGGGTCGGTAACCAGAGATCATAGAAATAAAATAATTGGCAAAAGAACTAGAGGGGAAATGAGGAGAAATGTTTTCACACAGAGGGTTGTTAAGGTCAGGAACCACTACCTGAAAGGGTGGGGGAAACAGATCATATACGATATTTTAAAAGGCAATTGGACATGTACTTGAAGAGGACTAATTTGCAGGGTTATGGGGAAAAAGCTGGGGTGTGGGACTAAATTGGACAGCTCTTTCAAAGAGCCAGTACAGGCACGACGGGCTGAATGGCCTCCTTCCGCGCTGTAAGATTCTATGATTCTATGATTCTAAGAGCATTTACCATGATTATGGTGCACAATTAAACAAAGGAAACTGATGGGAAAATACACAAACAGAACTAAGAAAGCATATCAAGACTAACAATGACGTCTGGATGTGGAGCAATTCTCCTTTCCTATCTTCAATAGTGCTTTGTCGGCACATAGAGTTGATCCAGTTTTGGGCTTCATTTTAAACCCAATGGGGGTGAAAGTCGTCTCGAGCGCTCACGCAAAACAGGCGATAGCAAATCGGCCGCCCATTCACATCCCACCTGATTTTCTCTTCCATTGAAGTCAATCAGGCAGGGTGTAAAACGATCTGTCAATTCACTATCGCCCGTTTTGCACAATGAGACGAGCTTCTCCCCCAGTGTCTTATAAAGGCCTCCATATTGTGGTTAAATATAATGAGAATACGCATGTATATACCAACTTCAAGTTAAGCTGACCTACACTGGGCCTTGTAGTACCGGTACATTGGTATGCCAAGGCAATGCACTACAGAGGATATAAGAACATAAAAAATAGGAGCAGGGATCGGCCAAATGGCCCCTCGAGCCTGCTCCGCCATTCAATAAGGTCATGGCTGATCATCCATCTCAACTCCACTTTCCTGCCCGATCCCCATATCCCTTGATTCCCCTAGAGTCCAAAAATCTATCTATCTCAGCCTTGAACATATTCAACGACTGAGCATCCACAGCCCTCTGGGGTAGAGAATTCCAAAGATTCACAACCCTCTGAGTAAAGAAATTCCTCCTCATCTCAGTCCTAAATAACCGACCCCTTATCCTGCGACTATGCCCTCTGGTTCTAGACTCTCCAGCCAGGAGAAACAATCTCTCAGCATCTACCCTGTCAAGCCCTCTCATAATCTTATATGTTGCAATGAGATCACCTCTCATTCCTCTAAGCTCCAGAGTATAGGCCCATTCTACTCATCGTCTCCTCATAAGACAACCCTCTTATCTCAGGAATCAATCTAGTGAACCTTCATTGCACCGCCTCTAAGGCAAGTATATCCTTCCTTAGATAAGGACACCAAAACTGTATGTAGTACTCCAGGTGAGGTCTCACCAAAGCCCTGTACAATTGTAGCAACACTTCCTTACTCTTGTACTCCAACCCCTTGCAATAAAGGTCAACATTCCATTTGCCTTCCTAATTGCTTGCTGTACCTGCGTGCTAACTTTTTGTGTTTCTTGTACGAGGACACCCAAATCCCTCTGAACACCAACATTTAATAGTTTCTCACCATTTAAAAAATATTCCGTTTTTCTATTCTTCCTTCCAAAGTGAATAACCTCACATTTCCTCACATTATACTCCATCTGCCACCTTCTTGCCCACTCACTTAACCTGTCTATATCCCTTTGCAGATTCTTTGTGTCCTCCTCACAGCTTACTTTCCCAACTAGCTTTGTATCATCAGCAAACTCGGATACATTACACTCGGTCCCTTCATCTAAGTCATTAATATAGGCTATAAATAGCTGAGGCCCAAGCACTGAGCCTTGCAGTACCCCACTAGTTACAACCTGCCAACCCGAAAATGACCTGTTTATCCCTACTCTCTGTTTTCTGTCCGTTAACCAATCCTCTATGCGTGCTAATAGGTTACCCCCAACCCTATGAGCCCTTATCTTGTGTAACAACCTTTTATGTGGCACCTTATCGAATGCCTTTTGAAAATCCAAATATACTACATCCACTGGTTCCCCTTTATCTACCCTGTTACTTACATCCTCAAAAAACGCTAAAAAATTTGTCAAACGCGATTTCCCTTTCATAAAACCATGTTGACTCTGTCTAATCATATTATGATTTTCTAAGTGCCCCGTTACCATTTTCTTTATAATGGATTCCAGCATTTTCCCGATGACTGATGTAGACTAACTGGCCTGTTGTTCCCTGTTTTCTCTCTCCCTCCTTTCTTGAATAGCGAGGTTACATTTGCTACTTTCCAATCTGCTGGGGCCGTTTTGGAATCTAGGGAATTTTGGAAGATCACAACCAATGCATCCACTATCTCTGCAGCCACCCTTTTAGAAACCTCGGATGTAGGCCATCAGGCCCAGGGGATTTATCGGCTTTTAGTCCCATTAGTTTCTCAAGTACTTTCTCTGTACTGATATTAATTAATTTAAGTTCCTCACTCTCATTAGCCTCTTGGGTCCCCACTATTTCTGATGTGCTTTTTGTGTTTTCTACTGTGAAGACAGATACAAAATATTTATTTAATATCTCTGCCATTTCCTGATTCCCCATTATAATTTCTCCTGTCTCAGCCTCTAAGGGACCAACGTTTACTTTTGCTACTCCCTTCCTTTTTACATACTTGTAGAAGCTCTTACAATCTGTTTTTATATTTCTTGCTAGTTTACTCTCATATTCTATTTTCTCCCTTTTTATCAATTTTTTGGTCATCCTTTGTTGGTTTCCAAAACTCTCCCAATCCTCAGGCTTACTACTCTTCTTGGCAGTATTATTGGCATTTTCCTTTAATCTAATACTATCCTTAACTTCTTTAGTAGCCATGATGTGGAGATGCCGGTGATGGACTGGGGTGGACAAATGTAAGGAATCTTACAACACCAGGTTATAGTCCAACAAATTTATTTTAAAATCACAAGCTTTCGGAGATTATCTCCTTCGTCAGATGATTGAATGAAAAGGCTCTCAAATCGCATATCTTATACGATGTTGGGACAGCATCACACCAATCAAAAGGTGTCGTTGTTATTCAAACAGGCCAGTCACGGAGAACAGCACGTCCCAGTACACTCGATATACATTGTGTCTTTTACACAGGCAGGCAGAAAGAAACTTAAAATGGCAGAGAGAGAGAGAGAGAGAATTTTAAAAAACATATAAATTTTTTCCCCCTTTTTGCTGGTGGGGTTACGTGTAGCGTGACATGAACCCAAGATCCCGGTTGAGGCCGTCCTCATGGGTGCGGAACTTGGCTATCAACTTCTGCTCGACGATTTTGCGTTGTCGTGTGTCTCGAAGGCCGCCTTGAGAACGCTTGTTATCTTCGGGTAAGCGTTCTCCAAGGCGGCCTTCGAGACACACGACAACGCAAAATCGTCGAGCAGAAGTTGATAGCCAAGTTCCGCACCCATGAGGACGGCCTCAACCGGGATCTTGGGTTCATGTCACGCTACACGTAACCCCACCAGCGAAAAGGGGGAAAAAATTTATATGTTTTTTAAAATTCTCTCTCTCTCTCTCTCTGCCATTTTAAGTTTCTTTCTGCCTGCCTGTGTAAAAGACACAATGTATATCGAGTGTACTGGGACGTGCTGTTCTCCGTGACTGGCCTGTTTGAATAACAACAACACCTTTTGATTGGTGTGATGCTGTCCCAACATCGTATAAGATATGCGATTTGAGAACCTTTTCATTCAATCATCTGACGAAGGAGATAATCTCCGAAAGCTTGTGATTTTAAAATAAATTTGTTGGACTATAACCTGGTGTTGTAAGATTCCTTACATTTAACTTCTTTAGTTAGCCACAGATGGATCACTTTTCCCGTGGAGTTTTTATTTCTCAATGGAATGTATATTTGTTGAGAATATTGAAATATTTCTTTAAATATTTGCCATTGCTTATCTACCGTCATACCCTTTAATCTAATTTCGCAATCTACGTTAGTCAGCTCGCCCCTCATACCTCTGAAATTGGCTTTATTTAAGTTTAAGACTCTAATTTCTGACTGAAGTACGTCACTCTCAAAATCAATGTGAAATTCTTTCATATTATGATCATTCTTCCCCAGAGGATCCTTTACTGTGAGATTAGTAATGAACCCTGTCTCATTACACAATACAAGATCTAAAATAGCCTGTTCCCTGCTTGGTTCAATGACGTATTGCTCTAGGAAACCGTCTTGAATGCATTCCATGAACTCGT
The DNA here is from genome assembly GCF_035084215.1 of Heptranchias perlo. Taxonomy (NCBI): domain Eukaryota; kingdom Metazoa; phylum Chordata; class Chondrichthyes; order Hexanchiformes; family Hexanchidae; genus Heptranchias; species Heptranchias perlo. The sequence goes on along the minus strand of NC_090331.1, from coordinate 91,319,218 downwards.
CTTCCAGACTATCTTTGCCAATTTGATTTGCCCAGTCTATATGAATATTAATGTCCCCCATGATTACTGTAGTACATTTGTTACAAGTTCCTATTATTTCATGATTACTACTCTGACCAACGGTATATTACTATTAGGGAGCCTATAAACTACTAAAGAGTGATTAGAAATGAGCCCTCACCAGTGATTTTCTAGATCACAGTTGAGTTACTGAAAGACAGTAAACTTCAAGGGAGTAGATATTGACACCACTGTGTCAGCCAATGAGTTGGCTGACACAGTGGTGAGGGGCGGGTCTTAAGAGTCTCTGAACTCATGACTGAAATTATAGCAAAGTCTCCTGATAAAAGCAGGATTACTTCTCCAGCAAAATGCAGTGAGTGGAGGATAGTTAAATAATATAAATGATATGCGTAAAATCAATCCCAGTCACTCACAGCAGTGCGGACTCCAGGCGGGATTGACGGGGGAATTACCCAATCATCTCCATTCTGGCCAGGAATAGTGGTGTCACTATATGCAGTCAAACTTGAATTTGAGGGGAGAGACAGAGGGGGGGGGGGGGGTAAATTCACATTGCAATTTATAGACAAGAACACTGACTACACTTCAAAAATACTTCATTGACTGTGCAGTGCTTTAGGATGTCCTGAGGTCATGAAAACCACTGTAGAAATGCCAGACTCTCTCTCTCTTTTCCTTTCTTTCTTTACAGGGGCAGCCTGATAGCTCAGGTAGATGAGCTGTTGATTCCCAAGTCATTACCCATGGGTTATGTATTTTCTTGTACAATTATAGCAGTCAATTCTTTGTATATAGAATTTCATAGAATTTACAACACAAACAGGCCATTCGGCCCAACTGGTCCGTCCCAGTGTTTACACTCCACACGAGCCTCCTCCCACCCCTCTTCATCTCACTCTATCAGCATAAGCTTCAATTCTTTTCCCCCATATGTGTTTATCTAACTTCCTCTTAAATACATCTACGCTATTCGCCTTAACCACTCCTTGTGGTAGCGAGTTCCACATTCTAACCACTCTCTGGGTAAAGAAATTTCTCCTAAATTCCTTACTGGATTTATTAGTGACTACCTTATATTTATAGCCCTAGTTTTGGACTCCCCCACAAGTGGAAACATCTTCTCTGCGTCTACCCTAATAAACCCTTTCATAATCTTAATGTCCTCTATTAGGTCACCCCTTTTCTAGAGAAAAGAGCCCCAGCCTATTCAATCTTTTCTGATAGTTATAACCTCTCAGTTCTGGTATCATCCTTGCAAATCTTTTTTGCATCTTCTCCAGGACCTTTATATCCTTGTTATACTATGGAGTTGTACAGTCATATATAAATTCTGACCTTTAGATCCAATAACAGTTCTCAATTGTATCATTTAACAGGCCAGTGGACCTGGCCTCCTGAAACAAATCAGGGTTTTCCTCACTGTGGGCTGGTTCTGCAGCTAAGAAAATGTCCTCATTGATAAAAGCCCATTAGACGTGCCCATCAGCCCTGAAAATGACTGATAGTAGGTTAAGACATAATTACATGTCGTAAAGTGATTTCAATATAACACCACATAGATTTAATTTGCTAAACACTAATTAACTCTGCAAATCTCAGGCTCAACCTTCACCTCTGCAAATTACACCAGAGTTCTGGCAAGAAAGTAGAATGTAAAAATAGCTCATTCTAATGATGTTGGGTGAGTAGAGGCATCGGGGAGTGGGAGGTATGGCAGCTAAGCACGAGTTTCTGGACATACCCTAGGCTTTTAAAAGAAAAGCAAGTTCATTTTATAGATATTTTCATTTGAAGGGCTTCTGTGAGAATTTATTTGGCACAAATGGACAGCCTGTGATGTTGTGAGCTACAGGGACCTTGTAACATGTCTATAGATAAATTGATTAAAATAAAATAAAATAAAATGTGGGACCTTGGTTCAAATCCAGCCCAGAGTGATGGGTGAAAGCCTTCTCTACTGTTTGCAGAAGTCTTATGCGAAATGAATCTAGGCAGTCACAATTCAGTACCCATTTGGACTCAAGCCGTAGCACAAATGACTCTCCATCTGGCACTAATTGGTGCTAAACTGGCAATCTCACTCAGAGGCAGTGGGTACTTGACATCAGAAATTGAAAATAAACCCTCAGGTGTGGTGAGAGGTAACCCACCTGAGGTTGGGGCTGAGGCACATTGTTGGGACAGAGTAGAGGGAGTTTTACTCTGTATCTAAATGTGCTATACCTGACCAGACAGGCAGGGCTGTCCTCTCTCCTCCGTCTTGTTCGTGTGGTGTATCGAACCCTTTGCCGAGTCCATCAGGAGGGATGCAGGAATAAGAGGGGTGACGATCCCAGGCAGCGGAGGCACTCAGGTCAAGGCCTCCCTGTACATGGATGACGTCGCCGTCTTTTGCTCGGATCAGCTCTCGGTCCGCAGATTGATGAGCATCTGCGACCAGTTCGAACTGGCCTCGGGGGCCAGGGTAAATCGTAGAAAGAGCGAGGCCGTGTTCTTTGGGAACTGGACCGACTGATCCTTTGTCCCCTTCACCGACAGGTCGGATTACCTGAAGGTGCTGGGGATCTGGTTTGGAGGGGCTGGGGCGTGCACCAAAAACTGGGAGGAGCGTATTTCCAAGGTGAGGCAGAAACTGGGACTGTGGGATCGATGATCCCTCTCGATCATGGGCAAGAGCCTGGTCATCAGGTGCGAGGTGCTCTCGGTGTTGCTGTACGTGGCGCAGGTCTGGCCCATACCTCGCTCCTGCGCCGCGACAGTCACCCGAGCCATCTTCCGCTTTGTCTGGAGATCAAAAATGGACCATGTCCGCAGGGTCACCATGTACAAATCTCCAGAGAAAGGGGGGAAAGGCGTGCCCAACGTGGCCCTCATCCTGATGGCCACCTATGTGTGCGGCTGCATAGACCCTCAGTACGCAAACACAAAGTGTCACTACGTGCTGAGGTTCTACCTATCCCCGGTGTTGAGAAGGATGGGCCTGGCCACGCTGCCATGGAACGCTCCATCCAGTTGGACTGTTCCGCCCCACCTGTCCTTCGTGGAAAGGTTTGTGCAGAAAAACACCTTTGACCACAAGGCGATCAGTAAGTGGTCCGCACGTAACGTCCTCGAGACCCTGCGGGAAAAGGAGATGGTGGATCCTGTCGGTTGGTTCCCCGAGCAGACTGTCAATGTCATTTGGCAGAACGCCTCATCGCCAGAGCTTTCAAACAAGCACCAAGACCGAGCTTGGCTGGTGGTGAGAAGGGCCCTTCCCGTCAGATCCTTCATGTACTCCCGGACTCTCAGCGCCACCGCGCGCTGTCCCCGAGGAGGCTGCGGTGGAGACGAGACCGTCACCCATCTCCTTCTGGAATGTGCCTTTGCAAAGAAGGTCTGGAGAGAGATGCAGTGGTATCTGTCCAGGTTCGTCCCGAGCAGTTCCGTTACACAGGATTCTGTGCTCTACGGGCTGTTCCCGGGGACGCACACCGAGACGGACATCAACTGCTGCTGGAAGACCATCAACTCGGTGAAAGACGCCCTTTGGTCTGCCCGAAACTTGCTGGTCTTCCAGTGCAAGGAGCTGTCTTCGACCGAGTGTTGCGGACTGGCACATTCCAAGGTCCAGGACTATGTGCTCAGGGACGCACTGAGGATGGGTGCGGCCGCCGCAAAGGCTCTGTGGGGAAAGGCAACCGTTTAGAGCCTTCCCGCCATTGTAAACCGAGGGGCTGCAATCAGGGAAAAACCCCCTCGGGCAGAATGTAAAATTCTAACTGATGTAATGTAACTGTAATGAATCTGTAATGAACCTGGAAAGAATCTGTAACATACCTGTTATCAAAAATGTGTATTGAGTGTATTGCAATGAGGCACCCTCGAGTGTCATGAACTGTAATTATGTCCAATGTGTTTCATTGAACTGTACTTGATGTAACCTGCAAATTGTATAATCTGTATTGTGTACGTTTGGAATGTGATATGACAACTGTATTGTATGTATTGCTGCAAATTTTATGAATAAAGTATATTTTTTGAACAAAAAATACCTGGCATTTATATAGTGTCTTCACAACCTCAGGATATCCCAAAGCACTTTAACTTTGAAGTGTCGGTACTGTTGTACTGTAGGAAACACAGCAGCCAATTTACGCACTGCAAGGTCCCACAAACAGCAATGAGATAATGACCAGATAATCTGTTTCAGTGATGTTGGTTGAGGGATAAATATTGTCTAGCACACTGGGGAGATCTCACCTGCTTTTCTTCGAATAGTGCCAAAGAATCTTTTATATCCACCTGAGAGGGCAGACGGGGCCTCGGTTTAACGTTTCATCCAAAAGACGGCACCTCCGACAGTGCAGCACCCCCTCAGTACTGCGCTGGAAGAGTCAGCCTAGATTTTATGCTCAAGTGTTTGGAGTGGGACTTGAACCTACAACCTTCTGACTTAGTAGGTGAGAGTGCTACCCACTGAGCCACGGCTGATACCAGAGCTCACGTAGCTCTGAAAATGGAAAGTACTAAAAGCCTCTGATCTGACGGACACTAATCTTACAACAAAAAAAAGTTTTAAAAGAATATCAATCTAGTACTTCCCCTCTAGTTCCTCCCAGATGTTCCTGTAGGTAGGAAATGGATTGTATATTCGATGCTTTTACCTTTCTTTCCACAAGACATATTTGGAAATGTGGTTATTCCATTCAGCAGATCTAAATTTTAAACGTCTAACACTTGAATCCAAACCAGAAGATTGAAATAACCCAAATTCTGATCCTTGCTGCAGTTTAAATAAACATTTTAAAATCCCGTCCAGAACAAACTGCCTATGGACCTTTCCATGACTAATCTGCGGATGTGAACTCATCAGTAATGAACCTTCAAGTTAAGAATCAAAAGCTCATCTACTCGAGTTACCAAACTACCCTTATAGAACGGGTTTTATGTTTTCCCAGGCTATTGGCATTTTAAAATATTTTATGCAACATGAAATATTGTTGGCACAGATATGCCGCACAACAATGAACATTATGATAAGATGAATATTTCAAATCATTTTAGAAAAACTGTAGAGCTATCTGCCTCACACTCCTTATTACAAGAGCATTTACCATGATTATGGTGCACAGTTAAACAAAGGAAACTGAACTGAACACTAACAGAAATAAGTAAGCATACCAAGACTAACGTCTGGATAGTGGACCCACCCTCCCTTCCTATCTTCAATAATGATGGGTCTGCACATAGAGTTGATCCAATTATGTGCTTCATTTTAAACCTAATGGAGTCTCTGTAATGGGTACTAACAGCTTTCTGACTCAGAGGCGGGAGTGCTACCACTGAGCCACAGCTGAACCAGAGTCTGCGTGTGTCTGAAATGGAAAGTACTGAAAGCCTTTGATCTGAACAGACACTAAATTTACAACAAAAAAAAGTTTTAAAAGAATAACAATCTAGTACTTCCTCTAGTTTCTCCCAGATGTTCCTGTAGGTAGGAAATGGATTGTATATTCGATGCTTTTACATTTCTTTCCACATATCATATTTGGAAATTCCGTTCAACTGTTCGTGGATATTCTGATTGTTTTTCATGAATAAATATTATTTGAGCAACTTAAATAAAACGCAGCTATGGTCTTCAAGACTATCAGTGCCAGCAGCCATTAGCATCAGGATTTATCAACAGGCTTCTTCAAGAGCCTGTCGTCCTGGTGAGGGGGCCTTCAGCCATGTAGTGAGGTCTGGAAGAATGTATAATGTTGCCCCTGGCAATCTCTCAATGTATTACATTATCTTTCAAAATTCTGACAACCACCTGACAACTTACTAACAAAAATTCTTGAGGTGTCAGTTTAACATGCAGTGATTAATTGTGTCAGTTTTGGCACATATTACACAGCTAAATAGTAATAATCAATTATATTACGGCATCATTGCCCCTGACAAGTAAAGCTTGCTATAAAGTACTAAATTGATTTTTTTTCTAAAACAAAGAAATATTTGTGTATCAATGCTTTATTCTGCAGCGTTGAGTGCAAATAGGTAACTGGCATTATAGGTTTTGATGCAGATAACAATTTATTATGGTACTATTTGAAACATTTTATAACTGTATTAATAACTACACTGAACTTATATTAAATTTAAACCTTCAAGGGAGCTAGCACAAGTTTAAAATATTGAGTTCATCAGTGCAATTTGCTTCCCCTACCAGAGGTCATTTGAAGATGTACCTGCTTTTTTCAGTGCTTGACAGATGATTCCCAGCATGTTCTCATTCTGACGGTACAAAGTCTCTTTAGCTGTACCCTAAATTGTGTCCCGTTCATCCATCCCCTGAAGTGCTCGCTGACCTACATTGGCTCCCGGTCCAGCAACACCTCGATTTTAAAATTCACATCCTCATGTTCAAATCTCTCCGTGGCCTCGCCCCTCCCTATCTCTGTAACCTCCTCCCTATCTCTGTAACCTCCTCCAGCTCTACAACCCTCCGAGATCTCTGCGCCCCTCCAATTCTGGCCTCTTGCGCATCATCGATTTTTATCGCTCCACTATTGGTGGCCGTGCCTTCAGCTGCCTAGGCCCTAAACTCTGGAATTCCTTCCCTAAACCTCTCCACCTCGCCACCTCTCTCCTCCTTTAAGATGCTCTTTAAAACCTACCTCTTTGACCAAGCTTATGGTCACACGTCCTAATAGTGCCTTTTGTTTGATAATGTTCCTGTGAAGTGCCTTGGAAGTTTTACTATGTTGAAGCTGTATAAATGCAAGTTGCTGTTGTTGCCATCAATAACTTTGCAAAGGGCCTCTACGATGACATTCCATGGAGTGTGCTTTGAAACTGCACACGCAAAGGTCCTTAATCATTTTGATGTGGCACCCAAGTCTGGAAACCCATTGGTTTGTGGTTGGGGGAGAAATCAAACAGAAACTCATTATAATTATCCCAAGTCAGCGAGTGCAGTGTACATCATAAGTCAACAATGTTTGGACATACTACAGATTTTGTGTTGTTGAGCATGATTTGTAATGCTTCTTTTGGCAAATGAAAACTCCTGAATGTTATATGAAGTGCTACTAACTTGTCACATTTATTTAATTAAACTATATTAGCAGCGTACCATTCGAAGTATTAAAGGGATGGAAAGGGAGGTGCAGCTTGAGAGCACTTGCAATGAAAGTATTATAAACATATTATTCACAACCTCAGGACGTCCCAAATCACTTCACAGCCAATTAAGTACTTTTTGTTGTAGTGTAGTCACTGTTATAATGCTGGAAATGTGGCAGCCAATGTGCGCACAGCAAGGTCCCACAAAAAGCAATGAGATAACCAACAGATAATCTGTTTTAGTGATGTTGGTTGAGGGATAAATACTGGCCAGGACACCGGGGAGAACTCGTCTTCAAAATAGTGCTGTGGGATCTTTTACTTTCACCCGAGAGGGCAGACGGGGCCTCGGCTTAACGTCTCATCCGAAAGACAGGTGCACAGGCTTCTGAAATGGAGGATACTTAACAACCATGCAAGTCACGTCCCTCATTGGAGGAGATGACGGAAGTTGATCTGGATAGAGTGGGGGATTCTACCACCCAGTGGGACCGTGCCATGGCAGGGTTGCATACATGGCAGGCTGCCAACGGGCAGCTTAATGTTGCAGGGGATCGAATACGTTTTGTTTCCTTCTAAAGTTGTTTTTGCGGATGAAACCCAATTAAATTGAAAGTTTTCTGATCGGAGACTCTCGATTTTATTTTTGACCCCATATTTGCCTGCAACTGATCTCACACGAATTCAGAAAACAAGAAACCTGAGAACAGAATTACTAATAAGAACAAAATTGCAAAACCTAAGCCCACACTTGGAGTATTGTGCACAGTTCTGGTCTCCGTATTACAAAAAGGATATAGAGGCACTGGAGAAGGTGCATAAAAGATTCACAAGGGTGATACCAGAACTGAGAAGTTATAACTATCAGAAAAGACTGGGGCGCTTTACTTTAGAAAAGAGAAGGCTGAGGGGTGACCTGATAGAGGTCTTTAAAATTATGAAGGGGTCTGAACCAGAGGAGAGATGAGATGAAATTTTTTTAAAGCAGCAATTTGTTATGATCTGGAATGCACTGCCTGAAAGGGTGGTGGAAGCAGATTCAATGATAACTTTCAAAGGGAATTGGATAAATACTTGAAGGGGGAAAGTATGCAGGGCTATGGGGAAAGGGCAGGGGAGTGGGACTGATTGGATAGCTCTTTCAAAGAGCCGGCACAGGCACAATGGGCCCAATGGCCTCCTTCTGTGCTGTATCATTCTATGATTCTATGACTTTATGAGAGGGTAGACGTAAAGAAGATGTTTTCACGTGTGGGAGAGTCCAAAACTAGGGGTAATAAATATAAGATAGTCACTAATAAATCCAATAAGGAATTTAGGAGAAATTTCTTTACCCAGAGAGTGGTTAGAATGTGGAACTCGCTACAACATGGAGTAGTTGAGGTGAATAGCATAGATGCATTTAAGGCAAAGCTGGATAAACACATGAGGGTGAAAGGAATAGAAGGATATGCTGATAGGGTGAGATGAAATAGGGTGGGAGGAGGCTCGTGTGGAGCATAAACACCAGCACGGACCGGTTGGGCCGAATGGCCTGTTGCTGTGCTGTAAATTCGATGTAATTCTATGTAAAGACAGAAAGTAAATGTGTGCACAGAGTTCTGATGAAGGGACTCTATCTGAAACTTCAACTCATCTTTCTCACATGTCACTACAGTATTGTAAACAGAAAATGCTGGAAACTCACTGCATCTGAAAAGTGGAAACACAGGTTAATGTTTCGGTAGTGATCCTTGGTCAGAACTCTTTACAGATGTGGGCCGACTGTATATACCCAGCATCTTTTGTTTTTATACAGTACCGTGTATGTCTGGGACCTGACAGGCTGCAACTGCAGCCCTGAACAGGGAAGGCATTTCTTTTTGATAATTTTAGTTCTGTCACAAATTGGAGCAAGTCTTTTTTAATTGATCCATAAGGATGACACTGAGTTGCCCCAATGTCATCGGCAGAACAAACAAATTGACACGTGCTAGCCTTTTGTGAAGGGGCACAACTAATAAAGGGAAGGATGACTAAAAGAATAATAAAGAGGGAGAAAATAAATTATGAGAGTAAACTAGCAAGAAATATAAAAACTGACAGTAAAAGCTTCTACAAGTGTATAAAAATGAAGAGGGTAGCTAAAGTAAACATTGGTCCCTTAGAGGATGAGACTGGGGAAATAATAATGGAAAACAAGGAAATGGCAGAGGAATTGAACAGATATTTTGTATCTGTCTTCACAGTAGAAGACACTAATAATATACCAATAATAGCAGAAAATCAAGGGGCAAAGGGGAGGGAGGAACTAAAAACAATCACCATCACCAGAGAAAAAGTACTAGGTAAACTAATGGGTCTAAAGGCTGACAAGTCCCCTGGACCTGATGGCTTGCATCCGAGGGTCTTAAAGGAAGTGGCTACAGAGATAGTGGATGCATTGGTTGTAATCTTCCAGAAATCACTAGATTCTGGAAAGGTCCCAGCCGATTGGAAAACCGCAAACGTAACACCCCCATTCAAGAAGGGAGTGAAACAGAAAGCAGGTAACTATAGACCAGTTAGCCTAACATCTGTCATTGGGAAAATGCTAGAATCCATTATTAAGGAAGTAGTAGCAGGACATTTGGAGACTCATAATACAATCAAGGAGTGTCAACATGGTTTTATGAAGGGGAAATCATGTCTGACAAATTTATTAGAGTTCTTTGAGGAAGTAACGGGCAGGGTGGATGAAGGGGAACCAATGGATGCAGTATATTTGGATTTCCAAAAGGCATTCGATAAGGCGCCACATAAAAGATTACTGCACAAGATAAGAGCTCATGGTGTTGGGGGTAATATACTGGCATGGATAGAGGATTGGCTAACTAACAGAAAACAAAGAGTCGGGATAAAAGGGTCATTTTCAAAATGGCAATCTGTAACTAGTGGGGTGCCACAGGGCTCAGTGCTGGGGCCTCAACTATTTACAATATATATCAATGACTTGGATGAAGGAACAGAGTGTCTTGTGGCCAAATTTGCTGATGATACAAAGTTAGGTGGAAAAGCAAGTTGCAATGAGGACACAAAGTGTCTGCAAAGGGATATTGACAGGTTAAGCGAATGGGCAAAAATTTGGCAGATGGAATATAATGTGGGAAAATGTGAAGTCATCCACTTTGGGAGGAAAAATAAAAAAGCAAAATATTATTTGAATGGAGAAATACTACAAAATGCTGCGGTACAGAGGGATCTGGGTGTCCTCAGACATGAAACACAAAAAGTCAACATATAGGTGCAGCAGGTAATCCGGAAGGCAAACGGAATGTTGGCCTTTATTTCTAGGGGGATGGAGTATAAAAGCAGGGAAGTCATGCTACAACTGTACAGGGTGCTGGTGAGACCACACCTGGAGTACTGCGTACAGTTCTGGTGCCCTTATTTAAGGAAGGACATTGGAGGCAGTTCAGAGAAGGTTCACTAGGTTGATTCCGGGTATGGAAGGGTTGTCTTATGAGGAAAGATTGAACAGGTTGGGTCTATACTCATTGGAGTTTAGAAGAATGAGAGGAGATCTTATTGAAACATACAAGATTCTGAGGGGACTCGATAGGGTAGATGCTGAGAGGATGTTACCCCTCATGGGGGAATCTAAAACTAGGGGGCAAAGTCTCAGAATAAGGGGTCACCTGTTTAAGACGGAAATGAGGAGGAATTTCTTCTCCCAGAGGGTCGTGAATTTTTGGAATTCTTTACCCCAAAAAGCTGTGGAGGCTGAGTCATTGAATACATTCAAGGCTGAGTTAGACAAATTTTTGATCAGCAAGGGAGTCAAAGGATATGAGGAAAGGGCGGGAAAGTGGAGTTGAGATAAAAATCAGATCAGCCATGATCTCATTAAATGGCGGAGCAAGCTCGAGGGGCCGAATGGCCTACTTCTGCTCCTATCTTTTATGGTCTTATGGAACTTAACCATAAAATACACTTTCAGCAAGGACACTCGCAAAGCTAAATCATAATATTATTGCTTGTGTCGGTAAGACACTCTGTGCTTTGCAGTGCCCACCGGTCGCGGAAAGCCTCAAGCTTACCGGTGGGCACCGTGTGCTCCTTCTGCAGGGCCACCCGGGCGCGGACAAGACTGAGGGAGAGAGGTGAACAGCCAGGTGACCACCCCCCCCGTGGGTCTCGTCCTAGGCCAAGCCCAGGAACAGACGCAATAGAAGGTCCTCCGACTTGCCCAACCGTCTCTGCATCTATTGGCTAAAGATCAGGAATGTTGGGATAAAGTGAAACAAATTGGAACATGTGCCCTGACCTAATACAGACATTCAGAAGGGATGAATGCACGTCCATAATTACATAAATCATGCTCAGTGCAAGGAACTATAAATCCTTTGTCGTGGGGCAAAGTCTTGTGAATCCTATTTGAGATTGATAGAAACAGGGCCATCCACAAGCAATTAGATTATGACCCTCACTTAATGGAACCGAATCATTGCAAATCGTGGTCACGGGTGGGCGACAAGCAGAATACAGGCAGGCCCTGACCCATAACACAGAAACACTAGTTGACGCACTTGTGCTATTATTTGGATTGTCTCCACAAGGTAGCGTGGGCAGGTGCATTGGGTTTGATGCCAGGTGGTTCAACAACAACTTGCATTTATACGGCGCCTTCGGGGCGGTAAAAATGTCCCAAGTTGCTCCGCAGGAGCGTGATCAGACAAAATTTGACCCCAAGCCCACAAGGAGATATTAGGGCAGGTGACCAAAAGCCAAGCCAAAGAGGTTGGTTTTAATACTAATAACTTGCAAACTATCTTGAGCAGAGCAGAGCTGAGCAGAGCAGCACTTGCACCGTGAGCAGTTGCACAGAGTGCTGATCCTGGGCAGTGAAAGCCTGAACCTCTCTCCAATCTGCAGGACCCGCCCCGCCCCGCCCCGCCCGCCAATAGCAGCGTTCACTGGAGCTCTTCCGCTGGAAGCAGGCTCCGCGCAGACACGTGCCCGGCCCCGGACACCCCGGACAGGGAGCAGGAGCAGGGCCGGCATGGCACCCACCGACCTGGGTACCGAGCTTATATACTACCGGGGGGGGGGGGTGTTTGCACGGATCCCGGGTGATTGAGGGGGGGAGGGGGTGTTTGCACGGATCCCGGGGATTGAGGGGGGGAGGGGGGTGTTTGCACGGATTGAGGGGGGAGGGGGTGTTTGCACGGATCCCGGGGATTGAGGGGGGAGGGGGTGTTTGTACGGATCCCGGGGATTGAGGGGGGAGGGGGGTGTTTGTACGGATCCCGGGGATTGAGGGGGGAGGGGGTGTTTGCACGGATCCCGGGGATTGAGGGGGGAGGGGGGTGTTTGTACAGATCCCGGGGATTGAGGGGGGTGTTTGCACGGTTCCCGGGTGATTGAGGGGGGAGGGGGGTGTTTGCACGGATCCCGGGGATTGAGGGGGGAGGGGGGTGTTTGTACGGATCCCGGGGATTGAGGGGGGAGGGGGGTGTTTGCACGGATCCCGGGGATTGAGGGGGGAGGGGGGTGTTTGTACGGATCCCGGGGATTGAAGGGGGGAGGGGGGTGTTTGTACAGATCCCGGGTGATTGAGGGGGGGAGGGGGGTGTTTGCACGGATCCCGGGGATTGAGGGGAGGGGGGGGTGTTTGCACGGATCCCGGGTGATTGAGGGGGGGAGGGGGGTGTTTGCACGGATCCCGGGGATTGAGGGGGGAGGGGGGTGTTTGCACGGATCCCGGGGATTGAGGGGGGAGGGGGGTGTTTGTACAGATCCCGGGGATTGAGGGGGGAGGGGGTGTTTGTACGGATCCCGGGGATTGAGGGGGGAGGGGGTGTTTGTACAGATCCCGGGGATGGAGGGGGGAGGGGGGTGTTTGTACAGATCCCGGGTGATTGAGGGGGGGAGGGGGGTGTTTGTACAGATCCCGGGGATTGAGGGGGGAGGGGGTGTTTGTACAGATCCCGGGGATGGAGGGGGGAGGGGGTGTTTGTACGGATCCCGGGGATTGAGGGGGGGAGGGGGGTGTTTGTACGGATCCCGGGGATTGAGGGGGGGAGGGGGGTGTTTGTACGGATCCCGGGGATTGAGGGGAGGGGGGGGTGTTTGCACGGATCCCGGGTGATTGAGGGGGGGAGGGGGTGTTTGTACGGATCCCGGGTGATTGAGGGGGGAGGGGGGTGTTTGTACAGATCCCGGGTGATTGAGGGGGGGAGGGGGTGTTTGTACGGATCCCGGGGATTGAGGGGGGGAGGGGGGTGTTTGTACAGATCCCGGGGATTGAGGGGGGAGGGGGTGTTTGTACAGATCCCGGGGATGGAGGGGGGAGGGGGTGTTTGTACGGATCCCGGGGATTGAGGGGAGGGGGGGGTGTTTGCACGGATCCCGGGTGATTGAGGGGGGGAGGGGGTGTTTGTACGGATCCCGGGGATTGAGGGGGGGAGGGGGGTGTTTGTACAGATCCCGGGGATTGAGGGGGGAGGGGGTGTTTGTACAGATCCCGGGGATGGAGGGGGGAGGGGGTGTTTGTACGGATCCCGGGGATTGAGGGGGGGAGGGGGGTGTTTGTACGGATCCCGGGGATTGAGGGGGGGAGGGGGGTGTTTGTACGGATCCCGGGGATTGAAGGGGGAGGGGGGTGTTTGTACGGATCCCGGGGATTGAGGGGGGAGGGGGGTGTTTGCACGGATCCCGGGGATTGAGGGGGGGGAGGGGGGTGTTTGTACGGATTGAGGGGGGGGAGGGGGGTGTTTGTACGGATCCCGGGGATTGAGGGGGGAGGGGGGTGTTTGTACGGATCCCGGGGATTGAGGGGGGGAGGGGGGTGTTTGTACGGATCCCGGGGATTGAGGGGGGAGGGGGGTGTTTGTACGGATCCCGGGGATTGAGGGGGGAGGGGGTGTTTGTACGGATCCCGGGGATTGAGGGGGGAGGGGGGTGTTTGTACGGATCCCGGGGATTGAGGGGGGAGGGGGGTGTTTGTACGGATCCCGGGGATTGAGGGGGGGGAGGGGGGTGTTTGTACGGATCCCGGGGATTGAGGGGGGAGGGGGGTGTTTGTACGGATCCCGGGGATTGAGGGGGGAGGGGGTGTTTGCACGGATCCCGGGGATTGAGGGGGGAGGGGGGTGTTTGTACGGATCCCGGGGATTGAGGGGGGAGGGGGGTGTTTGTACAGATCCCGGGGATTGAGGGGGGGAGGGGGGTGTTTGTACGGATCCCGGGGATTGAGGGGGGAGGGGGGTGTTTGTACGGATCCCGGGGATTGAGGGGGGAGGGGGGTGTTTGTACGGATCCCGGGTGATTGAGGGGGGAGGGGGGTGTTTGTACGGATTGAGGGGGGAGGGGGGTGTTTGTACGGATCCCGGGGATTGAGGGGGGAGGGGGTGTTTGCACGGATCCCGGGGATTGAGGGGGGAGGGGGGTGTTTGTACGGATCCCGGGGATTGAGGGGGGAGGGGGGTGTTTGTACAGATCCCGGGGATTGAGGGGGGGAGGGGGGTGTTTGTACGGATCCCGGGGATTGAGGGGGGGAGGGGGGTGTTTGTACGGATCCCGGGGATTGAGGGGGGGAGGGGGGTGTTTGTACGGATCCCGGGGATTGAGGGGGGGGAGGGGGGTGTTTGCACGGATCCCGGGTGATTGAGGGGGGGGGGGTGTTTGCACCGATCCCGGGGATTGAAGGGGGGGAGGGGGGTGTTTGCACGGATCCCGGGGATTGAAGGGGGGAGGGGGGTGTTTGCACGGATCCCGGGGATTGAGGGGGGAGGGGGTGTTTGCACGGATCCCGGGGATTGAAGGGGGGAGGGGGGTGTTTGCACGGATCCCGGGGATTGAAGGGGGGGAGGGGGTGTTTGTACGGATCCCGGGTGATTGAGGGGGGGAGGGGGGTGTTTGCACGGATCCCGGGGATTGAGGGGGGAGGGGGGTGTTTGTACGGATCCCGGGGATTGAGGGGGGGAGGGGGTGTTTGTACGGATCCCGGGGATTGAGGGGGGAGGGGGGTGTTTGCACGGATCCCGGGGATTGAGGGGGGAGGGGGGTGTTTGTACGGATCCCGGGGATTGAGGGGGGGAGGGGGTGTTTGCACGGATCCCGGGGATTGAGGGGGGGGAGGGGGTGTTTGTACGGATCCCGGGGATTGAGGGGGGAGGGGGGTGTTTGTACGGATCCCGGGGATTGAGGGGGGGAGGGGGTGTTTGCACGGATCCCGGTGATTGAGGGGGGGGAGGGGGTGTTTGTACGGATCCCGGGGATTGAGGGGGGAGGGGGGTGTTTGTACGGATCCCGGGGATTGAGGGGGGGGAGGGGGGGTGTTTGTACGGATCCCGGGGATTGAGGGGGGGAGGGGGTGTTTGTACGGATCCCGGGGATTGAGGGGGGAGGGGGGTGTTTGCACGGATCCCGGGGATTGAGGGGGGAGGGGGGTGTTTGTACGGATCCCGGGGATTGAGGGGGGGAGGGGGTGTTTGTACGGATCCCGGGGATTGAGGGGGGAGGGGGTGTTTGTACGGATCCCGGGGATTGAGGGGGGAGGGGGGTGTTTGTACGGATCCCGGGGATTGAGGGGGGGGAGGGGGGGTGTTTGCACGGATCCCGGGGATTGAGGGGGGAGGGGGTGTTTGTACGGATCCCGGGGATTGAGGGGGGAGGGGGTGTTTGTACGGATCCCGGGGATTGAGGGGGGGAGGGGGTGTTTGTACGGATCCCGGGGATTGAGGGGGGAGGGGGTGTTTGCACGGATCCCGGGGATTGAGGGGGGAGGGGGTGTTTGTACGGATCCCGGGGATTGAGGGGGGAGGGGGGTGTTTGCACGGATCCCGGGGATTGAGGGGGGAGGGGGGTGTTTGTACGGATCCCGGGGATTGAGGGGGGGAGGGGGGTGTTTGTACGGATCCCGGGGATTGAGGGGGGGGGAGGGGGTGTTTGTACGGATCCCGGGGATTGAGGGGGGGAGGGGGGTGTTTGTACGGATCCCGGGGATTGAGGGGGGAGGGGGTGTTTGCACGGATCCCGGGGATTGAGGGGGGAGGGGGGTGTTTGTACAGATCCCGGGGATTGAGGGGGGAGGGGGGTGTTTGTACGGATCCCGGGGATTGAGGGGGGGAGGGGGGTGTTTGTACAGATCCCGGGGATTGAGGGGGGAGGGGGGTGTTTGTACGGATCCCGGGGATTGAGGGGGGGAGGGGGGTGTTTGTACGGATCCCGGGGATTGAGGGGGGGAGGGGGGTGTTTGTACGGATCCCGGGGATTGAGGGGGGGGAGGGGGGTGTTTGCACGGATCCCGGGTGATTGAGGGGGGGGGGGGTGTTTGCACCGATCCCGGGGATTGAAGGGGGGGAGGGGGTGTTTGCACGGATCCCGGGGATTGAAGGGGGGGAGGGGGTGTTTGCACGGATCCCGGGGATTGAAGGGGGGAGGGGGGTGTTTGCACGGATCCCGGGGATTGAAGGGGGGGAGGGGGTGTTTGTACGGATCCCGGGGATTGAGGGGGGGAGGGGGGTGTTTGCACGGATCCCGGGGATTGAGGGGGGGAGGGGGGTGTTTGTACGGATCCCGGGGATTGAGGGGGGGAGGGGGGTGTTTGTACGGATCCCGGGGATTGAGGGGGGGAGGGGGGTGTTTGCACGGATCCCGGGGATTGAGGGGGGAGGGGGGTGTTTGTACGGATCCCGGGGATTGAGGGGGGGAGGGGGTGTTTGTACGGATCCCGGGGATTGAGGGGGGAGGGGGTGTTTGTACGGATCCCGGGGATTGAGGGGGGAGGGGGGTGTTTGTACGGATCCCGGGGATTGAGGGGGGGGAGGGGGGGTGTTTGTACGGATCCCGGGGATTGAGGGGGGAGGGGGGTGTTTGCACGGATCCCGGGGATTGAGGGGGGAGGGGGGTGTTTGTACGGATCCCGGGGATTGAGGGGGGGAGGGGGGTGTTTGTACGGATCCCGGGGATTGAGGGGGGGAGGGGGTGTTTGTACGGATCCCGGGGATTGAGGGGGGAGGGGGTGTTTGTACGGATCCCGGGGATTGAGGGGGGGGAGGGGGGGTGTTTGCACGGATCCCGGGGATTGAGGGGGGAGGGGGTGTTTGTACGGATCCCGGGGATTGAGGGGGGAGGGGGTGTTTGTACGGATCCCTGGGATTGAGGGGGGGAGGGGGTGTTTGTACGGATCCCGGGGATTGAGGGGGGAGGGGGTGTTTGCACGGATCCCGGGGATTGAGGGGGGAGGGGGTGTTTGTACGGATCCCGGGGATTGAGGGGGGAGGGGGTGTTTGTACGGATCCCGGGGATTGAGGGGGGAGGGGGTGTTTGCACGGATCCCGGGGATTGAGGGGGGAGGGGGTGTTTGTACGGATCCCGGGGATTGAGGGGGGAGGGGGTGTTTGTACGGATCCCGGGGATTGAGGGGGGGGAGGGGGGGTGTTTGCACGGATCCCGGGGATTGAGGGGGGAGGGGGTGTTTGTACGGATCCCGGGGATTGAGGGGGGAGGGGGTGTTTGTACGGATCCCGGGGATTGAGGGGGGGAGGGGGGTGTTTGTACGGATCCCGGGGATTGAGGGGGGAGGGGGGTGTTTGCACGGATCCCGGGGATTGTGGGGGGAGGGGGTGTTTGCACGGATCCCGGGGATTGAGGGGGGGAGGGGGGGTGTTTGTACGGATCCCGGGGATTGAGGGGGGAGGGGGGGTGTTTGCACGGATCCCGGGGATTGAGGGGGGAGGGGGGTGTTTGTACGGATCCCGGGGATTGAGGGGGGGAGGGGGTGTTTGTACGGATCCCGGGGATTGAGGGGGGAGGGGGTGTTTGTACGGATCCCGGGGATTGAGGGGGGGAGGGGGTGTTTGTACGGATCCCGGGGATTGAGGGGGGAGGGGGGTGTTTGTACGGATCCCGGGGATTGAGGGGGGAGGGGGTGTTTGTACAGATCCCGGGGATTGAGGGGGGAGGGGGGGGTGTTTGCACGGATCCCGGTGATTGAGGGGGGAGGGGGGTGTTTGTACAGATCCCGGGGATTGAGGGGGGAGGGGGGTGTTTGTACGGATCCCGGGGATTGAGGGGGGAGGGGGGTGTTTGTACAGATCCCGGGGATTGAGGGGGGAGGGGGGGGTGTTTGCACGGATCCCGGTGATTGAGGGGGGAGGGGGGTGTTTGTACGGATCCCGGGGATTGAAGGGGGGAGGGGGGTGTTTGTACGGATCCCGGGGATTGAGGGGGGAGGGGGGTGTTTGCACGGATCCCGGGGATTGAAGGGGGGAGGGGGGTGTTTGTACGGATCCCGGGGATTGAGGGGGGGAGGGGGTGTTTGCACGGATCCCGGGGATTGAGGGGGGGAGGGGGGTGTTTGTACGGATCCCGGGGATTGAGGGGGGAGGGGGGTGTTTGCACGGATCCCGGGGATTGAGGGGGGAGGGGGTGTTTGTACGGATCCCGGGTGATTGAGGGGGGGGAGGGGGGTGTTTGCACGGATCCCGGGGATTGAGGGGGGAGGGGGGTGTTTGCACGGATCCCGGGGATTGAGGGGGGAGGGGGGGTGTTTGCACGGATCCCGGGGATTGAGGGGGGAGGGGGGGTGTTTGCACGGATCCCGGGGATTGAGGGGGGAGGGGGGGTGTTTGCACGGATCCCGGTGATTGAGGGGGGAGGGGGTGTTTGTACGGATCCCGGGTGATTGAGGGGGGGGAGGGGGGTGTTTGTACGGATCCCGGGGATTGAAGGGGGGGAGGGGGTGTTTGTACGGATCCTGGGGATTGAGGGGGGAGGGGGTGTTTGTACGGATCCCGGGGATTGAGGGGGGGAGGGGGGTGTTTGTACAGATCCCGGGGATTGAGGGGGGAGGGGGGGTGTTTGCACGGATCCCGGGGATTGAGGGGGGAGGGGGGGTGTTTGCACGGATCCCGGTGATTGAGGGGGGAGGGGGTGTTTGTACGGATCCCGGGGATTGAGGGGGGGAGGGGGGGGTGTTTGCACGGATCCCGGGGATTGAGGGGGGAGGGGGTGTTTGTACAGATCCCGGGGATTGAGGGGGGAGGGGGGGGTGTTTGCACGGATCCCGGGGATTGAGGGGGGTGTTTGTACGGATCCCGGGTGATTGAGGGGGGGGAGGGGGGTGTTTGTACAGATCCCGGGGATTGAGGGGGGAGGGGGGTGTTTGTACGGATCCCGGGGATTGAGGGGGGAGGGGGGTGTTTGTACGGATCCCGGGGATTGAGGGGGGAGGGGGGTGTTTGTACGGATCCCGGGGATTGAGGGGGGAGGGGGTGTTTGTACGGATCCCGGGTGATTGAGGGGGGAGGGGGTGTTTGCACGGATCCCGGTGATTGAAGGGGGGAGGGGGGTGTTTGTACAGATCCCGGGGATTGAGGGGGGGGAGGGGGTGTTTGTACGGATCCCGGGTGATTGAGGGGGGAGGGGGGTGTTTGTACAGATCCCGGGGATTGAGGGGGGGGAGGGGGTGTTTGTACGGATCCCGGGTGATTGAGGGGGGAGGGGGGTGTTTGTACAGATCCCGGGGATTGAGGGGGGAGGGGGGTGTTTGTACAGATCCCGGGGATTGAGGGGGGAGGGGGGTGTTTGTACAGATCCCGGGGATTGAGGGGGGAGGGGGGTGTTTGTACAGATCCCGGGGATTGAGGGGGGAGGGGGGGGTGTTTGCACGGATCCCGGTGATTGAGGGGGGGAGGGGGGTGTTTGTACGGATCCCGGGGATTGAAGGGGGGAGGGGGGTGTTTGTACGGATCCCGGGGATTGAGGGGGAAGGGGGGTGTTTGTACGGATCCCGGGGATTGAGGGGGAAGGGGGGTGTTTGTACGGATCCCGGGGATTGAAGGGGGGAGGGGGGTGTTTGTACGGATCCCGGGGATTGAAGGGGGGAGGGGGGTGTTTGTACGGATCCCGGGGATTGAGGGGGGGGAGGGGGGTGTTTGTACAGATCCCGGGGATTGAGGGGGGAGGGGGGTGTTTGTACGGATCCCGGGGATTGAAGGGGGGGAGGGGGGTGTTTGTACGGATCCCGGGTGATTGAGGGGGGAGGGGGGTGTTTGTACGGATTGAGGGGGGGGAGGGGGTGTTTGTACGGATTGAGGGGGGGGAGGGGGGTGTTTGTACGGATCCCGGGTGATTGAAGGGGGGAGGGGGGTGTTTGTACGGATCCCGGGGATTGAGGGGGGAGGGGGGTGTTTGTACGGATCCCGGGTGATTGAGGGGGGGAGGGGGGTGTTTGTACGGATCCCGGGGATTGAGGGGGGGAGGGGGGTGTTTGTACGGATCCCGGGGATTGAGGGGGGGAGGGGGGTGTTTGTACGGATCCCGGGGATTGAGGGGGGGAGGGGGGTGTTTGTACGGATTGAGGGGGGGGAGGGGGGAGGGGGGTGTTTGTACAGATCCCGGGTGATTGAGGGGGGAGGGGGTGTTTGTACGGATCCCGGGGATTGAGGGGGGAGGGGGGTGTTTGTACGGATCCCGGGGATTGAGGGGGGAGGGGGTGTTTGTACGGATCCCGGGGATTGAGGGGGGGAGGGGGTGTTTGTACAGATCCCGGTGATTGAGGGGGGGAGGGGGGTGTTTGTACGGATCCCGGGGATTGAGGGGGGGAGGGGGGTGTTTGTACGGATCCCGGGGATTGAGGGGGGAGGGGGGTGTTTGTACGGATCCCGGGTGATTGAGGGGGGAGGGGGGTGTTTGTACGGATTGAGGGGGGAGGGGGGTGTTTGTACGGATCCCGGGGATTGAGGGGGGAGGGGGGTGTTTGTACGGATCCCGGGTGATTGAGGGGGGGAGGGGGGTGTTTGTACGGATCCCGAGGATTGAAGGGGGAGGGGGTGTTTGTACGGATCCCGGGGATTGAGGGGGGAGGGGGGTGTTTGTACGGATCCCGGGGATTGAGGGGGGAGGGGGGTGTTTGTACGGATCCCGGGGATTGAGGGGGGAGGGGGTGTTTGTACGGATCCCGGGGATTGAGGGGGGAGGGGGTGTTTGTACGGATCCCGGGGATTGAGAGGGGGAGGGGGGTGTTTGCACGGATCCCGGGGATTGAGGGGGGGAGGGGGGTGTTTGCACGGATCCCGGGGATTGAGGGGGGAGGGGGTGTTTGTACGGATCCCGGGGATTGAGGGGGGAGGGGGTGTTTGTACGGATCCCGAGGATTGAAGGGGGGAGGGGGGTGTTTGCACGGATCCCGGGGATTGAGGGGGGAGGGGGGTGTTTGTACGGATCCCGGGGATTGAGGGGGGTGTTTGCACGGATCCTGGGGATTGAAGGGGGGAGGGGGGTGTTTGTACGGATCCCGGGGATTGAGGGGGGAGGGGGGTGTTTGCACGGATCCCGGGGATTGAAGGGGGGAGGGGGGTGTTTGTACGGATCCCGGGGATTGAGGGGGGAGGGGGGTGTTTGCACGGATCCCGGGGATTGAAGGGGGGAGGGGGGTGTTTGTACGGATCCCGGGGATTGAGGGGGGAGGGGGGTGTTTGCACGGATCCCGGGGATTGAAGGGGGGAGGGGGGTGTTTGTACGGATCCCGGGGATTGAGGGGGGAGGGGGTGTTTGTACGGATCCCGGGGATTGAGGGGGGAGGGGGTGTTTGTACGGATCCCGGGGATTGAGAGGGGGAGGGGGGTGTTTGCACGGATCCCGGGGATTGAGGGGGGGAGGGGGGTGTTTGCACGGATCCCGGGGATTGAGGGGGGAGGGGGTGTTTGTACGGATCCCGGGGATTGAGGGGGGAGGGGGTGTTTGTACGGATCCCGAGGATTGAAGGGGGGAGGGGGGTGTTTGCACGGATCCCGGGGATTGAGGGGGGAGGGGGGTGTTTGTACGGATCCCGGGGATTGAGGGGGGTGTTTGCACGGATCCTGGGGATTGAAGGGGGGAGGGGGGTGTTTGTACGGATCCCGGGGATTGAGGGGGGAGGGGGGTGTTTGCACGGATCCCGGGGATTGAAGGGGGGAGGGGGGTGTTTGTACGGATCCCGGGGATTGAGGGGGGAGGGGGGTGTTTGCACGGATCCCGGGGATTGAAGGGGGGAGGGGGGTGTTTGTACGGATCCCGGGGATTGAGGGGGGAGGGGGGTGTTTGCACGGATCCCGGGGATTGAAGGGGGGAGGGGGGTGTTTGCACGGATCCCGGGGATTGAAGGGGGGAGGGGGGTGTTTGTACGGATCCCGGGGATTGAAGGGGGGAGGGGGGTGTTTGCACGGATCCCGGGGATTGAAGGGGGGAGGGGGTGTTTGTACGGATCCCGGGGATTGAAGGGGGGAGGGGGGTGTTTGCACGGATCCCGGGGATTGAAGGGGGGAGGGGGGTGTTTGCACGGATCCCAGGGATTGAGGGGGGTGTTTGCACGGTTCCCGGGTGATTGAGGGGAGGGGGGGTGTTTGCACGGATCCCGGGGATTGAGGGGGTTGTTTGCACGGATCCCAGGGATTGAGGGGGTTGTTTGCACGGATCCCGGGTGATTGAGGGGGGAGGGGGTGTTTGTACGGATCCCGGGGATTGAAGGGGGAGGCGGTGTTTGCACGGATCCCGGGGATTGAGGGAGAGAGGGGGGATGTTTGCACGGTTCCCGGGTGATTGGGGGAAAGAGGGGGGGATGTTTGCACGGTTCCCGGGTGATTGAGGGGGGAGGGGGTGTTTGTACGGATCCCGGGGATTGAGGGGGGTGTTTGCACGAAACCCTGGGGATTGAGGGGGGTGTTTGCACGGTTCCCAGGGATTGAGGGGGGAGGGGGGTGTTTGCACGGATCCCGGGGATTGAGGGGGGGGAGGGGGGTGTTTGTACGGATCCCGGGGATTGAGGGGGGGGAGGGGGGTGTTTGTACGGATCCCGGGGATTGAGGGGGGGGAGGGGGGTGTTTGTACGGATCCCGGGGATTGAAGGGGGGGAGGGGGGTGTTTGTACGGATCCCGGGTGATTGAGGGGGGAGGGGGGTGTTTGTACGGATTGAGGGGGGGGAGGGGGTGTTTGTACGGATCCCGGGGATTGAGGGGGGGAGGGGGGTGTTTGTACGGATCCCGGGTGATTGAAGGGGGGAGGGGGGTGTTTGTACGGATCCCGGGGATTGAGGGGGGAGGGGGGTGTTTGTACCGATCCCGGGTGATTGAGGGGGGGAGGGGGGTGTTTGTACGGATCCCGGGGATTACAGGGGGAGGGGGGTGTTTGTACGGATCCCGGGGATTGAAGGGGGGAGGGGGGTGTTTGTACGGATCCCGGGGATTACAGGGGGAGGGGGGTGTTTGCACGGATCCCGGGGATTGAGGGGGGAGGGGGTGTTTGTACGGATCCCGGGGATTGAGGGGGGGTGTTTGCACGGATCCCGAGGATTGAAGGGGGGAGGGGGGTGTTTGTACGGATCCCGGGGATTGAGGGGGGAGGGGGTGTTTGTACGGATCCCGGGGATTGAGGGGGGAGGGGGGTGTTTGTACGGATCCCGGGGATTGAGGGGGGAGGGGGGTGTTTGCACGGATCCCGGGGATTGAGGGGGGAGGGGGTGTTTGTACGGATCCCGGGGATTGAGGGGGGGTGTTTGCACGGATCCCGAGGATTGAAGGGGGGAGGGGGGTGTTTGTACGGATCCCGAGGATTGAGGGGGGAGGGGGTGTTTGTACGGATCCCGAGGATTGAAGGGGGGAGGGGGTGTTTGCACGGATCCCGGGGATTGAGGGGGGAGGGGGGTGTTTGTACGGATCCCGGGGATTGAGGGGGGTGTTTGCACGGATCCCGGGGATTGAGGGGAGAGGGGGGTGTTTGCACGGATCCCGGGGATTGAAGGGGGGAGGGGGGTGTTTGCACGGATCCCGGGGATTGAAGGGGGGAGGGGGGTGTTTGCACGGATCCCAGGGATTGAGGGGGATGTTTGCACGGTTCCCGGGTGATTGAGGGGAGGGGGGGTGTTTGCACGGATCCCGGGGATTGAGGGGGTTGTTTGCACGGTTCCCGGGTGATTGAGGGGGATGTTTGCACGGTTCCCGGGTGATTGAGGGGGGAGGGGGGTGTTTGCACGGATCCCAGGGATTGAGGGGGGTGTTTGCACGGATCCCGGGGATTGAGGGAGAGAGGGGGGATGTTTGCACGGTTCCCGGGTGATTGGGGGAAAGAGGGGGGGATGTTTGCACGGTTCCCGGGTGATTGAGGGAAAGAGGGGGGGATGTTTGCACGGTTCCCGGGTGATTGAGGGAGAGAGGGGGTGTTTGCACGGTTCCCAGGGATTGAGGGGGGTGTTTGCACGGATCCCGAGGATTGAGGGGGGAGGGGGTTGTTTGCACGGATCCCGGGGATTGAGGGGGGGAGGGGGGTGTTTGTACGGATCCCGGGGATTGAGGGGGGTGTTTGCACGGATCCCGGGGATTGAGGGGGGAGGGGGGTGTTTGTACGGATCCCGGGGATTGAGGGGGGTGTTTGCACGGTTCCCAGGGATTGAGGGGGGAGGGGGGTGTTTGTACGGATCCCGGGGATTGAGGGGGGTGTTTGCACGGTTCCCAGGGATTGAGGGGGGAGGGGGGTGTTTGTACGGATCCCGGGGATTGAGGGGGGAGGGGGGTGTTTGTACGGATCCCGGGGATTGAGGGAGAGAGGGGGTGTTTGCACGGATCCCGGGGATTGAGGGGGGAGGGGGTTGTTTGCACGGATCCCGGGGATTGAAGGGGGAGAGGGGGGGATGTTTGCACGGTTCCTGGGTGATTGAGGGAGAGAGGGGGTGTTTGCACGGATCCCGGGGATTGAGGGAGAGAGGGGGGGATGTTTGCACGGTTCCCGGGTGATTGGGGGAGAGAGGGGGGGATGTTTGCACGGTTCCTGGGTGATTGAGGGAGAGAGGGGGTGTTTGCACGGATCCCGGGGATTGAGGGAGAGAGGGGGGATGTTTGCACGGTTCCCAGGGGGGAGGGGGTTGTTTGCACGGATCCCGGGGATTGAAGGGGGAGAGGGGGTGTTTGCACGGTTCCCAGGGATTGAGGGGGGAGGGGGTTGTTTGCACGGTTCCCGGGTGATTGAGGGAGAGAGGGGGGTGTTTGCACGGTTCCCAGGGATTGAGGGGGGAGGGGGATGTTTGCACGGTTCCTGGGTGATTGAGGGGGGGAGGGGGATGTTTGCACGGATCCCGGGGATTGAAGGGGGAGAGGGGGGTGTTTGCACGGATCCCGGGGATTGAGGGAAAGAGGGGGGATGTTTGCACGGTTCCCGGGTGATTGAGGGAGAGAGGGGGGTGTTTGTACGGATCCCGGGGATTGAAGGGGGAGAGGGGGTGTTTGCACGGATCTCGGGGATTGAAGGGGAGAGGGGGGTGTTTGCACGGATCCCGGGGATTGAAGGGGGAGGGGGGTGTTTGCACTGATCCCGGGGATTGAAGGGGAGAGGGGGGTGTTTGCACGGATCCCGGGGATTGAGGGGGGAGGGGGGTGTTTGCACGGATCCCGGGGATTGAAGGGGGGAGGGGGGTGTTTGCACGGATCCCGGGGATTGAAGGGGGGAGGGGGGTGTTTGCACGGATCCCAGGGATTGAGGGGGGTGTTTGCACGGTTCCCGGGTGATTGAGGGAAAGAGGGGGGATGTTTGCACGGTTCCCGGGTGATTGAGGGAAAGAGGGGGGGTGTTTGCACGGATCCCGGGGATTGAGGGGGTTGTTTGCACGGATCCCAGGGATTGAGGGGGTTGTTTGCACGGATCCCGGGTGATTGAGGGGAGGGGAGGGGAGGGGGGTTGTTTGCACGGATCCCGGGTGATTGAGGGGAGGGGAGGGGGTGTGTTTGCACGGATCCCGGGGATTGAAGGGGGAGGGGGTGTTTGCACGGATCCCGGGGATTGAGGGGGGAGGGGGGTGTTTGCACGGATCCCAGGGATTGAGGGGGGTGTTTGCACGGATCCCGGGGATTGAGGGAGAGAGGGGGGATGTTTGCACGGTTCCCGGGTGATTGGGGGAAAGTTAGGGGGATGTTTGCACGGTTCCCGGGTGATTGAGGGAAAGAGGGGGGGATGTTTGCACGGTTCCCGGGGATTGAGGGAAAGAGGGGGGGATGTTTGCACGGTTCCCGGGTGATTGAGGGAGAGAGGGGGTGTTTGCACGGTTCCCAGGGATTGAGGGGGGTGTTTGCACGGATCCCGGGGATTGAGGGGGGTGTTTGCACGGATCCCGAGGATTGAGGGGGGAGGGGGTTGTTTGTACGGATCCCGGGGATTGAGGGAGAGAGGGGGTGTTTGCACGGATCCCGGGGATTGAGGGGGGAGGGGGTTGTTTGCACGGATCCCGGGGATTGAAGGGGGAGAGGGGGGGATGTTTGCACGGTTCCCGGGTGATTGAGGGAGAGAGGGGGTGTTTGCACGGATCCCGGGGATTGAGGGAGAGAGGGGGGGATGTTTGCACGGTTCCCGGGTGATTGGGGGAGAGGGGGATGTTTGCACGGTTCCCAGGGGGGAGGGGGTTGTTTGCACGGATCCCGGGGATTGAAGGGGGAGAGGGGGTGTTTGCACGGTTCCCAGGGATTGAGGGGGGAGGGGGTTGTTTGCACGGTTCCCGGGTGATTGAGGGAGAGAGGGGGGTGTTTGCACGGTTCCTGGGTGATTGAGGGGGGGAGGGGGATGTTTGCACGGATCCCGGGGATTGAAGGGGGAGAGGGGGGTGTTTGCACGGATCCCGGGGATTGAGGGAAAGAGGGGGGATGTTTGCACGGTTCCCGGGTGATTGAGGGAGAGAGGGGGGTGTTTGCACGGATCCCGGGGATTGAGGGGGGAGGGGGTGTTTGCACGGATCCCGGGGATTGAAGGGGGTGTTTGCACGGATCCCGGGGATTGAAGGGGGAGAGGGGGTGTTTGCACGGATCCCGGGGATTGAGGGAAAGAGGGGGGATGTTTGCACGGTTCCCGGGGATTGAGGGGGGGTGCTTGCACGGTTCCCGGGGATTGAGGGAGAGAGGGGGTCTTTGCACGGTTCCCGGGGATTGAGGGAGAGAGGGGGTCTTTGCACGGTTCCCGGGGATTGAGGGAGAGAGGGGGTCTTTGCACGGTTCCCGGGGATTGAGGGGGGATGTTTGCACGGTTCCCGGGGATTGAGGGAGAGAGGGGGTCTTTGCACGGTTCCCGGGGATTGAGGGAGAGAGGGGGTCTTTGCACGGTTCCCGGGGATTGAGGGGGGATGTTTGCACGGTTCCCGGGGATGGAACACTCACCCTATAGATACACAACTGTGTAAGATCTGTTAGTTATTTAAAGCTCTGGTCAGACCCTATCTTGTGTATTGTGCTGAGGAAGGATATATTGGCCTTGGAGGGGGTGCAGCGCAGATTCACCAGAATGATACTGAGGTCAAAAGGGTTAAATGATGAGGACAGGTTGCATAGACGAGGCTTGTATTCCCTCGAGTATTGGAGATTAAGGGGCAATGTAATCGAGGTGTTTGAGATGATTAAAGGATTGGATTTGATAGGGTAGATAGAAACTATTTCCTCTGGTGGGGGAGTCCAGAACAAGGGGACATAATCTTAAAATTAGAGCCAGGCCATTCAGGGGTGATGTCAGGAAGCTCTTCTTCACACAAAGGGGAGTGGAAATCTGGAACTCTCCCCAAAAAAGCTGTTGAGGCTGGGGGTCAATTGAAAATTTCAAAACTGATATAGGTTTTTGTTAGATATTAGGAAATATGGAACCAAGGTGGGTAAATGGAGTTAAGATACAGATCAGCCGGCACCTAATTGAAGGCAGAACTGGCTCGAAGGGCTGAATGGCCGCCTCCTGTTCCTATGTTCCTGATGTGGAGATGCCGATGATGGACTGGGGTTGACAAATGTAAGGAATCTTACAACACCAGGTTATAGTCCAACAGTTTTATTTGAAAATCACAAGCTTTCGGAGGCTTTCTCCTTCGTCCCACACTCACCTGACGAAGGAGAAAGCCTCCGAAAGCTTGTGATTTTCAAATAAAACAGTTGGACTATAACCTGGCGTTGTAAGATTCCTTACATATGTTCCTGGTGTCAAACTAATTTAGTGTTCCCCATCCCAGTGTGCTGTATGACCCTGGCTGTCCTACATTGTTTGTGACATTGGTACCAATTTTGTCTTGCAGCCTTGCTGAGTGTCTCTGACAAGACTGGTCTGGTGAACTTTGCCAAGCGCCTGGTATCCGTTGGCCTGTCTCTCGTGGCTTCTGGCGGGACGGCTAAGGCTCTGCGGGACGCTGGTCTCGCTGTCAGGTGAGGAGTAAGGCGAGCCCTCCGTTAGCGCGGTTCTGCACCTTTCTATGCCACGTTGCTCAGGCTGTAGGTCACGCTACACACGGTGAGTGTAGACATTGGCTACCCCACAATAAATCACCCGCACTAATGATACGTCCCCCCTTACAGGATAGGGGCTATCATTCAGGATAGAATGATCGACCGTTCCTCGCTGCGCTCTGCTGTGTGCGTATAGGGGATCCTGATGTGGAAGAAAACATTCATTGTGCGAGGCCAGTGGGTGGGTTCAATATAAATTGGCTACATTTTCGAGAGGGCGAGCTTACCTGCACTGTCGGAGGTGACGTCTTTCGGATGAGACGTTAAACCGAGGCCCTGTCTGCTCTCTCGGGTGGACGTAAAAGATCCCAAGGCACTATTTCGAAGAAGAGAAGGGGAGTTCTCCCCGGTGTCCTGAAATATATTTATCTTTCAACCAACATCACTAAGAAACAGATTATCTATTCATTATCACATTGCTGTTTGTGGGATCCTGCTGTGCGCAAATTGGCTGCCGAGTTTCCTACATTACTACAGTGACTACACTTCAAAAGTACTTCATTGGCTGTAAAGCCCTTTGGGATATCCTGAGGTTGTGAAAGGCTCTAGATTATTGCAAGCCCTCCCCACCCTCCGTTTAGGCAGTGGATGGAAGAAATGTTTGCGTACTAGTTTAATTTACGGGCTGCAGCTTTGTGTGGGCCAAATATTGGTGTTCAAGTAACTTTTCATAGCACACTGACTATGAAAGGTTACACAAGGACCATGATTGCAGCTACACTCTCGCTTTGCTGCTGCGAGTTTATTCTATTCTTGTCATTATGTAATAGAGCTGCATTGCTGGGTTTAAAGCAGTTTCTGTACAATGACCGACGACTGGCTTTGCTGATTTGACCGGCCTTCCGTACTTTCGCCAGCAAGTTAGTGAAAAAAGATGATGATGATCCTGTGAGCTATGCTCCCCCTTCACGGGTAAAATCTTTGACTTCCAGGTAGCACCCAAGACTTGTACCTTTTCCCACGTTTGCAAGAAGTGGACACCAGCCAGAGTGCTGACTGGGTTTGTCCTGAGTACGCAAAGGTATCAGACCAGGCCAGGGTTGAATTTTCCCCAAAGAGAAAATTGAGGGAGATCTCATGACTGCCAGTAATGTTTGGGATAGTTCTGTGCTCTTTGTTGGTATCTACAGGGATTGTTGGGTCCTCCATATTTGGTACTGGCAAAATCAGTATCCACATGGATCTTTGGGATTGTTGGGTCCTCCATATTTGGTACTGGCAAAATCAGAGTCCGGGCATGATCTGTGCACATCGTACAATGTGCTAGTGTATAGTTTCCCAAATATCTTTGGCTATTTTAAGTATACATTTTGGTTAAGTTGTCCGTTCTACACCTACAAGGTCTGTACTCGTAACGGAGCTGGGCACGCAGGTCAGCTCCGATTTCACACAGCGATCCTACTGTCGAAAGAAATTAAATTGGGCCGTTTCTTTTTCCTCCCAAGGGATGTGTCTGAGATTACCGGGTTTCCTGAAATGTTAGGAGGACGAGTGAAGACTCTGCATCCTGCTGTACATGGAGGTGAGTGAGGATCGAGAAGGGGGGGAATACATGCTGTTTATATGTGATGCTAACGATAGATCGATAGGATAGGATAGGGCTGTGTGTTTACAGTGTGTATTTCTTTGCAGAATCCTCGAAGTTATATAAAGCCAGTTGTGGCCTAGTGTATTTCATAGAAATGTTCGACCTAGGTTTCACTTTATAAAATAGGAGGTGCAATACTTAATTTGGTTTGGGAGGGTCAAAGGTGGAGATGAGATTCATTGAGAATCAGTCCCTGATCTGAAGGAGGAACTTTCTGAAATTCCCCTCATGTCTTTTGATAAGTGCTGTAAAACATAGTGTTAACCCAACTAACCAACATCTGACCAGCGTGCGATGCTTCATAAGTTTTCTTTTCTTCTCCCCCCCCCGTTTTTGTATTTAGGGATCTTGGCACGGAATATTCCAGAAGACAAGTCTGATATTGAAAAACTTGGTTTCAGCTTAATAAGGTAAGACAGGCGAGTGATCAAGAGCCCTTGGCTTTCATGAGAGATGAGTCCCTGAAGGTGAAGTCGCTGTAACACGGAGTGGTGGGTGTCTCTCCTGACATCCCCCAGCTACTGTGGAACTCGCCTCAGCCATGGGGTTGGGAGTTGGCAGCAAGCGGAACTGTCTTTTTTTTCCTTCTCCCTCCAAGATGTTGACTCGTGTGGGCCGTAGGCCAGTGTTGCTGACAGCCCTGCCATACCTCCCCGTGCTTCATGTGAGGATGTTGGCTTGCTATTCGACTCTGCAGGGCATCGCAGCCAGGAGCAATCTTAGTCAGATGGTTGTGGGTTTAAGTCCGCACTCCATAATCTAGGCTGATCTCCAGCCTCGGTTTAACATCTCATCCGAAAGACGGTACCTCCGACAGTGCAGGACTCCCTCAGTACTGCACCGGATTGTCAGCTGAGATTTTGTGCTCAAGTTTCTGGAGTGGGACTCGATCCCACGACCTTCTGACTCCGAGGCGAGAGTGCTACCAACTGAGCCACGGCTGACACCCGAATAAGTTGAGCAGTACTTTTGCATGAAGCTCTGAGAGAGAAGAGCTGTGTTGTCTTCAGACACCTTTCTTCAAGCAGACCATAGCAGCCAAAAATGACACTTATAAGGGCTTTCCTCTCCGCCCTGTTCTTTCTGATGGCGCTGCCCTGAAGCAGGACTGTTCCTGCTGCCCTTTGACCTCTATCCCTGACAACCGTAGACCTTCAAACCTGGGGGCAGCGAGCAAACATTAGATTAGCACGGTCCAGAAGCAGTGCCTGAAACTAAGCAGATTCTGAGGTAAGCAATGGCCGTTTGACGCAGTGCAGCTCCACGGTGAGATAAAATTACCGAGCTTTTAGAAATGCAAGGGTTAATCAAGGACACCCAACGTGGATTTGTTAATGGCAAATTGCATTTTTACAAATAAGTTTTTTCCCCCCCCCCCCCCCCCCAAGAGGTGACGGGACAGATAAAGGGAATTTAGCAGATGTAGTGTGTGTGGATTTTCAGAAGGAGTTTCATGAGAGGTTTGAGAGGAAAAACTCGGGCATTTGGTATAAGAAGAAATGTAGCAGCCTGGGTAGAAAGTTGGTTGACTGGAAGCAAAGAGGGTAAATGAGCTTTGCTTGGATTGGTGAAGAGTTGGGAGTGGTGTACCCCAGGGGGGGCCAGTGAAATGTGCTGACAACACAAACGTTACGGGCTTTGACAAACTGGGGAAGGCTGTAAAGATATTCAGGAAGACTGAGGCAGGCAGGTGCTGGATGCGATTGAATGTGGATAGATGTGTTTTGGAAGCAAAACGTGGAATGGGCTCGATGGAAAGGTTCTGAAGGGTGCGGATGGGCGACAACGAGGTTAAGGAGGTCCGTAAACCTGAGCTCATCCAAAACTGGGCAGCTGCCCGTATCCGAACTCACCGAGTCCTGTTCAGTCATCACCCCTGTGCTTGGCTGCTGGTCCAGGAACGCCTCGAATTTAAAATTCTCATCCTTGTGCTCAAATCCCTCCGTGGCCTCGCCCCTCCCTATCTCTGTGACCTCCTCCAGCCCTGCAATCCTCCGAGATCTCTGCACTCCTCCAATTCTGGCCTCTTGTGCATCCTGATTTTCTTTGTTCCACCATTGGCGGCCGTGCCTTCAGCTGTCTAGGCCCTAAGCTCTGTAATTCCCTCCCTAAATCTCTCCACCTCTCTCCTCCTTTTAAGATGCTCCTTAAAACCTACCTCTTTGACCAAGCTTTTGGTCACCTGTCCTAATATCTCCTTATGTGGCTTGGTGTCAATTTTTTTGTCTGATTAAGCGCCTTGGGATGTTTTACTACGGTGCTATATAAATGCCAGTTGATGTCGTTGTCAAATGTGTAATTTGCTGAAAGTGTGGGCACAGGTAGATAAAGCAATTTTTTTTTTAAGCAGCCAGTAAAAATTTGGGATTTATAAATAGGGGCATAGAGTTCAAAAGTAAAGAACTAATGGTACATTTGTACAAGATATTGGTTAGGCCCACAATTAGAGTACTAAATATAGCACCCCATTATAGAAAGGACATTAAAGCACAGTGTAAATTCACTGGGATGATGCCAGGGATGGGAAATGATAGTTATGAGATACTGGAACTGGAGCTGCGACGGCTAAGAGAAGATTTTATAAGTTTAATGATCAAGGGTTTTGATGGTGAATGGAAAGAAACTACTTCCTCTGGTTGGGGAGTCAATGACGAGGGGCCATCAGTTTAAAATGTCACCGAGAGTGAGTGGAGAGGTTAAGAGAAATTCTTCATCCAGCTGTTTGTTGGAGTATGGAATGCTTTGCCACAGGGAGTGGCTTGAGGCAGAGGCCATTGGAAAATTCAACAAATACTTGATTCAGAGGAAGATACAGGACACGGGAAGAGAGCAGGGCAGTGGGATTCCAGGAATTGCTCCAGGAAAGAGTCAGCACAGACACTGGTTGAATGGCCTCCTTCTGTGCTGTAAACCTCTGATTCTATGTGCAGGATCGTTGAGTTGAGCAATAAATGAAAATGCTGATTAAACAGTTCGATCTCGGGGAAAGCTCACGTAGACTCGATTTTGTACGTCAGCTTCTGGGCTCCTGTTCTGACACAGCTTTCCTGCGTCGACTGCACACATTGCACGGTCTTTGCTCAGGGCCGCCCACAGCAGCTCACTGCTTTGTTGGGTATCGCAGTTAAACACTGAAAGAAAGACTTGCATTTATACAGTGCCTCAGGACATCCCGAAACCCTTCAGTCAGTGAAGTACTTTTGAAGTTTAGTGACACTTGTAATGAGGGAAAGCATGGCAGCGATTTTGTGCACTGCAAGATCCCACAAACAGAAATGTGGTAATGACCAGATCATCTGTTTTAGTGATGTTGGTTGAAGGATAAATATTGGCCAGGACATCGGGGAGAACTCCCCTGCTCTTATTCGAAATAGTGCCATGGGATCTTTTACATCCACCGGAGAGGGCAGACGGTGCCTCGGTATAACGTCTCATCTGAAAGACGGCAGTGCAGCACTCCCTCAGTACTGCATTGGGAGTGTCACCCTAGATTATCTGCTCAGGTCTGTGGAGCGGGGATTTGAACTCACGACCTTCTGACTCCGAGGCGGGAGTGCTACCCACTGAGCCACAGCTGAAACACTCGGCGAGCAGTCGACGAAGCACGTTCGAGAGTCTCTGCCCATGTTAATGAGTGCATGGATCTCTGCTTTGGTTCCGAGGTCTCTTAGTGTATACGTTGCATGAAATGTCAAGGTTCAGATGGTCCTGTAGAATTTTATTCCTTTATTCCCTTCTTCTCTCCCCCCCCGCATTCGGTCCACCCTAAAAACCTCTCGCCCCCCACCCCCCCTGGTGTTAACCCTTGCTGGGTTATGGCTCCTTAAGAGCTGGCTGCCCACCAGCGCCCAGTCCCGGGCATCTTCCTTCCCGAGTGGGTAAAGGTGGGTGATTGGGCCACAGATGGTGCAACAGCCAAGCCCGTTCCCCAAAGCTGCATACCTAGGCCGGTGGTTACCAACGCAGGGCCCGATTATCTTCCCCTCTTCTTGCCCACGATCACTTAAGCACCTGCCCCCAGTCTGAGATCAGCAAACTGAGCGCAGAGCAGTGTACTTAACCCACAGTGCTGACCTGTTTGCCTCATAATCGTGGCGTTGGACCTTAATGGTTGCAACTGCGGGTTAACCAGTTGGCACCTGCTGACAGGGCATCTCGTGTTGGTATCGTTCGTTCACTGCGAGGCCCGGCCGATCTTTACCTTTACCGATTTTGTTCTCCTCCCTCAGGGTGGTGGCGTGTAACCTGTACCCGTTTGTGAAAACTGTTTCTTCCCCGAATGTGACCCTGGCCGAGGCAGTGGAGCAGATCGACATTGGTAGGTTTTAGTTCGTGTTTTAATGCACTTCGAGAGAGGTGGGTTTGAAATTCTCAATTTTCTCATTTCCTCCTTCCCTAAGGAAGAACTTGCATTTATGGAACACTCTTCACCACCTCAGGATGCCCCGAAGTGTTCACAGCCAATAAAGTACTTTTGAAGCCTAGTCACTGTTGTAACGTAGGGAAACACGGCAGCCAATTTGTGCGCAGCAAGATCCCACAAACAGCAAAATGACCAGATAATTTATTTTGGTGATGTTGGGTTGAGGGATAAATGTTGGCCAGGACACCAGGGGGAACTCCCCTGCTCTACCTGAGAGGGCAAACTGGGCCTCGGTTCAACATCTCATCCGAAAGACGACACCCCGACAGTGCAGCACTCCCTCAGTAATGTACTGGGAGCGTCAGCCAAGACTCCCTATAGACGGGTAACATTAACTTTGCGTGCGGCCCCTTTTCGCGGCTGGGTTCGCTGAATCCACGTTGCTTGTGTTGTGCTGAACGCGCCCTGTAATTCTGTGTCTTGAAGGTGGAGTGACGCTGTTACGAGCTGCGGCAAAGAACCAGGCCCGCGTGACGGTGGTGTGCGATCCCCGCGACTACCCGTCTGTGGCCGAGGAAATGGAGGCGTCTCAGCAGAAGGACACTTCCCCGGAGACCAGGAGCGCCCTGGCATTGAAGGTATTCTGGATCCGTCTGATTGTAACCTGTGACCCTTGCCGCCCTCCTGAAGGTGTCGAGTCCTTCTGGGGTTCGGTTCCTCGGCCTGCCCTTCCTGCACTTCATTCCCAAATCCTTTGTGTGTGAGCCCAGGCACTGAGCGATGGCCAGCTGTTGGATTGTGCGTAGTGTTGGCGTTGGTCACAGCTGTGCCCATCCTGCCCTTGCTTGACGTCCACACCTCTGCATTCCCCAGTCGTTTGGGAGCAGTGAGGAGTGGGAGTTCCCGTGACCTTTGGGACCGCTGGCCGAGAGCCTGTTGCTAAGCCGGGCTGAGATCAGCTCCCTCAACGACCAGACCAGAGTTGTGTGACCGTAGGCCTTCCAGTCAGCATATCTGTTACCTATTGGTTTTATCGACCGTGTCACTGATGAAACTCCAACCCAACGTAATTTTGTCCCTCACACAACCTGTACCCGGAAGGCTGCCTCGCTCTTCCCTTCCCCCGACAATCTACGCCCTAGTAACACCCAAGCTTGCCGTCACGTAATCGTTCGTGTTTCCCTCAATCTTGGTATCCTGCTCTGCGTCGTTGGCTCATCACCCCGTCTCTAAATTTAAAACCAAATCTAGAGGACTGGAGAATTGCAAATGTCACCCCTTTGATCAAAAAAGGGTGTAAGGATAAACCCAGCAACTACAGGCCAGTCAGTTTAACCTCAGTGGTGGGGAAACTTTTAGAAATGATAATCCGGGACAGAATAAACAGTTACTTGGACGAGTGTGGATTGATTAGGGAAAGCCAGCGCGGATTTGTTAAAGGCAAATCGTGTTTAACTAACCTGAGAGTTTTTTGATGAGGTAACAGAGAGGGTAGATGAGAGCAATGCAGTTGATGTGGTGTATATGGACTTTCAAAAGGCGTTTGATAAAGTGCCACACGGTAGGCTTATCATCAAGATTGCGGCCCATGGAATAAAGGGGGCAGTAGCAACATGAATACAGAATTGGATAAGTGACAGGAAACAGAGAATAATGGTGAACGGTTGTTTTCAGACTGGAGGGAGGTGTACAATGATGTTCCCCAGGAGTCAGTGCTGGGACCACTGCTTTTCTTGATATATATTAATGACTTGGACTTGGGTGTACAGGGCACAATTTCAACATTTGCAGATGACACAAAACTTGGAAGGGTAGTAAACAGTGAGGAGGATAGTGATAAACTTCAAGAGGATATAGACAGGCTGGTGGAATGGGCGGACACGTGGCAGATGAAATTTAACGCAGAAAAATGCGAAGTGATACATTTCGGTAGGAAGAATGAGGAGAGGCAATATAAACCAGAGGGCACAACTCTAAAAGGGGTGCAGGAACAAAGAGATCTGGTGGGTATATGTGCACAAATTGTTAAAGGTGGCAGGGCAGGTTGAGAAAGCGGTTAAAAAAGCATACGGGATCCTGGGCTTTATAAATAGAGGCACAGACTACAAAAGTATGGAAGTCATGATGAACCTTTATAAAACACTGGTTCGGCCACAACTGGAGTATTGTGTCCAGTTCTGGGCACTGCACTTTAGGAAGGATGTGAAGGCCTTAGAGAGGGTGCAGAAGAGATTTACTAGAATGATTCCAGGGATGAGGAACTTTAATTACGCAGATAGACTGGAGAAGCTGGGGTTGCTCTCCTTGGAACAGAGAAGGTTGAGAGGAGATTTGGAAGAAGTATTCAAAATCATGAAGGGTCTAGACAGAGTAGATGGAGAGAAACTGTTTCCATTGGTGGAAGGGTCAAGAACCAGAGGACATAGATTTAAGGTGATTGGCAAAAGAACCAAAGGTGACATGAGGAAAAACCTTTTTATACAGCGAGTGGTTAGGATCTGGAATGCACTGCCTGAGGGGGTGGTGGAGGCAGATTCAATCATGGCCTTCAAAAGGGAACTGGATAAGTACTTGAAAGGAAAAAATTTGCAGGGCTACGCAAGGGGCAGGGGAGTGGGACTAGCTGGATTGCTCTTGCATAGAGCCAGTGTGGACTCGATGGGCTGAACGGCCTCCTTCTGTGCTGTAACCTTTCTATGATTCTATTGTGATCACCGGTTTCCATTAGCACTTCCGTATTGCGATTATGAATCCTGACACGCTCTATCCTCACTCCGGTTCAGTGAAATGATCGGTTTCTTTATTTTTCTCCCCCCTTCCTGAGGCCTTTACTCACACGGCCCAGTACGACGAGGCGATTTCCAATTACTTCCGGAAGGAATGCGGCCAGGGAGAGTCGCAGCTTCCCCTGAGATACGGGATGAATCCTCACCAGACTCCTGCACAGATCTACACACAGAGGCCTAAGCTCCCGATTAAAGGTGGGCAAGCAGCTTCAGGGGCCCAGGCATTCAATAAAAAAACATTGTTTGGGGTCAATAGAGGTCAGCAGTTGGGAACCAAATGAAGTGTGATCATCAGTGCACGGTCACTTAAAGAATGAAAGACTTGCATTTATATAGCGCCGTTCACACATTCTGGATGTCCCAAAGCGCTTTACAGCCAATTAAAGTACTTTTGAAGTGTGGTCACTGTTATAATGTAGGAATCGCAGCAGCCAATTTGCGCACAGCAAGGTCCCACAAACAGCAACGTGATAACGAGCAGATAATCTGTTCTAGTGATGTTGGTTGAGGGATGGATATTGGCCAAGATATCGGGGAGAACTCCCCTGCTCTGAATAGTGCCCTGGGATCTTTTACAGCCACCTGAGAGGGCAGTTTAACGTCTCATCTGCAAGACGGCACCTCTGACAGTGCAGCACTCCCTCAGTACTGCACTGGGAGTGTCAGCCTGGATAATGTGCTCAAGTCTCTATAGTGGGACTTGAACCCACGACCCTACTCATTGAATAGAGCGCTACCCACTGAGCCACGGCTGACCCCTTAAAATGCAGTCAGATTGTATCAGGCGAGATTCTTTATTACTTGTACTTGATCTCTCTCTCTCTCTCTCTACAGTTCTGAACGGATCACCTGGCTTCATCAATCTTTGTGATGCTTTGAACGCCTGGCAACTGGTGAGAGAACTGAAACAGGCCCTGGGCCTCCCCGCCGCCACCTCCTTCAAACACGTCAGCCCCGCAGGTAAGGACTGTAATGGCAGGGCCCAGTGTGAGCATGGCACCGCTCACACCCCTTGTGAAATCTAACTCGGTCAGCCCGAATGCCAGTCTGATACACAACGCTGACTTTGTACCGCACCCAATATAAAGGTCCATATCTTGCTGGAAAAATAATGGATGTTAATGACGCACGCCATTAATGTGGCAGTAACGGAGACCTGGCTCAAAAAAGGGTTGGATTGGGTGCTAAATATTCCTGGATACAAAGTGTTCAGGAAAGAAAGGAGGGGGGCATGGTGGAGGCAGTATTGATTAAGGAGAATATTGCAGTGCTGGAGAGAGAGGATGTCCTGGAGGGGTCAAGGACAGAATCTATTTGGTTAGAGTTAAGAAACAATAGAGGTGCCATTACACTACTGGGTGTATTCTATAGACCACCAACTAGTGGGAGTGAAATAGAGGAACAAATTTGCAGGGAAATTATAGGGAGGTGCAAGAGCCATAGTGTAGTGATAATCGGAGACTTCAACTCTCCTAATATAGACTGGGATAGTAATAGTGTAAGGGGCAAAGAGAGGGAGGAATTTTTGAAGTGTGTTGAGGAGAACTTTCTTGACCAGTACGTTTCCGGCCCAATGAGGAAGGAGGCATTGCTGGTTCTGGGGAATGAGGCAGGCCATTGGAGCAAGTGTCAGTGGGGGAACATTTAGGGAACAGCGATCATAGTATCATAATGTTTAGATTCGCTATGGAAAAGGACAAGGAGCAATCTAAAGTAAAAATACTCAATTGGAGGAGGGCCAATTTCAGTGGGATGAGAACGGATCTGGCCCGGGTAAATTGGAATCAAAGATTGGCAGGTAAAACTGTAATTAAACAAAGGGCGGCCTTTAAAGGGGAGATGGTTCGGGTACAGTCTAGGTACATTCCCACGTGGGGGAAAGGGAGGGCAACTAAAGCCAGAGCTCCCTGGATGACGAAAGAGATAGAGAGTAAGAAGCAGAAAAAGGGGCATATGACAGATGTCAGGTTGATAATACAAGTGAGAACCAGGCAGAATATAGAAAGTTCAGCGGGGAAGTGAGAGAGGAAATAAGAGGGGCAAAGAAGGAGTAGGAGAATAGACTGACGGCCAACATAAAAGGGAATCCAAAAGTCTTCTATAGCGTAAACAGTAAACGGTAGTAAGAGGAGGGGTGGGACCGATTAGGGACCAAAAAGGAGATCTACGCATGGAGGCAGAAGGCATGACTGAGGTACTAAATGAGTACTTTGCATCTGTCTTTACCAAGGAAGAAGATGCTGCCTAAGTCTCAGTAAAAGAGGAGGTAGTTGAGATACTGGATAGGCTAAAAATTGATAAAGAAGAGGTACTAGAAAGGCTAGCTGTACTTCAAGTAGATAAGTCACCCGGTCCGGATGGGATGCATCCCAGGTTGTTGAGGGAAGTAAGGGTGGAAATTGTGGAGGTACTGGTCATAATCTTCCAATCATCCTCAGATGCGGAGATGGTGACAGGATCGGAGAATTGCAAATGTTACACAATTGTTGAAAAAAGGGTGTAAGTTGATAAACCAGGCAACTACAGGCCAGTCAGTTTAAACTCGGTAGTGGGGAAACTTTTAGAAAATGATATTCCGGGATAAAATTAACAGTCGCTTGGACAAGTGTGGATTAATTAAGGAAAGCCAGCACAGATTTGTTAAAGCAAAATCGTGTTTATCTAACTTGATAGAGTTTTTTGATGAGGAAACAGAGAGGGTCGATGAGGCCAATGCGGTTGATGTGGTGTAAATGGACTCCCAAAGGGCATTTGGTAAAGAGCATCATGGTAGGTTTGTCATCAGAGTTGAAGCCCATGGAATAACGGGGGCAGCGGCAACGTGGATATGAAATTGGCTAAGTGACAGGAAACAGAGCGTAGGGGTGACCGGTTGTTTTTCGGACTGGAGGGAGGTGTACAGTGGTGTTCCCCAGGGGTTGGTGCTGGGACCACTGCTTTCCTTGATATATATTCAGGACTTGGACTTGGATGTACAGGGCACAATTTCAAAATTTGCAGATGACACAACACTTGGAAATGTAGTGAACAGTGAGTAGGATAGTAATAGACTTCAACAGAACATAGACAGGCTGGTGGAATGGGCGGACACGTGGCCGATGAAATTTAACGCAGAAAAGTGTGAAGTGATACATTTTGGTAGGAAGAACGGGGAGAGGCAATATAAACTAAAGGGTACAATTCTAAAAGGGGTTCAGGAACAGGGAGACCTGGGGGTATATGTGCACAAATCGTTGAAGGTGGGAGGGCAGGTTGAGAAAGCGGTTAAAAAAGCATACGGGATCCTGGGCTTTATAAATAGAGTACAAAAACAAGGAAGTTATGATGAACCTCTATAAAAGGTTCAGCCACAACTGGAGTATTGTGTCCAATTCTGGGCACTATACTTTTGGAAAGATGTGAAGGGTTTAGAGAGGATGCAGAAGAGATTTACTAGAATGATTCCAGGGCTGAGGGACTTCAGTTATGTGGATAGACTGGAGAAAGCTGAGTTGTTCTCCTGTTGAGAGGGCATTTGATAGAGGTATTCTAGACAGAGTAGACAGAGAAACTGTTCCCATTGGTGGAAGGGTCAAGAACCAGAGGACATAAATTTAAGGTGATTGGAAAAAGAACCAAAGGTGACATGAGGAAAAACATTTTTACACAGCGAGTGGTTAGGATCTGGAATGCACTGCCTGAGGGGGTGGTGGAGGCAGATTCAGTCAAGGGAATTGGATAAATACTTGAAGGGAAAAAAATTGCCGGGTTACTGATGGGTGTCAGACGGTGCCGGGTTACGGATAGGCATCGGACAATATAAAGTTACAGCACAGAAGAAGGACATTCGGCCCATCGTGTCCATGCCACCCAAAAAAGAGCTATCCAGCTTAATCCCACTTTCCAGCACTTGGTCCGTAGTCTTGTATGTTACAGCACTTCAAGTGCACATCCAGGTACTTTTTAAATGCGATGAGGGTTTCTGCCTCTACCACCCTTTCAGGCAGTGAGTTCCAGACTCCCACCACCCTCTAGGTGAAAACATTTCTCCTCAGCTCCCCTCTAATCCTTCCACCAATCACTTTAAAATCTATGCCCCCTGGTCACTGACCCTTCTGCTAAGGGAAATAGGTCCTCCCTATCCACTCTATCTAGTCCTGTCATAATTTTATACACCTCAATTAAATCTCCCCTCAGCCTCCTCTGTTCCAGAGAACAACCCCAGCCTATCCTATCTTTTCTCATAGCTAAAATTCTCCAGTCCTGGCAACATCCTCGTAAATCTCCTCTGTACCCTCTCTAGTGCAATTACATCTTTCCTGTAATGCGGTGACCAGAACTGTACACAGTACTCAAGCTGTGGCCTAACCAATATTTTATACAGTTCTAGCATAACCTCCCTGCTCTTATATTCTATGCCTCAGCTAATAAAGGAAAGTATCCTCTATGCCTTTTTAACCACCTTATCTACCTATCCTGCAACCTTCAGGGATCTGTGGACATGCACTCCAAGGTCCCTTTGTTCCTCTACACCTCTCAGTATCCACCGATTTATTGTGTACGCCCTTGCCTTGTTTGCCCTGTCCAAATGTATTACCTCACATTTCTCTGGATTGAATTCCATTTGCCACTTTTCTGCCCACCTGAGCAGTCCATTGATATCTTCCTGCAGTCTACAGCTTTCCTCCTCACTATCAACCACATGGCCAATTTTTGTATCATCTGCAAACTTCTTGATCAAGCCCCCTACATTCAAGTCCAAATCATTAATATATACTACAAAAAGCGAGGGACCTAGTACTGAGCCCTGCGGGACCCCACTGGAAACAGCCTTCCAGTCACAAAAACACCCGTCGACCATTATCCCTTTGCTTCCTGCCACTGAGCCAATTTTGGATCCAACTTGCCACTTTCCCTTGGATCCCATGGGCTTTTACTTTTTTGACCAGTCTGCCAGGTGGGACCTTGTCAAAAGCCTTGCTAAAATCCATGTAGACTACATCAAAGGCGTTAACCTCATCGACCCTCCTTGTTACCTCCTCAAAAAATTCAATCAAGTTAGTCAGACATGACCTTCGCTTAACAAATCCACGCTGACTGTCCTTGATTAACCCGTGCCTTTCTAAATGATGATTTATGCTGTCTCTCAGAATCGACATGTTGGCGCATGCCGGGTTACTGACTGGTTGAAACTGAAAAGCACAGTTTGAACTGCTGTCTTCTGATCATTGATTGATTTGATTTTAATGGCATTTGCACCGGTCACAAGTTGCAGCCCAGTCGTGGTCGCGGCAGCTCCTTTTGAGGAGTGGGCTGGGAGTGATCAGAAGACCCCATCTGCTGATAAAGGTTTGATGTGGTGTATTCGACCCACCTCGCTGCAGTTCGCAAACATGTCAGCTTAAAGCACGAAGTGGGGACACTTGATTTTAAACTCACCCCGATGTTTTCACCAACATTAGCCAATGCCCTAATCT
This sequence comes from Heptranchias perlo, assembly GCF_035084215.1. Lineage (NCBI taxonomy): Eukaryota > Metazoa > Chordata > Chondrichthyes > Hexanchiformes > Hexanchidae > Heptranchias > Heptranchias perlo. The sequence continues at coordinate 91,276,669 of NC_090331.1, read as the reverse complement.
TCAAAACAGTAAAGAACGGGAGAGTATTTTGAATAAAATCCATTCCCTTGCCTGATGTTTAACCTTTAAACATGGTCAAAGGAAACTGGAATTGGGGAACGAAAGCAACATTTTAAAAAATTTGTTTATTTTTAAAACCACGTAACTCTTATCTGGCCGTTTTGGATTCCGGGAGCTCAGTACCCGTGAGTCAGCTCCAAACGGCTCTTTATCTTCATCCGCTTGCCTTTTTTGTTGAAAATTTACAAGCATTTCAAACTGAGAGAGAAATTGAGTGTGTCTTGCTTCAAGGGCTTTGCTCTTTGACGTCGTAGTGTCGATGTTTTGCCTCTAGGTGCTGCTATTGGCGTGCCACTGACTGAAGAAGAAGCCAAGGTCTGTATGGTGCACGACAAGTACAGCGATCTCACTCCACTGGCTACAGCGTATGCTAGAGCGAGGGGTTAGTATCGACATCTCTCCATTACACTGGGGTTTTAAAAAAAATACGGGAATGAGGAAAATCGGAGCGAAAGGTCAAAAATACCAGAAATACACAGCATCAGTAAAGAGAAAACATAGATAGGAACAGGAGGAGGCCATTCAGCCCCACGGGCCTGTTCCATCATTCAACAAAAATCTATTTCAGTTTTCAAAATTTTCAATTGTCCTTCAGCCTCAACAGCTTTTTGGGGGAGAGAGTTCCAGATTTCCACTCCCCTTTGTGTGAAGAAGTGCTTTCTGATACCACCCCTGAATGGCCTAGCTCTAATTTTGAGGTTATGCCCCCTTGTTCTGGACTCCCCCACCAGAGGAAATAGTGTCTCTCGATCCACCCTATCAAATCCTTTAATCATCTTAAACACCTCAATTAGATCACCCCTTAATCTTCTATACTCAAGGGAATACAAGCCTAGTCTCTGCAACCTGTCCTAATAATTTAAACCTTTCACTCCCGGTATCATTCTGGTGAATCTGCGCTGCACCCCCTCCATTATATCCTGAGGTACGGTAGTCCAGGTGAGGTCTAACCAGAGCTCTGTCCAGCTGTAACATAACTTCCACCCCTTGAGATAAAGGCCAACATTCCATTAACTAGCTCTTAGGCACAGCGGTAGTTTTTGCTCCAAAAAATTGAATTATAAATAATTTGATTTAAGAGGAGTGGACTGTTTGACTGCAGCCGATGATTATATTTTATTTTGCTGCATTTCCCCTCGAGAATCTCGAATGTTTCCGCTGAGCCGTGTTGGCCAGTCGGTTCGGGGGGGTGGGGGTCCGTAATTTGATTGACGGTAGCGAGTCTCTGCGCCCGCCCGTGTCGGCTCAGGCGCGTGGCGGTTGCGGCGTAAGCCGGGTTACCGTGGAAACCGACACCCAAGCTGTGGCCTTTGCTCCGCAGGTGCTGACAGGATGTCCTCCTTTGGTGATTTCATCGCCCTGTCTGATGTTTGCGACGTTCAAACTGCCCGGATAATCTCCAGAGAGGCAAGTTCGAGAAGGAAAAGCGACTGAACAGAACTCGATGTTTGCAGTAGGGGCGGGGGGGTGGTGGGAATCCAGGGGTTATTTTGGACCCGACGCAAAACCAAGGGGGAGTGAGAGCTTGGTACAAATGGTGCAAAGCAACTTTATCTTAGCAGTTGGCAAAAGTGTGTCATCCATACTTATTAGAAAGCGAGCACTTACATTTATATCGCGCCTTTCATGACCGAAGGACGTCCCAAAGCATTTTACAGCCAATGAGGTACTTTTGACGTGTAGTCACTGTTGTAATGTAGGAAACGCAGCGGCCAATTTGCACACAGGAAGGTCCCACAAACAGCAATGTGTTAATGACCAGATAATCTGTTTTAGTGATGATGTTGGTTGAGGGTTGAATATTGGCCAGGACACCAGGGAGAACTCCCCTGGTATTCTTCAAATAGCACTGTGGGATCTTTTACATCCACCTGAGACGGCAAACATTTAACGTCTCATGTGAAATCTGCACCTCCCTCAGTACTGCACTGGAGAGTCAGCCTGGATTATGTGCTCAGGTCTCTGGAGTGTGACTTGAACCCAGAACTTTCTGACTGAGGTGAGAATGCTGCCCGCTGAGCCGTGACCAACACTTAATCTCGTGTGTGTGTGTGTGATATTACATTAGGAATCCTTCAATTAATGGGAATGCAGGACTGGAGCAGAAAGTGCTATTCTTGGGAAGCTGTGTTGATGGTTCAAGTCGGGATAAAATAAATGGAAGAGTGGGTTTTATAGTTGGAGAGTGGTGGAATGTCGGGCGAATTGGGAGTGTGGGAGGAGGAGAAGCAGGGATTTTCTGGTGAAAGTCATTGTACCTGCGGAAGCCGAGCCTTGCACCTCAATGAAGCCTGAGTATATAGGCCCTGACACATGGGCCTGCTCCTACTAAACTGAAGCTGCCTGAATTACAGGTGTCGGATGGAATCATCGCACCCGGTTACGAGCAAGAAGCTTTGGAAATCCTGTCCAGAAAGAAAAGTGGAAACTATTGCGTCTTGCGGGTAAGTGGGCTAATCCCCCTCCTCTGATACTCTGCCAAGGTACTGGGGCCACACTTCTGGCTTATTAACCCTCAAGATGCTGCATAAAACCTTTGAGAAGACCAAAGACTCGCTTAGAATTCTGACTGGCAGCAATGTTTTTTATATTGTTCCCCAGTTTCTCTCTCCACAAGTCGCAGACTGGCACTGAGGTGCCATTGTGTGGGCACAGGGCCCTGCCCCTCAACCTAATCGTTCGAGTAGGCACTTCCCAGCAGAGGTCACCGAAAGAAAGACTCGCACTTATACAGTGCCTTTCACGACCTCAGGACGTCCCAAAGCGCTTTACAGCCGATGTAGTCACTGTTGTAATGTAGGAAACACGGCAGTCAATTTGCGCACAGCAAGATCCCACAAACAGCAATGAGATAATGACCAGATCATCATCTTTAGTGATGTTGGTTGAAGGATAAATATTGGCCAGGGTACGGGGAGAAAACTCCCCAGCTCTTCGTCGAAATTGTGCCTAACGATATTTTACACCCACCTGAGAGGGCAGACAGGGCATCAGTTTAATATCTCATCTGAAAGACGGCACCTCCGACAGTGCAGCACTCCCTTAGTACTGCGCTGGAAGAGTCAGCTTAGATTTTGTGCTCAAGTCTCTGGAGTGGGGCTTGAGCCCACAACCTTCTGACTCAGCGATCGGAGTGAGGGAATCTGGACTGCCTCTCTTTCCCCCCCCCCAATTATCCGAGGGGCACGATGGCCAATTGTAGCATGTCTGTCACTGGGCTAGGATAACTCTACAGCCTAGGCCTCGGGCCTGTGGCACACTGCCTGTGTATTCCCACACCGAGCTGACGAGGGAGCGCGCGCGCACGCTGATGTAAACACGGGGTCCCCGCTGTGTTTACGAGCGGCAATCTGTATCGGGAGCCTTCGACTCCGGATTTTGAAACTGCCTCTTTTCCTGCAGATGGACCCGGAGTACGAACCGGATGAGCTTGAAATGCGGACCATTTTTGGATTGCACCTGGCCCAGAAGAGGAACAGCGCGGTTATCAATCGGTCATTGTTCGAAAACCAGGTCACCTCATCCAAGGATGTAAGTAGTTAGGACAGGTTCCCTCTGATTATTGAACATGAAATCTTTTAGGTCCACCTGAGAGGGCAGACGGGGCCTCGGTTTAAAGTCTCATCCAAAAGCCGGCGCCTCCGCCAGTGCAGCACTCCCTCAGCACTGCAGTGAAGAGTCAGCCTAGATCTTGTGCTCAAGTCTCTGGAACGGGACTTGAATCCACAACCTCCTGACTCGGAGGCGAGAGTGCTGCCCACTGAGCCACGGATGACACTTATTCTCGTGTGTGAGATATTGCACTGGGATAATTTAATGGGAATACAAGTCAGGAGCAGAAAGTGCCATTCTTGGGAAGCTATGTTGACGGTTCAAATCGGGATAAAATAAATGGAGGAGCGGGTGCTGCCAACTGAGCGACGGCTGACACCTCGACTGGGTGAATAAGGGGATACCGGTGTCCACTCGGACTCAAACTGCGACTAGAGCGGAGTTCCAGGCTGCCTCGATACCATTTGTTTGCATTCTGTCGCTCATGTTTTGAAGGCTGCCCTCTGTGGTTGGTGCGTGTGTGTAATGTGCCAGAGCTGAGGCAAAAACTTGTTCCTACTGCATTAGAACTGGTTATTTTTCACCAAAATCTGGTCACCAGAACGTGCTGGGTTTCACCGGTGATGGGAGGTTGAAAGCCGATTTAGAATTTTGCTGCGCGTGCGCTACCCCACAGCTAAAGATTAAGGCCTCGACTTTGACCATCTCTTGCCCAGCGGGGGAGGGCGTTAAGATCAGGCCGAGTCCACCCGCCGGCCTGAGGTCACTCCAGCCCGGCGCCATCTTATCATCACCGAATTTCAAGTCGGCCGAGGCTCCTGCTGCAGGCGGGGGCCGACTTAACACACTCGCGGGTCGTGGTCTGATGACGTCCTATGGGGAGGCCTCGACTGGCCAGGAGAGGCCAAGTTAAGAGCAGGCATGCTTCCTCCGCCCCCATCTTCAGGCCTCACAAGGAGCCCTTGGGAATCGGCTGCCAAAGCCCTTGCCCAGCGCTGAGGTTATACGGAGGATTGTTTCCCGGGGCCCCAGGCATCCTAAATTCTCCCGGCCCGACTTCCCCTTCTCCCGCCCATCGGCCCTGACGGTTTCGGGAGGGAGGGAAACCGTCCTGGAATATTTAAATGAGGCCTGGGGGGGGGGGGGTTAAAATGGCCCGGGGCCTCACGCTGAGATCCCCATGGGGATTTTCTCTTTTTCCCTGCCGCCCCCCAGTCCGTTAACATCGGGTCCTGTATCACCAGCCAGAAAACGTTGCCCCATTCAGTTTCTGAATCTGCCGCAGCACCTTGCTCAGCCTGGATCGTTCATCTACGCCGAACTCCAGAGCTCCGTTCTAGATCAGTGTTCCCAAACTAACCACAGCATGGCCGTGTTTCTTGGGCCTGGTTGTCCTTCTGTGCCTAACCGGCGCTGGATTATGACGAGGGTCTTTCACTCGCTGCTTTCGGCCCATTTCATTATCTTCCGCCTTCTCTCTCTCTCTGCAGCTGCCGGAGTCTGCCATTCGAGACTTGATAGTAGCCAGCATCGCTGTCAAATACACGCAGTCCAACTCCGTGTGCTACGCGAAGGACGGCCAGGTGAGTGCAGAGCTGTGAGGGGGAACGTGCCTCCTTTCAACTACGGAATGGGACAGCATCAGCGAGCGGACTTCATCTCTCAGCTTCTCCGCAGTGACATTACTCACTATGTCTGTCTCTTTTTCTGCTGCCCAAACCCTAGGTTGTCACCTCGAGCCTGAACTTGTCTAATGCCCCTGCTGGCTGGCCTCAAACCTGCTACAAGTTACAACACATCCAGAACCCAGGCCCCCATTGGCCCCGCCCTCCCCTTCCCTATGCCGATTTTAGAATCCACGTCCTTGGTATCAGATCCCTCTGTGATCTTCCCTCTAACGTTCAACTGCTCCTCCACCCTTGCTCCCCCTGCAGCCGCTCGTCCAACCCTACACTCCTGCCCTCTGGAGCTCCCTGCACAGTCTCTTGCACCTTCCCAACCTCCTTTTTCATGTTTTTGAAACCCCTCTTTGTCCCAGTATGTCCATTCCCCTCTTCCTCGATGTAAAGTGCAGGGAGACGCCTTCTAGCACGTGGGGAACACACTGTATAAATCCCTGTTGCTGCTGCTGTTGACCTGTACAGGGTCAATGGTGACCAGAGTGACAGGACACTGATTCATGGCCGCTGTTCTCCACACCTCGAGCTTCCGGTATTGGGTCAACTGTTGTGGAGCAGGGCGAAGGTCGGGCCCTTCCCCGGGGTCGGGGGGGACGAAAGTCGGACCCTTCCCGGAGTCGGTGGGGGGGGGGGGGGGGCAGGGGAAACTAAGGTCGGACCCTTCCCGGGGTCAGGGTTTGAACCCACGACCTTGTAACTCCGAGGTGAGCGTTCTGCCAACTGAGCCACAGCCGACACTTGGGTGGTACGGAATATTTTGCAGCTTCGGAAGAAGGAGGGAGAGGAGTGAGTGACCCTCTGTCACCCCATCCTGACTCTGATTCCTGTCCGGTGACCCTTAACGGAAAGCCATGATGCCTCCCACTGCCCAATAGCTGACACTAGGTGCAGGTGAAGAGTGGCCCCTTGGGGTGCTGAGAGCTCTAACTGCCTGTGGGACGGAAGAGAGGGAGGTGCGGTTGGGAGAGGGCGGGGGGGGGGCGAAGAGTCGCGTCTGTCTACGGTCTGGAGCTGGTTTTGCGTTGCGGGCGTCAGGCTCTGACGGTTGTACCCTGCTGCTTTCCCCAGGTGGTTGGTATCGGTGCGGGCCAGCAGTCCCGCATTCACTGCACCCGACTGGCCGGCGACAAGACCGATCACTGGTGGCTCCGGCACCATCCCACCGTGCTGTCCATGAAGTTTAAAGCGGGCACCAAGCGGGCGGAAATCTCCAACGCCATCGACCAGTACGTCGGCGGGACCATGGAGGTAAACGGAGAAGCCAAGTGCTGGCCGCGGTGTGCCTGCGCTGACCGCGGGTCCCGGTCTATCGGAGGGTGGGGGGGGGTGTGGAGGCGTGCGAGGAGCGAGGGAGGGAGGGGGGAGGGGGGAGGGGGAGTGTGTGGAGCCAGAACCTGCTTGGATGCCTCAGCCTGGTTAGCGTCAGGAAGAGGGCAAAGGGCAACCTCAGTCGTCTTCTTTTAAATGCCTGGAACCAAACCTCAGCCACAAGCCGTGCTTGCTGAATATGAAACTGCAGCGCTCTTTTCAATGTTGCCCTTTCTTCACAGTGGATTTACGTTTAGAAAACAACGTGCCAATCACGTATCGCTCTGTCGTGTTTTTGTATCCTCTGAGAAAGTCAGACTTGCATTTATATAGCGCCTTTCACAACCTCAGGACGTCCCAAAGCGCTTTACAGCCAATGAAGTACTTTTGAAGCGTAGTCTCCATTATAATGCAGGAAACGCAGCAGCCAGTTTTGTGCACAGCAAGATCCCACAAACAGCAATGAGATAATGAGCAGAAAATCCGTTTCAGTGATGTTGGTTGAGGGATAAATATTGGCCCAGGACACCGGGGAGAACTCCCCTGCTCTTCAGAATAGCGGCATGGGATCTTTTACACCCACCTGAGAGGGCAGACAGGGCCTCGGTTTAACGTCTCATCCGAAAGATGGCACTTCTGACAACGCAGCACTCCCTCAGTACTACGGTGTCGGTCTAGATTATGTGCTCGAGTCTCTGGAGCGGGGCTTGAACCCACAATCTTCTGACTCCGAGGCGAGAGTGCTAACCACTGAGCCAAGGCTGACACATCTGGTGTGGGGGGACGTTTCTGAGAGCGCTGGTGGTTGTGATTGACTGCGTACCTGTTTGTTGGAGGACCTCTCTGCTGTTGGGCAGCCAGGCGATAATTTGGTGTTTTCTTCCCGACCTGTCAGGCCGAGGATCTGCCCAAGTGGCGGGAGATGTTCGAGGAGGTCCCCGAGCTGCTGTCGGACACCGAGCGCAGGAACTGGATCTCCCAGCTGGGCGCTGTGGCTCTGAGCTCAGACGCCTTCTTTCCGTTCCGCGACAACGTCGAGAGAGCCAAGAAGGTCAGTGTCGCCGGCGGTGGGGTGGGGGATGCCTGTCGTTAGCCAGCTCGCATTCACGGGGTGCCTTTAACCGCAGGGATACCATCCCAGAGGGGATAGCGGGCGTGCTCGAACCGGTCGTTGTGGTGCGCCATTTCCCGAACCTGGAAGGCCTCAGGCTCAGGCCCCTGCTGAGCTGGTTGGTCTCGACCGACAGGAGCAGCAGGTGGGGGTTCTGACCCTTGGCCTCGATGTCACAGGAAAGTGCGAGTGTCAGGTCAGGGCCCGATTGGACTCGACTGAATACCAAGCGATGGCCTCGCTTGTACCTGAGGAGCCTGGGCCTCTACGGGAACGCTGTTGGGTGTCTGTGGAACTGCACCACAGCCCGAGGCGCTCGGGAGAAACTGGAGAGAAAACCTCAATAAATTGGGTGCGAACTCTCTGTGTGGATCCCAGGATTGGGCCCGGCTCTGATGCCTGCCAACATTCACTGTCCAGACCCATACATGAAGAAAGCCCCTTGGTCAAGGGACTGGAGGGTGCCCAGTACTGCACCTCATCACCGTCAAAACTGAGATTGATAGGTTTTTTTTGTAAGGTAAGGGTGCTAAGGGATATGGAACCAAGGAGGGTAAATGGGTTAAGCCACAGATCAGCCATGATCTAATTGAATGGCGGAACAGGCTCGAGGGGCTGAATGGCCTCCTCCTGTTCCTATGCGATCGTCCTTTAGCCTCTCCCCCTTCCCACACACCCAGTGCGGTCATGGGCAGACGGAACAGGAGAGAAAAGAGGATGAACTTTGGTAACGCTTGGCTCGGTGTAGCTATGCAGTAGCTGCTGGAAGGTACTTGTTGGTTGAGAGGTTTCCTTATATCTGGACCGTTAATCTGTAACACGGCTATTTTTGTGGCTCGTTTTGAGATCTGATCTTTGGAAGACGGTGGTGAGGTAAACTGTAGATTATTGAACTGAATAAACCCGCATCTGCGAAGGTTTGCATCTGTTTATTGAGATCAAGAGGTCTTTTTTTTTTAGGAACGCGGTGATAATTTTCCTCACCAAGTCTCCTCTTCCCCCACCCCGAGGTTGCATCACCGTGGATGCTGGTCAAACTCCAGTCCCTTGGTCACGGGCCTTGCTTCATGCATAGGCTCAAGATAATGAACGCAAGTGGTGATTAATTGGCACAAGGTGTTGGTTGAGCAACAGTTGGGAATCCTACGCGCAGTTTTGGCCAGCCCCTTTATGGAGAGACTGTTCGACTTGTGGAAAAGATGCATTGTAGATTTACTTAGGATGTTACCAGAGCAGAGAGGGTATAGTGTGCGGTAAGAGATTTGAAGGACTAGTCCTGTATCACTAGAGCAGAGCAGGTTAAAGGGGTTGAACAGAAGCGTTTCAATGTTCAGAGAGAGTAAACAGTGAGAGGCCGTCGAATCTGAAATGAGGCGAGGGGGTTTGGTACTGGAAGCATGGATGGGGAGGGGGGAGGAATGTGTCCAGTGGGCTCCTGGGATTTGGAATACATTACCATAAATGGCTGCTTGCTGAATAGCAACGCTGAGAGGGAAAGAGCAAGGAGATCCCCCCACTCCACACCCCCCGTTAGACGAGGAGGCCGAACAGACATGACCAAGGATATTGTGGCTTGAAGCAAGTTTTGTTATTTTTTTAGCCTTTCATCATTCCAATTGATTTAATGATTGTCCACTTTGAGTATCAAAGACCAAGTTGATTTTAATTGTCTCCAGAGAAAAAATCGAGGGTTTTTTTCCCATGTTGCTGCTTGTTAACTGAATGCTGGAAGTTGTCAGACCAAGGCCTAAAATGTCCAAAATGGGCCAGTAAATTCTGCTGTCTGTAATAGTGCTTTATAAAGTGGGTAGGCCTGATGTGGCAATCTGCTACCAAAGGGGGTAATTTAAAAACAAATGACCAAATTTGCCTTTAAATGTAAGTTTACCTTTTGAACACTTTATCACACCTCAAAGTGCTTTACATACGATTAATTACTTTGAAATGCAGTGACTGCTTTCTAGGTAAACACAGCAACCATGTTGTGCACTGCAAGATCCCCAAACAGTAGCCATCTTGTGCACTCTGCCCTTGACCTCACTGGGTGTATGGGACACATGGGAGGGGGAGGGTCTAAATGACTGTCATAGGAACTGGAGGAGGCCATTCAGCAAGCATCTCGATCATCAGCAGAGTGATGGAAGGTGTCGTCGACAGTGCTATCAAGCGGCACTTAATCACCAATAACCTGCTCACCGATGCTCAGTTTGGGTTCCGCCAGGACCACTCGGCTCCAGACCTCATTACAGCCTTGGTCCAAACATGGACAAAAGAGCTGAATTCCAGAGGTGAGGGGAGAGTGACTGCCCTTGACATCAAGGCAGCATTTGACCGAGTGTGGCACCAAGGAGCCCTAGTAAAATTGAAGTTAGTGGGAATCAGGGGGAAAACTCTCCAGTGGCTGGAGTCATACCGAGCACAAAGGAAGATGGTAGTGGTTGTTGGAGGCCAATCATCTCAGCCCCAGGACACTGCTGCAGGAGTTCCTCACGGCAGTGTCCCAGGCCCAACCATCTTCAGCTGCTTCATCAATGACCTTCCCTCCATCATAAGGTCAAAAATTGGGATGTTTGCTGATGATTGCACAGTGTTCAGTTCCATTCGCAACCCCTCGGATAATGAAGCAGTCCGAGCCCGCATGCAGCAAGACCTGGACAACATCCAGGCTTGGGCTGATAAGTGGCAAGTAACATTCGTGCCAGACAAGTGCCAGGCAACGACCATCTCCAACAAGAGAGAGTCTAACCACCACCCCTTGACATTACCATCGCCGAATCCCCCATCATCAACATCCTGGGGGTCACCACTGACCAGAAACTTAACTGGACCATCCACATAAATACTGTGGCTACAAGGGCAGGTCAGAGGCTGGGTATTCTGCGGCGAGTGACTCACCTCCTGACTTCCCAAAGCCTTTCCACCATCTACAAGGCACAAGTCAGGAGTGTGATGGAATACTCTCCACTTGCCTGGATGAGTGCAGCTCCAACAACACTCAAGATGCTCGACACCATCCAGGACAAAGCAGCCCGCTTGAAATGCACCCCATCCACCACCCTAAACATTCACTCCCTCCACCGGCGCACCGTGCCTGCAGTGTGTACCATCCACAGGATGCACTGCAGCAACTCGCCAAGGCTTCTTCAAGAACACCTCTCAAACCAGTGACCTCTACCACCTAGAAGGACGAGGGCAGCAGGCACATGGGAGCAACACCACCTGCACGTTCCCCTCCAAGTCACACACCATCCCGACTTGGAAATATATCGCCGTTCCTTCATCGTCGCTGGGTCAAAATCCTGGAACTCCCTTCCTAACAGCACTGTGGGAGAACATTCACCACACGGACTGCAGCGGTTCAAGAAGGCGGCTCACCACCACCTTCTCAAGGGCAATTAGTGATGGGCAATAAATCCTGGCCTTTCCAGCGACGCCCACATCCCATGAATGAATTTTGTAAAGAAAGCCCCTCGAGCTTTTTCTGCCATTCAGTTAGATCATGGCTGATTGGTATCTTAACTCCATTTACCTGCCTTGGTTCCATAACCCTTAATACCCTTACCTGACAAAAATCTATCAATCTTAGTTTTGAAATTTTCAATTGACCCCCAGCCTCAACAGCTTTTTGGGGGAGAGAGTTCCAGATTTCCACTCCCCTTTGTGTGAAGAAGTGTTTCCCCATCACCCCTGAACGGCCTAGCTCTAATTTTAAGGTTATGTCCCCTTGTGGACTCTTCTCCAGAGGAAATAGGGTAGAGAGAGAAACTATCAAATCCTTTAATCCTTATAAACACCTCAATTAGATCACCCCTTAATCTTCGATACTCAAGGGAATACAAGCCTAGTCTTTGCAATCTGTCCTCATAATTTAACCCTTTTGGCCCCGGTATCATTCTGGTGAATCTGCGCCTCACGCCCTCCAAGGCCAATATATCCTTCCTGAGGTGCGCTGCCCAGAGCTGAACGCAATAATCGAAATGGGGTCTAACCAGAACTTTGGACAACTGTAGCATGTTGTAACTGTGCGTATTAACTTCACCTTCCTTTCCTCACAGAGCGGAGTAGATTTCATCGCGGCCCCGTCTGGATCAGCAGCTGACCGGGTGGTGATCGATGCGTGCGAGCAGCTGGGTATAACTCTGTTCCACACCAACCTGCGACTCTTCCACCACTAGAGGCCTCCCGCTCCTGGGGCGACGGTAACCAGGCGTCAGTAAAAACTGCACCCGATCGTTGTACTGGTGTCGGAAGCGGGCCGACATTGACTTTTAAATTAAATGTTTCAAAACTAGCAGCGACTTTTTCCATAATTTAAAAACCGTTTGGAGCGAGTCACCTGTGATGTTGCTTGGGATGGTTTACAAGTAAATCTGCAGGCCGGAAATAAGTCTTGGGTTGCTACGGGAACAGGGAGCCATGTGAAGGGAAAGTTCCAACACCTTGAGTTAATGTGAAGCCAGACAGGGGGCCTGATACTTGCTAATGGAGCAGTCTGATCATCACGGGCCTGATCTACGGGCCGGTGTATCTAACGTTACTTACTTTTCTATACCCCCCCACCCCCTCGAAATAGAAAAAATAAATCAGCCAGGGTTCCCACTCCTGATCGCTATCCGATGTTTCCCTGCTGGAGTGTGTCGGGGGGAGAACAGAATTTGTTGTGATGCTCTCTGTGGTGGAATAGTCCGCTGACATTCACTGCCATTGCTCACATGAATGGCCACTCGGGGGGGCGGTATTGAAGGAGTGGCAGCCTGTGCACATGAACCCAGCTTTCAGGAACCTCCTCGATGGGGCAAGGCCACGGCAGGTTAAATACATCGGGCAATTTTGAACCGAACCTGCCCCGTTTAGTTTCCACTGAAGTCAAAATTGGACAGGCTCGTGCTAGGATACAGCACAGAAGACCATTTGGCCCATTGTGCCTGCTCTTTGGAAGAGATATCCAATTAGTCCCACTCCCCTGCTCTTTCCCCAGATTTTTCAAGTATATATCCAATTCTGGAGTCCAAAACTAGGGGCCATAAATATGAGATAGTCACTAATAAATCCAATTGGGAATTCAGGAGAAACTTCTTTACCCCGAGAGTGGTGAGAATGTGGAACTCACTACCACATGGAGTAGTCGAGGAAAATAGCAGAAGATGCACTTAAGGGGAAGCTAGATGAACACACGAGGGAGAAAGGAATAGAAGGATATGCTGATAGGGTGAGATGAAGTAGGGGTGGGAAGAGGTTTGTGTGGAGCATAAACACCGGTATGGCCTGTTTCTGTGCTATAAACTCTGTGTAATTCCCGTTTGAAAATTACTATTGAATCTGCTTTCACTGCCTTTTCAGGCAGGGCATTGCACATCACATTAGGTTCAAACATTTAGTCCCTGATCCACGTTCGAAAGGCCTTTGTGTAGAGTGCCAGAGAGGGGGTGGGGGGTGAGAAATCACACCACTTTATTTTTTGTTTAAAAGTTTTATTAAAACGAGGATTGTCTGTCCATGGGTAGAAAAGCACTGGCGTCTATAAACAGTCACCGATCACAGAAATATACCGACAAACAAAGAACTGTCTTAACGGCGTCAATCACATCCTTGTTTTTGTTACAGTATAAAAGTTTAAGATAGAATAACACTGCATTGGGGGGGGGGGGAGTTTTGATAAATAACAGCTCGTACAGTTACACAATTACATCGATCACTAGACACTCAGGGAGGGCCCTGCAGCCATTTGTAGAGTAGAAGGGTGTGCGTTTTATTAAGTAAGTAGCGGTGCAGTTCATTTAACCCTTTAGGTTACGATAAGGGGAGGGGGGGTGGGGTGGTGGTCTCAAAAGGGGGTTTTCAAGTTGCCTGAGTGCACCTGGGTTCGGGGGTTTAATGCCGAACAGTGTATTTTTTTTTTTAAATGAAGACTTCTTCAGTCGCCATTGGCTTTCCGTCGCAGTCTGACTGCGGGTGAGGCTTGTGTGGCGGGGAAGGGGAGAAGCAGAGAGGCTGAGTGTGTGAGTGGTGCTGAAGCTGGAAGAATTAGGTCAGGCGCGCTACACGCGCACGGTCCCGGGAGCTCCTGTCGCCTTTCGAAGCGTCCGTCGCTGCAGCTTGACACTCTCGCCGTCTGCCGTCTTATTCCAGCTGGTGAGAGTCGGCCAGCAAATCTCTCGACCCCCCGCATTCCACTGGACAGTGTATGTACTGTGGGGGGGGGGGGGAGAAAGAGAACGAACATAGTTACAAACTCTCCCAACCGTACAGAAATGAGTCACCACGTTTTTTTTCTCTTATTTTTAGTTTTCTTTCATCTGGGAAAGTGGCCTCTACAAAAACAGCTGGGAATCGGGACTGGTCCAAAGCTCGGCCTTGGAATAAGTCGGCCTTCGTAAAGGAAGCAATGTACTAACAAAAGACTTGCATTTATATAGCACCTTTCACGACCTCAGGACCTCCCAAAGCGCTTTACAACCAATGAAGTACTTTACAACAGTCACCACCCTTCTAATGTAGGAAATATGGCAGCCAATTTTGTGCACAGCAAGATCCCACAAACTGCTATCTGATAATGACCAGATAAGTTGTTTAATGATGTTGGTTGAGGGATAAATATTGGCCACGGCACCGGGGAGAACTCCCCTGCTCTTCGAAATAGTGCCATGGGATCTTTTATGCCCACCTGAGAGGGCAGACGGGAGTGCTGCCCACTGAGCCATGGCTGACACCCATGAGAGCCAGCCCTAGTTCTCGTAAAAAGGCAAAGGCTGCATATTTTCTACATTTGAGTTACATAGTCAAAGATTGGACTGCTCCCCGGGGCCAGGCGAATGAGGGGAAGAATCGAATGCATGTGTTGCTAATAAACCATTACTCCCACTGGTCAGTGAATGGGTTACATGGGGGTGTAAGAAAGACTTGTGTTTATACATCGCCTTTCACAACCTCAGGATGTCCCAAGGCCCTTTACTTTTCAAGTGTAGTCACTGTTGTAATGTGGGGAAATGCAGCAGCCAATTTGCCCACAGTAAGCTCCCACAAACTGCTATCTGATAATGACCAGTTTTTTGATGCAGCTGGTTGAGGGATAATTAATGGCCAGGACACCAGAAGGCCCCGCTCTTATTTGCCCGTCTGTTCTTTATGCCCACCTGAGGGGGGCAGACTGGACCTCGGTTTAATGTCTCGTGCAAAAGACGGCACCTCCGACAGTGCAGCACTCCCTTGGTACTGCACTGGGAGTGTCTCAAATGGGACTTGAACTCACGACCTTCTGACTCAGACACGAGAGTGCTGCCCACTGAACACTAATTAATACTGGAAGCATAATGGGGGGAGCTGGATGGAATTTTTTTTCACATGAAATTTAATTAAGAGTATGAATTTTATTACTAAGAATGGCTGTTGAAGAAAAGGCAGTTTGAAAATGGAAAATTTCAAGGGTATGGGGAAAGAGGTGGAACTGGGATTATAGAACAGACAGCTCCAATTTATTAATTTCGGGGTCTCTGACTCTTGTAGGTTATGGCTCGCTGCAATTTGACTAATGTGTAGCTGCTTGGCTCTGAAGAAATGTGGGTTGTTTTTACTCTGGGGTCAATCTCACCGTAGGAGGAGTTTCAGGCAGGGACCCTGGTTACACCACCTGTTTGTGATATGCTTCCGTTTTAGTGCAACGTTCATTTTGTTCCCATATTTCCAATCTCTGGGACTTGCCATCCCAATTTGTTATCACCGATGGGTCTGGAGGCTAAGACTGTTGCTGCCTCGGGATGTGGGCATTGCCAGCAAGGCCGGCATTTATTACCCATCCCTAGTTGCTCCCGAGAAGGTGGTGGTGAACCTACTTCTTGAACCGCCGGTCGCGGCTTGATAACTGTTCTCGTGTGACCTAGCAATCTAAAAGAGTCGACCACATTGATGCTGGGTCTGGACTCACTTATAGGCTGGACTGGGTAAGGACGGCAGGCTTCCTTCTTTAAAGGACATTCGCAAACTGGTTGGTGGTTTTTACGACAATCCGACAGCTTCGTGGTCACTTTTACTGATACCAGCTTTTTATTTCCAGGTGCTCTTCCTGCTATGAGGGCATTTAAACTCGCGCTCCCTGGATTACTAGTCCAGGCCTCAGGATCTCTAATCCAGTGACCTAACCGCAACACTACACGACACTACCGCACCCTCAACAGTGAGCAAACACCAACACATTCTCCATGTAATGCCTGCCGATGTTGAACGCTGAGAATAACACCAGCTAAAGCGCTTAAGATTCAGTTTAAAAAGGAAAACCCTTTTGCCCCACAGTGCAGTGACTGGATTTGTACTCACTCTCGATCCGTATCTTGTCAACGTGTGCTGGGATGTGCGGCTGGAAGTTTCAGACGAGCGAGAATTGGTTCCGTCGAGCACGGTATCAATCCCGGGCCTGCGGCAGTTCTCGCAGCGCCAGCCCTGTAACGGAAACAGGCAACTGGTTGTTGAGGGGCAACAACAACAATTTGCATTTATATTGCGCCTTTAACATAGTAAAACGTCCCAAGGCACTTCACAGGAGTGTCATCAGACAAAATTTGATACCGAGCCACATCAGGAGATAATAGGACAGGTGACCAAAAGCTTGGACAAAGAGGTAGGTTTTATGGAGCGGCTTAAAGGAAGAGAGAGAGGTGGAGAGGTAGAGGTTTAGGGCCGAGGCAGCTGAAGGCACGGCCGCCAACGGTGGAACAATGAAAATCGGGGATGTGCAAGAGGCCCGAATTGGAGGAGCGCAGAGATCTCGGAGGGTTGTGGGGCTGGAGGCGGTTACAGAGATAGGGAGGGGCGAGGCCATGGAGGGATTTGAACACAAGGATGAGAATTTTAAATTCGAGGTGTTGCTGGAGTGGGAGCCAATGTGCCGGGAGCGAGGACTGGGGTGATGGGGGAATGGGGCTTGTTGCAATCTTCAATGATATAGTGGGGGTTATAGCACATCCTTGGGCCTGTGCAAGCTCGAGGTTTTCTTCACTTCCCAATTCTCCGTTTGCTGCTGCAGCCCTTTAAATGGTGGGAATCAAGACAATCCCAAGAGTACGAGGGGTCATTTTCCCCACTGTGTGCATGCCACTGGTGGAAGGGTCCTTGCCCCTCGAGCGGGCCCAACCTCTTTGATTCGTGGTTGTCGAACTGCAGCGCGCTCGTGCGTCACTAACCCCGCCCCCTCCACCCCGGCCCCCCAGGGCGCCTTCGGTACATGCTGCTGACAACAGAGTGGGATCATGACAGCAGAATGGCAAAGTCCATTTAAAAACGTGACTTTATATTGGGGGGTGGGCGGGGAAATGCAGATTTAGAAACAATTTGAGATGTTACAGGCACTGGTTTAGAAAAACGCCATTCATTATTTGAGGGATGTGATGTGAGGGGTGTTCTGCAGTAATTCTTGACCATTTCGTCCCCGTCAGCGTCAAGATGGGTCTTTCCAAAAGCTTCCTTTGTGTGCGTTTGTAACTGCGTCACAGCCGCTGCGTGCTGGCCCACGCACAGCTGGCCAAATGACAAATAGTGGGTGGAGTGGGCAGGCTGAGTGTACCAGCATAGATTCCTGGGGGGTGCAAATACTTGTCCAGGTGATTGGTGTTAATTTTTGCCGTTTGTTCTTAGTGTCAAACACCCAGGTGAATTGTGATGCAGCCCTGAAACTGTGAGACTTCACACCCAGTGCTGATTGGTTGGGGGAGGGGAGTGGTCAGTGGGCTCAGAGTGTGGCTCTCCTTTTACAAGTACAAAAAAGAAAGACTTGCATTTCTATAGCGCCTTTCACGACCTCGGGACGTCCCAAAGTGCTTTATAGCCAATGAAGTACTTTTGAAGTGTAGTCACTGGGCACACAGCAAGGTCCCACAAAAAAGCAATGACCAGATAATCTGTTTTATTGATTCTGGTTGAGGGAGAACTCCCCTCCTCTTCATATAGTGCTGTGGGATCTTCTATGTTCCCGAGAGGGCAGACGGGGCCTCGGTTTAACGTCTCGTCTGAAAGACGGCACCTCCGGCAGTGCAGCACTGGAGTGTGAGCTTAGACTTTGTGCTCAAGTCCCCGGTGAACCAACAACCTTCTGACTCCGAGGCAAGAGTGCGACCCACTGAGCCACGGCTGACAAGTAGGATGCAAGAGTCAAACTCCCAACACACCTCAACATCTCCCTCCTACTCTGCCAGTATGAATCGCCACTCTCCGCCATTCTGAAGAGTTGTTAGGAAAAGCTCCTCGATATGTGCCTGTACAGCCAGGGGCTGGGTTGAGTTTGCCCATATGAGTTTCATCGCAGAGCCTTGCAGTCACTGGGGAGAGGACTACTGGTGCTGGGCTACATGTCTCACCGATGTTCTTAATGGTAATCTCTCGGTGGGTTAGGCATTAAACAAAAGTAAAAATCTCGTCAGTTTACCTGTTGTCCTCCCAAGCAGGTGCATGTACAGATGGCACCAAGATACTCCTTCTGCCACTGTTCTCCTAGGTTGTACATATTCCCCTCGTCATAGCAAGAGGCTTCATCTGCACGTAGAACAGACAATCTGTTAGCACAATCTACAACCAACACTTTACTAAACGTTAGACATGTTTCAGAGTCTGCCGCACCTGTTTATCCAGTCACTGAAGTTGAGAAGAAATCTAAAATCGTGGATGTACTCAGTGCAGCAACAACGGACATTTATACAGGGCCTTTAACGTAGTGAAATGTCCCAAGGTGCTTCGCAGGAGCATTATCAGATAAAAATTGACATTGAGCCACATGAGATATTAGGACAGGTGACCAAAAGCTTGGTCAAAGAGGAGGGTTTTAATGAGTGTCTTAAAGGAGGAGAGAGAGGCGGAGAGGTTTAGGGAGGGAATTTCACAGCTTGGGGCCAAGAAGGCTGAAGGCACGGCCGCCAATGGTGGAGTGATGAAAATCTCGAGATATCTCAGGGGGTTGTAGGGCATCAACAAATCCACCGTGGGGCCAAGGGGCTGGTGAGATTCAACAGTCCGAGTTGACTTAAGTGCTGGTGGGGTGGGCGAGGGGTCCAAGGAAATGGCATAGGTTCCCCCCTTCTTCAAGTATTAATCAGCAACTTGTATGGCCTCCTCCTGTTCCTGTGTTCCACAGTGGATGTTGTGTGGAGTTTCTCCCCTTCACAACGGGGACGGGATTGGACTCCCATCTCAGATGCTGTCCAAGGTGCAACCTGCTGAGCATGGCCATCTAGGCCCACGTGACGAATGGCCCCTATTTGGCCATCTAGGCCCACGTGACGAATGGCCCCTATTTGGCCATCTAGGCCCACGTGACGAATGGCCCCTATTTGGCCATTTGGGCCCACGTGTGACGATTGGTTCCCCCCCACCATTGCCGAGGTGCTTAATAGCTGCCTGGCAGGGAGGAGGAGAGTAGGAAGCTGGAAAAGAAAAAGGCCGCGTGGAATAATGTCGGTATTTGGCCTGACGTTTGGGGGCAACGTTCTACTGGTTTTTGAAACTGATCAACTCACGCGGTTCACATTTATATTCTCCCTTTCCGTTGCCCAGACAAGTACAGCTAATCATTTGGCCGTTCTCACTGCGACGATTCCATTTCTCGCCAACTCTGTAGTTCATGCCGTTATCGTGGCACCATTCTGGACAAGGAGGGCGAGAGAAAGCAGAGGTTAATGATGCTGCTCAAAGTGTCGAATCAAACGTAGTAACACAAGCAAATATCGATCCACTTTTAGAGCAATCATTTAACCATGAATTTATATGATACTCACCTTTTTTAATGCGTTCATCTTTTGTCTGATTTAGGTCCAACTCACCTTCTGGTTATACAGGTCTTATGTGTGACTAAAAAACACTCCAGACTATTCACAACAGGCCGACTGCAAGATCAGCAGCTCAATAACCAAATAAAGAGATCTCTTTCCTCATCGTTTGCACCACAGGTGTTTTAAAAACGAGCACATTTTGCCCCTCCCAGACTGACTTGAGTTTGTGGCACTTTGAGCAGGTGCCCTATACTGTAGCCCAGCGCACGTGTCCCCGTCCTGCAGCCCAGCGCACGTGTCCCCGTCCTGCAGCCCAGCGCACGTGTCCCCGTCCTGCAGCCCAGCGCACGTGTCCCCGTCCAGCAGCCCAGCGCACGTGTCCCCGTGCTGCAGCCCAGCGCACGTGTCCCCGTGCTGCAGCCCAGCGCACGTGTCCCCGTGCTGCAGCCCAGCGCACGTGTCCCTATAGTTAAGTCCGGGTGTGGAATCTTAAGCACGGGTGATATTTTTTGGCGTGGCCATTCTGTGCACTTTTCACTCTGCGTGTTATCGGTAAGGCTGCGCACAACACGGTCGAATAGTGGGGCAACTCATTTTTCAAGCAGGCCCCAGTCTTGCTGGCACAGACCCACAAGTGCTGAGTTCCCGATACTGGGGGGAATCACAAGTGTATTGAATAGAAAAGAACAAATGTTCAGTGTTAACACTGATTATACCACCCTCCCCCCACACCACCCCCTCCCCCCACACCACCCCCTCCCCCCACACCACCCCCTCCCCCCACACCCCGGACGCGAGTCACGTGAGGATGGAGGAGGCTCGTGTTTCTTGCCAGTCTATCACACATTTTAAAAAGGATCGGACTTTTCACCAATTCCGTTCTACAGCTTCTTGTTACAAAGATGTTTTGAGTCGTGTGCAATCTGACCTCTCGTTCGGAGACCCCATGAAACTGCCCGAATTGGCACTCCATAAACGGGCAACGTTTCAGCCCCCACCCCCGACGGCCAGCGGGGGAACTGGGAAGCGAACTCCTCTCTGAGAGGGGGGGAGGGGACTTCACTCTGCATCCAAGCGCAGCAACCAACAACGGACAGTACTGGAAGCAGAATGGGCGGCTGAAGTGGGGGGAATTACCAGCCCCCCCCCCCCCCCCATTATGAGGAGCATGAAAATATATTCATGGAACCCTCTCCCCTGCCATCCGCTGGGATGAAAAGATACATTTATTTGTTAGGACAGTGCACCTTGTACAATTAGTCAATGCCCACAGAGCCCAGTTTAATTTACACAGACCCCCCTACCCTCCCCCCTCGGTCTTCTCCCCCTGCCCCCTCAGTCTCCTTCCCCCTTGGTCTCTTCCCCTCCGCCCTTGGGCTCCTTCCCCTCCCTCTTGGTTTCCTCCTCCTCCCCCCTCAGTCTCTTTCTCCGACCCCCCCCCCACCTTGGTCTCCTTCCCGCCCCCCCCCCCCCCCGCCCTGATCTCCTTCCCCTCCCCTCGGTCTCCTGCTCCTTCCACCCATCGGTATCTTCCCCACCCCCTGTCTCTTTCCCCTCCCCCTCGCTCTCTTTCCCCCCCCCCGATCTCCTCCCCCTCCCCCCTCAGTCCCCTCACCCCTCAGGCCCCTTCCCCCTACCCCCAGGTCTCCCACCCCTCAGTCCCTGTCTCCCACTGTAACTCCAACAGAACTCTCCTGGGAAGATGACTGAATCTTGGCTGCATTGGGTCCTCCCCCTCTCAGTCTCCTCCCCCCCCCATCTTATTTACTCAAAACCCTTCATTATTTTGAACACCTCCATCAAATCTCCCCTTAACCTTCTCTGCTCTAAGGAGAACTACCCCAGCTTCTCCAGTCTCTCCACGTAACTGAAGTCCCTCATCCCTGGTACCATTCTGGTAAATCTCCTCTGCACCCTCTCCATGGCCTTGATATCCTTCCTAAAGTGTGGTGCCCAGAAATGGACACAATACTCCAGCTGAGGCCTAAAAAGTAATTTGTAAAGGTTTAGCAAAACATATTTGCTTTTGTACTCTATGCCTCTATTTGTAACTCATTGTTCCATTAATGTAACCTTTGTCCTTCACTACAGAAGACATCATCTGTTTTAACACAGTTTTCAGTATACACCCTCAGAATTGTGAGAAGCCAGCTCCTACTCGTGTGCACCCTCAATGCCCTCGAAAGTCACTCGGACCTTAAGTGACACTCGACATTCCACCAACATTCCGACTTCCTGGTCTTGTCAAGCTGCAGAAGCAAGGCAGTTCCCCATGTGACCACTAAGGTCGCATGTCAAGTGGTCATCTCCAGGCATGTGACCCTGCAGGGGCCACATGACCCCAACAGTGTGAAAGGATGCAAAACTTGCATTGGCCGTGGGAGGGGATGGGCCAGGCCAGGCCAATGCACAGAACTTCTTACACTCCAGAGGAATGCGCCCTGTCCATGTTTGTTCATTTCAGTGCTTTATACAGAAACATTTAGTCTCAAACATGCTGAGGGACACTGTGTAAAGAAATGGGATAGGGGGAGAGGGAGGGGGGAGGGAGGAGGTGGGATAATGTGCAGCAAACTACTCACTAGATGAGTCACACCTGAAATGACCACTCCCATAGCCCAAGCATTTACACCACAGTTTGAAGCCGGTCTCAGACATTCGCTCCCATTCCTGGCCGATGGCGTAGTGGGAACTTGTGACTGTGTCGTAGCAGGAGTCGTCAGAGCTGGGGAAGCGGGCGCCTTCGTCGGTGGCTGCAACGGAGAAACAAAGACCGGGGTCAATGAGTAGGAAAGATCCCGATGTTCAGGCCTTGATCAAACTCTCCGATTAAAATCGAGAGCCGTTGCCCAGTGGGTAGCTCTCTCGCCTCTGAGTCAGAAGGTCGTGTGTTCAAGGCCCATCCCAGAGACTTGAGCACAGAATCCAGGCTGACATTCTCAGTGCAGTGCTGAGAGAGTGCCGCACTGTCAGAGGTGCCGACTTTCAGATGAGACGTTAAACCGAGACCCTGTCTGCCCTCTCAGGTGGATGTAAAAGATCCCCCACGCGACTATTTCAAAAAAGAGCAGGGGAGTTCTCCCCAGTGTCCTGGCCGATATTCATCTCTCAACCAACACCAAAAAATAGATCACATTGCTGTTTGCGGGATCTTGCTGTGCGCAAATTGGCTGCTGCGTATCCTACATTACAACAGTGACTACTGTTCAAAAGTACTGTAAAGCGCTTTGGAACGTCCTGAGGTCATGAAAGACGCTATACAATTGCAAGTCTTTTTTTTGCCGTCAATGCTTGTGAAGGGGGCAGAAATTTGGGGCTCTAAGTAACGGGGTCCCTGCATCCTCCTCCCAGCCGGAGCCATCTCGCCAGAGTCTTTGTTACCATCTCATCCATGCCTTTGTCACCTCTGGACTCGACTATTCCAATGCTCTCCTGGCCGGCCTCCCATCTTCCACCCTCCGTAAACTTGAGCTCATCCAAAACTCTGCTGTCTGCATACTAACTCGCACCAAGTCCTGTTCACCCATCACCCCTGTGCTCGCTGACCTACATTGGCTCCCGGTCCGGCAATGCCTCGATTTTTAAAATTCTCATCCTTATTTTCAAATCCCTCCATAACCTCGCCCCTCCCTATCTCTGTAACCTCCTCCGAGCCCGACAACCCTCCGAGATCTCTGCACTCCTCCAATTCTGGCCTCTTGCGCATTCCCGATTTTCGTCGCTACATCATTGGGGGCCGTGCCTTCAGCTGCCTAGGCCCTACGCTCTGGAATTCCCTCACTAAACCCTTCCCCCTCGCTTTTATTTCTTATGTTCTCTCTTAAGTCGCCTTGAACCTCTGACCTTCAGACTCGAAGGGGAGGGTGCTGCTGACTGAGCCACGGCTGTACACAGAGAGATGATGTTCTTGTGGTTGTCGTCTGAAATGAAGGTGAAGAGTTTTAATGAACTGAAGCTTTGTCACAGGAGAGTGCGGATGGTGGGGGAGGGGGGCGTCTTATATGCGATCACCTGACACTCGGTACTCAGAATCACAAGGGCACCTTTCATATCTCTACACTCCTGCCTTGTAGCCCCTCCCCTCCCAACTCTCACCATCACTTAGGTGGTTAGTTTACCCAAATGTCCCGGGTTAATCCATGTTGACTGAAGAATTAAAGAGTATTACTGTCAGCTGCCTGACTGCACTACTGTAAACAAGACCGCATGCTTGTAAATATTTGATTTTCAAGGATACATGCATGCACCGAGTGTGTGCTTCGGTCAGCTCCTTTAAGCAGAAGCAGGCAGGTTTAGCAGTACACACAGGGCCTTGTTCTTAGCACTGATTCATCCGAAGGAGACAACACGGACTCCCCAAGGCTGGCCAACCTCGGCTTGAGGTCTGGCCCAACTCTCGAGGCCAATGTTAGAAATAACTTTACCCGGGTGCGCCCGACTGCCAAAGCAAATGGCCTGACTGGTCTAAACCCTGCCACACGGAGAGAAGGCTCAGAATCCT
Organism: Heptranchias perlo; assembly: GCF_035084215.1. Classification (NCBI taxonomy): domain Eukaryota; kingdom Metazoa; phylum Chordata; class Chondrichthyes; order Hexanchiformes; family Hexanchidae; genus Heptranchias; species Heptranchias perlo. Next base: position 91,252,711 of record NC_090331.1, on the reverse strand, counting down.
TCTAAAGTGACACCACTGGGAGCTTTTGCTGTTCAATCTGCACCATTTGCAAGTGTGTGGCAAGGGATGGTTAAATATGGGCCCCCATTGTGCTGTGGCTGTCACTTAAAAGTTGAAGCCAGTTACGGTAGGGTCAGAACAAGCAGGGTAGAATGGCCAAAGGAACAGGAGGCGGCCATTCAGCCCCTTAGACCTGTTCCGCCATTCAATTAGATAATGGCTGATCTGCACTGCAACTGCATTGTCCAGCCTTTGCTCCATATCCCAATACCCTTACCCAACAAAAATCTATCGATCCCAGACTTGATGTCCTCCAGCATCCACAGCCTTCTTGGGGGTTGAGAATTCCAGATTTCCACTCCCGTTTGTGTGTAAAAGTGCTCCCCCACCTGGCTGTTTCTCTCCTCTTGGAACATGCTTCCCAATTTTGTTTTTGAAAGCACACCAATCTGGTTGGAGACACGAGCGTGAGCAGGTAGCGGCAGAGTAGAACCAGGCTGGCTTCCCTCTCACCGCAACCTTCTCACGGCAAATGGACTAGGCTGCAGGCCTCATGTTCTGGGGGACTAAAGTGCGCCAGGTGTGCAGCTCTTATGTTCACTTAAGTAAGCCTAGTTCACATGGACCGGCTACAACAGCTGACTTGCATTGAGTTGCCATCAGTGTCGGGTAAATCAAGAGCCAGCCACTGAAGGAGCACTGGGGCACTGGTCAAGGACACCACGACTAGTGTGAATATCTGCCCTTCTCTTCCCTCGCCTTTTAGCGCTGAATCAGAACCAATTCTGAGCTGCCAAACACATAACCGGCATCAATTTGTGAAGTTGGCAGCAGTGCCCATCCTGGTGAGGGAGGGGTGGTGAAACGGTCATGGTGAGGGGGGTTGGGGTGGTGGGGAGACGGTCCTGGTGAGGGGGGGGGGGTGGTGGGGAGACGGTCTTGGTGAGGGGGGGATTGGGGGGAGACGGTCCTGGTGAGGTGGGGAGTTGGGGGAAGACGGTCCTGGTGAGGTGGGGGAGTGGGGGGAAGACGGTCCTGGTGAGGTGGGGGAGTGGGGGGAAGACGGTCCTGGTGAGGGGGGGGGAGTGGGGGGAAGACGGTCCTGGTGAGGTGGGGGAGTGGGGGGGAAGACGGTCCTGGTGAGGTGGGGGAGTGGGGGGAAGACGGTCCTGGTGAGGTGGGGGAGTGGGGGAAGACGGTCCTGGTGAGGGGGGGAGTGGGGGGAAGACGGTCCTGGTGAGGGGGGGAGTGGGGGGAAGACGGTCCTGGTGAGGGGGGGAGTGGGGGGAGACAGTCCTGGTGAGGTGGGGAGTGGGGGGAGGCGGTCCTGGTGAGGTGGGGAGTGGGGGGAAGACGGTCCTGGTGAGGTGGGGAGTGGGGGGAAGACGGTCCTGGTGAGGTGGGGAGTGGGGGGAAGACGGTCCTGGTGAGGTGGGGGAGTGGGGGGAAGACGGTCCTGGTGAGGTGGGGGAGTGGGGGGAAGACGGTCCTGGTGAGGTGGGGGAGTGGGGGGAAGACGGTCCTGGTGAGGTGGGGGAGTGGGGGAAGACGGTCCTGGTGAGGTGGGGGAGTGGGGGGAAGACGGTCCTGGTGAGGTGGGGGAGTGGGGGGAAGACGGTCCTGGTGAGGTGGGGGAGTGGGGGGAAGACGGTCCTGGTGAGGTGGGGGAGTGGGGGGAAGACGGTCCTGGTGAGGGGGGGAGTGGGGGGGAAGACGGTCCTGGTGAGGGGGGGAGTGGGGGGAAGACGGTCCTGGTGAGGGGGGGGAGTGGGGGGGAAGACGGTCCTGATGAGGGGGGGGGGGGGGGGGGGGGGGGGGAGTGGTGGGGGAGGCGGTCCTGGTGAGGTCGGGAGTTGGGGGGGAGGCGGTCCTGGTGAGGTCGGGAGTTGGGGGGAGACGGTCCTGGTGAGGGGGGGGGGAGTGGTGGGGAGACGGTCCTGGTGAGGTCGGGATTGGGTGGAGACGGTCCTGGTGAGGGGGGGGGGGGAGACGGTCCTGATGAGGGGGGGAGGTGGTGGGGGAGGTGGTCCTGGTGAGGGGGGGGGGAGCGGTGGGGGAGGTGGTCCTGGTGAGGTCGGCAGTTGGGGGAGGTGGTCTAATGTCACTGAAATGAAGAAGCGTCTTCCCATCTCAATCACTATTACCATGTCACAGTGACCAACACTGAAACTGGGTGCGGTTTGCAACAAAACTGTTACTTACAGGAATCTCCGACAGTGATGATGTCCCGCAGAATTTGGTGTTTCACCTCCCCGTTCAGAGCCTCGACTATGATATTGTACTGCTTCCCGATTGCAAGGTCGGGCAATATGACATTAGATGAGGATCCTGGTACCCGAATCTGGAAGTGAGATTAAATGAGATTAAGTTCGAGCCTCTCTCGTGTTCCCTGTTATATTCTTGAGAGCAGCTACTCTTTTTTGGGGGGATAATTCTAACCCCACAACAAGATCTTGCTGCGGGGCCTGACCGCCAGTATCGTAAACACCACACGATTAAACCTTGGATGGAGGGAGGGGCCTCCTTCTGATTTCTCAGGGCCGGAGGTCCCGCTTTGACTCTTGGTCAGTGTGGGCGGAGTTTGTTGATCTCAGTTGGGACTTCCATTATTTCCTTCTTCCCGTTGACCCCCCACCCCCCTGTTGATCTTACACTTCCCATTAATTCTGAGATTCAAACTCTGGTCTCCTATTTTGGGAGCTCAGAGCCAGGTAATGAATTCCTTTTCCTCTTGGAACTGCTTATCGCCAATCCCAAGGTGTCTTTATAAACCTTATAAGATTTATAAAAAGGCCTTTTTTTTAATATAACGCCCACTGACTTGTCCTTTTCATCGTAAGATCAGGTGGAACCATGGAATGCGATCCTCAAAGGACAGGTAAAAATCTCATTACCCCATTCAATAAAAATGGACGTTTAATTTGAACGAATGGAACTGAGAGCGGGTCTTAACTCAAGTCTTGAGATTCTTCAACCACTTACTAGGGAAGAGTAGCTCAGGTGGTTTTCCATTGCCTTCCTCACGGTCTTTATCTTCGGAGTACCTTCCACTAGGTGGGCTGCAACCAATAGAGGCCCATCTACCCTTACAATGGAGGGGAGGGCACCCATCGGGCACAAGTACCCTCGCTGGATGCCAACCCAGTATTCGGAGCTGGCGCTCCGGTCTCCGCTCGCCAGGGCCGTCTAGAGTGGGGCTTGAGACCTTCACCCTTCCGACTCTGATCTGGAGTGAGACTCCCTGCAAGGACACGTTCTGGAGTATCAATGCAGTGCGCCATCAAACAGCTTCAGAAAGTGCGCAGGTTGGACTCACTTTGTAAACCTATCAGGGATTCACCAATCCCCTTTCTTTGTAAACGTTTCTATTTCTAAGGTGCGGGAGTCAGCTCCGCCCGTGCATGTATCTGGGCGCGCACAGGAGTCTCTCCTATACAGTCGCAGCCGGGCAGGAGTCACACAGTGTAAACACTGTCCGCCATGTACCGAGACAGGTCTCACGCCAGTAGCTGCAGAGTAAATGCGACACGGATACAGCACTCTCTGTATGTTACAGTATTTTCCTGCTCTTCCCAAAAGTTGTGCTTTTCCCTGTCAAATGAACATCGATCTTATTGGTTTCAATTCTCCACCCCCCCCCCCCCCACCTTACTGTCAAACAGAATTTACAGTTTGCAAGCCTTTGAAAGAGTTCTAGATCAATTGCTGAGATACAAATTGTAAATTTTATGCCCAAACGGGAGCCGAGTGATGAGGCTTTGAAGGTCCAATGTCAGCCTCAAAGCACAGTTAGATGAAAAGTGGAGCTCCCTCTACTTTGGTCCAACAACTCCGGTTACAGCGCTCCCTAGTGTACCAGCAGTGACCTCCTTCTGTTTCCCGCACTTGGCATCCCATGGCCTCTGAGCGAGCGTGCCAATTTAGTGCTCGAGTAACAGCCTCTCTGTGTGCCTGGTTTGTCTGGATTTCTGCACTCTGGAGGATCAGAGGTTGTACACAGATTAGGGAGCAACTGGTCACCTTTTTTAACATCTGCAAATACGATTGCCAGCTCTGGTTGAACGGATTCCTGACATCACATGACCTCGCACCTCCAAACGTCAGTCAAACAGCATTCTCCCCCTCCCCATCTCCAATATTTCTCGCAGCAGTGTCTGGGGGAGATTAATCTTTCATCCCTGGAGGATCCGGGGCAAATCCGGGAGAGTTGGCGACCCTAATCTGCAAATCATCTATTGAGCGGGGCAATCGAGAATGACCAATTACCTGGAAGGTTTTGTCCTCATGGCCCACGGGATGACATGTGATCAGGTACTCCGAGGCGACGGTGGTTGGTGTCCAGGAGACGATGGTCCTTGCCTGCCGTGCCTCTTCACCGGACGGGAGGTGCCCAGGATGCTCTGGTTGGCGCCCGTGCCCATTGGGAAGGCTCTGCTCCGTGACTTCCACCCTGTGCCAGTGGGAAGGCAAGGACGGGTTTTGGCTATGGGGCCCTACTATGTTGTCGTCGTTGCCGTGGTGTACAGTGATTGGCTGCTGCCTGTCGTCTCCTGGCCTGGGCGGGGTCACGGAGGGTCGTCGCTGATTCTGATCGTCGGTGCGCCCAGGCAGGTTTGTGTCACGATGCCCAAAGACCTGGTCGATTAGCGGCCTTTGACCTTCCTCCGAGTCTGCAATCGACACACCATTCTCCCCGTCATACCTGGTCTCTGAGGACAACTCTGACTGGTCAAAGAACGAGGGGACATCCAGGTACTCGGGCTGCCGGTGGCTTACAAACGGGGAAAGAGTGGCAAGCTGTGGAAAGAGGGCTTGAAAAGCAGAAGAGCAATGGTAGGTTAAAGATCTGCTGGCAGTGTTAATAAGCAAAGTTGAAGCTTTTTAGTTGGTGTGCACGGCAGGGTTAAGGCAAGCTAAGAATCAGTTGATAACTAGCCAACGTTACCAGCTCGCTTGTTGGGCACCCTTTGAACACACAGCATGCACTCTGGCGAACACTAGCTGTGCAGAAGCATCTACAGCAATAGGACGCGGGCAGAGGCATTTAAGGAAAGCCGACCCTGGTTGAAGCAAGTGCTCGGCAGAAGAGTTCAAACCGACATCGGCGAGTGAACTCGAGCTAGCTGCAGTGAATTGGCCAACGTTCTTCCGGGTTTTACAGAAGCAAGGTTTCTGCCCGTTAGCAATCCAGTGAGAAACCGGGGGGTCAGTGAACTGAGAACTATTTACCTTACAGGAAAACAAAATCCAGAAAGACTTGAACATTTCTGTGTCGTATCACAAAGAGACGCTCGATATTTTACCAAGACATGTTATAAATGAGAACACTGAGGAAATGTTACAGGGCAGACTGACATTTGACACCGATCAGACTGATCTTTGACACCGATTAGACTGATCTTTGACACCGATTAGACTGACCTTTGACACCGATTAGACTGACCTTTGACACCGATTAGACTGACCTTTGACACCGATTAGACTGATCTTTGACACCGATTAGACTGATCTTTGACTCCGATTAGACTGATCTTTGACTCCGATTGGACTGATCTTTGACTCCGATTGGACTGACCTTTGACACCGATTAGACTGACCTTTGACACCGATTAGACTGACCTTTGACACCGATTAGACTGATCTTTGACACCGATTAGACTGATCTTTGACACCGATTAGACTGATCTTTGACACCGATTAGACTGATCTTTGACACCGATTAGACTGATCTTTGACACCGATTAGACTGATCTTTGACACCGATTAGACTGATCTTTGACACCGATTAGACTGATCTTTGACACCGATTAGACTGATCTTTGACACTGATTAGACTGATCTTTGACACCGATTAGACTGATCTTTGACACCGATTAGACTGATCTTTGACACATCAGACTGATCTTTGACACCGATTAGACTGATCTTTGACACCGATTAGACTGATCTTTGACAGTGATTAGACTGATCTTTGACACTGATTAGACTGATCTTTGACACCGATTAGACTGATCTTTGACACCGATTAGACTGATCTTTGACACCGATTAGACTGATCTTTGACAGTGATTAGACTGATCTTTGACAGTGATTAGACTGATCTTTGACAGTGATTAGACTGATCTTTGACACCGATTAGACTGATCTTTGACACCGATTAGACTGATCTTTGACACCGATCAGACTGATCTTTGACAGTGATTAGACTGATCTTTGACACCGATTAGACTGATCTTTGACACCGATTAGACTGATCTTTGACACCGATTAGACTGATCTTTGACACCGATTAGACTGATCTTTGACACCGATTAGACTGATCTTTGACACCGATTAGACTGATCTTTGACACCGATTAGACTGATCTTTGACACCGATTAGACTGATCTTTGACACCGATTAGACTGATCTTTGACACTGATCAGACTGATCTTTGACACTGATTAGACTGATCTTTGACACTGATCAGACTGATCTTTGACACCGATTAGACTGATCTTTGACAGTGATTAGACTGATCTTTGACACCGATTAGACTGATCTTTGACACCGATTAGACTGATCTTTGACACCGATTAGACTGATCTTTGACACCGATTAGACTGATCTTTGACAGTGATTAGACTGATCTTTGACACCGATTAGACTGATCTTTGACACCGATTAGACTGATCTTTGACACTGATTAGACTGATCTTTGACACTGATTAGACTGATCTTTGACACATCAGACTGATCTTTGACACCGATTAGACTGATCTTTGACACCGATTAGACTGATCTTTGACACCGATTAGACTGATCTTTGACACCGATTAGACTGATCTTTGACACCGATTAGACTGATCTTTGACACCGATTAGACTGATCTTTGACACCGATTAGACTGATCTTTGACACATCAGACTGATCTTTGACACCGATTAGACTGATCTTTGACACTGATTAGACTGATCTTTGACACTGATTAGACTGATCTTTGACAGTGATTAGACTGATCTTTGACACCGATTAGACTGATCTTTGACACCGATTAGACTGATCTTTGACACCGATTAGACTGATCTTTGACACCGATTAGACTGATCTTTGACACCGATTAGACTGATCTTTGACACTGATCAGACTGATCTTTGACACTGATTAGACTGATCTTTGACACTGATCAGACTGATCTTTGACACCGATTAGACTGATCTTTGACAGTGATTAGACTGATCTTTGACAGTGATTAGACTGATCTTTGACACCGATTAGACTGATCTTTGACACCGATTAGACTGATCTTTGACAGTGATTAGACTGATCTTTGACACCGATTAGACTGATCTTTGACACCGATTAGACTGATCTTTGACACTGATTAGACTGATCTTTGACACTGATTAGACTGATCTTTGACACATCAGACTGATCTTTGACACCGATTAGACTGATCTTTGACACCGATTAGACTGATCTTTGACACCGATTAGACTGATCTTTGACACCGATTAGACTGATCTTTGACACCGATTAGACTGATCTTTGACACCGATTAGACTGATCTTTGACACCGATTAGACTGATCTTTGACACCGATTAGACTGATCTTTGACACCGATTAGACTGATCTTTGACACTGATCAGACTGATCTTTGACACTGATTAGACTGATCTTTGACACTGATTAGACTGATCTTTGACACTGATTAGACTGATCTTTGACACTGATTAGACTGATCTTTGACACTGATTAGACTGATCTTTGACACTGATTAGACTGATCTTTGACACCGATCAGACTGATCTTTGACAGTGATTAGACTGATCTTTGACACTGATTAGACTGATCTTTGACACTGATTAGACTGATCTTTGACACCGATTAGACTGATCTTTGACACCGATTAGACTGATCTTTGACAGTGATTAGACTGATCTTTGACAGTGATTAGACTGATCTTTGACACCGATTAGACTGATCTTTGACACCGATTAGACTGATCTTTGACAGTGATTAGACTGATCTTTGACACCGATTAGACTGATCTTTGACACCGATTAGACTGATCTTTGACACTGATTAGACTGATCTTTGACACTGATTAGACTGATCTTTGACACATCAGACTGATCTTTGACACCGATTAGACTGATCTTTGACACCGATTAGACTGATCTTTGACACCGATTAGACTGATCTTTGACACCGATTAGACTGATCTTTGACACCGATTAGACTGATCTTTGACACCGATTAGACTGATCTTTGACACCGATTAGACTGATCTTTGACACTGATTAGACTGATCTTTGACACTGATTAGACTGATCTTTGACACTGATTCGACTGATCTTTGACACTGATTAGACTGATCTTTGACACTGATTAGACTGATCTTTGACACTGATTAGACTGATCTTTGACTCCGATTAGACTGATCTTTGACTCCGATTGGACTGATCTTTGACACCGATTAGACTGATCTTTGACACCGATTAGACTGATCTTTGACACCGATTAGACTGATCTTTGACACCGATTAGACTGATCTTTGACAGTGATTAGACTGATCTTTGACACCGATTAGACTGATCTTTGACAGTGATTAGACTGATCTTTGACACCGATTAGACTGATCTTTGACACCGATTAGACTGATCTTTGACACTGATTAGACTGATCTTTGACTCCGATTAGACTGATCTTTGACAGTGATTAGACTGATCTTTGACTCCGATTAGACTGATCTTTGACACTGATTAGACTGATCTTTGACTCCGATTAGACTGATCTTTGACACCGATTAGACTGATCTTTGACAGTGATTAGACTGATCTTTGACACCGATTAGACTGATCTTTGACAGTGATTAGACTGATCTTTGACACCGATTAGACTGATCTTTGACACCGATTAGACTGATCTTTGACTCCGATTGGACTGATCTTTGACACCGATTAGACTGATCTTTGACACCGATTAGACTGATCTTTGACACCGATTAGACTGATCTTTGACTCCGATTGGACTGATCTTTGACACCGATTAGACTGATCTTTGACACCGATTAGACTGATCTTTGACAGTGATTAGACTGATCTTTGACAGTGATTAGACTGATCTTTGACACCGATTAGACTGATCTTTGACACCGATTAGACTGATCTTTGACACTGATTAGACTGATCTTTGACACATCAGACTGATCTTTGACACCGATTAGACTGATCTTTGACACTGATTAGACTGATCTTTGACACCGATTAGACTGATCTTTGACACCGATCAGACTGATCTTTGACACCGATTAGACTGATCTTTGACACCGATCAGACTGATCTTTGACACCGATCAGACTGATCTTTGACACCGATTAGACTGATCTTTGACACTGATTAGACTGATCTTTGACACCGATTAGACTGATCTTTGACACTGATTAGACTGATCTTTGACACCGATTAGACTGATCTTTGACACTGATTAGACTGATCTTTGACACCGATTAGACTGATCTTTGACACCGATTAGACTGATCTTTGACACTGATTAGACTGATCTTTGCACCGATTAGACTGACCTTTGACACCGATTAGACTGACCTTTGACACTGATTAGACTGATCTTTGACACTGATTAGACTGATCTTTGACACTGATTAGTTGACACCGATTAGACTGATCTTTGACACCGATTAGACTGATCTTTGACACTGATTAGACTGATCTTTGACACTGATTAGACTGATCTTTGCACCGATTAGACTGACCTTTGACACCGATTAGACTGACCTTTGACACCGATTAGACTGACCTTTGACACTGATTAGACTGATCTTTGACACTGATTAGACTGACCTTTGACACTGATTAGACTGATCTTTGACACCGATTAGACTGATCTTTGACACCGATTAGACTGATCTTTGACACCGATTAGACTGATCTTTGACACCGATTAGACTGATCTTTGACACCGATTAGACTGATCTTTGACACCGATTAGACTGATCTTTGACACCGATTAGACTGATCTTTGACAGTGATTAGACTGATCTTTGACACCGATTAGACTGATCTTTGACACCGATTAGACTGATCTTTGACACCGATTAGACTGATCTTTGACACCGATTAGACTGATCTTTGACACCGATTAGACTGATCTTTGACACCGATTAGACTGATCTTTGACACCGATTAGACTGATCTTTGACACCGATTAGACTGATCTTTGACACCGATTAGACTGATCTTTGACAGTGATTAGACTGATCTTTGACACCGATTAGACTGATCTTTGACACCGATTAGACTGATCTTTGACACCGATTAGACTGATCTTTGACACTGATTAGACTGATCTTTGACACTGATTAGACTGATCTTTGACACCGATTAGACTGATCTTTGACACCGATTAGACTGATCTTTGACACCGATTAGACTGATCTTTGACACATCAGACTGATCTTTGACACCGATTAGACTGATCTTTGACACTGATTAGACTGATCTTTGACACCGATTAGACTGATCTTTGACACCGATTAGACTGATCTTTGACACCGATTAGACTGATCTTTGACACCGATTAGACTGATCTTTGACACTGATTAGACTGATCTTTGACACTGATTAGACTGATCTTTGACACCGATTAGACTGATCTTTGACACATCAGACTGATCTTTGACACCGATTAGACTGATCTTTGACACTGATTAGACTGATCTTTGACACCGATTAGACTGATCTTTGACACCGATCAGACTGATCTTTGACACTGATTAGACTGATCTTTGCACCGATTAGACTGACCTTTGACACCGATTAGACTGACCTTTGACACTGATTAGACTGATCTTTGACACTGATTAGACTGATCTTTGACACTGATTAGTTGACACCGATTAGACTGATCTTTGACACCGATTAGACTGATCTTTGACACTGATTAGACTGATCTTTGCACCGATTAGACTGACCTTTGACACCGATTAGACTGACCTTTGACACCGATTAGACTGACCTTTGACACCGATTAGACTGACCTTTGACACTGATTAGACTGATCTTTGACACTGATTAGACTGACCTTTGACACTGATTAGACTGATCTTTGACACTGATTAGACTGATCTTTGACACCGATTAGACTGATCTTTGACACTGATTAGACTGATCTTTGACACTGATTAGACTGATCTTTGACACTGATTAGACTGATCTTTGACACCGATTAGACTGATCTTTGACACTGATTAGACTGATCTTTGACACCGATTAGACTGATCTTTGACACTGATTAGACTGATCTTTGACACTGATTAGACTGATGTTTGACACCGATTAGACTGATCTTTGACACCGATCAGACTGATCTTTGACACCGATTAGACTGATCTTTGACACTGATTAGACTGATCTTTGACACTGATTAGACTGATCTTTGACACCGATTAGACTGATCTTTGACACTGATTAGACTGATCTTTGACACTGATTAGACTGATCTTTGACACTGATTAGACTGATCTTTGACACCGATCAGACTGATCTTTGACACTGATTAGACTGATCTTTGACAGTGATTAGACTGATCTTTGACACCGATCAGACTGATCTTTGACACTGATTAGACTGATCTTTGACACCGATTAGACTGATCTTTGACACCGATTAGACTGATCTTTGACTCCGATTAGACTGATCTTTGACACCGATTAGACTGACCTTTGACACTGATTAGACTGATCTTTGACACCGATTAGACTGACCTTTGACACTGATTAGACTGATCTTTGACACTGATTAGACTGATCTTTGACACTGATTAGACTGATCTTTGACACCGATCAGACTGATCTTTGACACCGATCAGACTGATCTTTGACACTGATTAGACTGATCTTTGACACCGATTAGACTGACCTTTGACACCGATTAGACTGATCTTTGACACCGATTAGACTGACCTTTGACACTGATTAGACTGACCTTTGACACCGATTAGACTGATCTTTGACACTGATTAGACTGATCTTTGACACTGATTGGACTGATCTTTGACACCGATTAGACTGATCTTTGACACCGATTAGACTGATCTTTGACACCGATTAGACTGATCTTTGACACCGATTAGACTGATCTTTGACACCGATTAGACTGATCTTTGACACCGATTAGACTGATCTTTGACACCGATTAGACTGATCTTTGACACTGATTAGACTGATCGTTGACACTGATTAGACTGATCTTTGACACTGATTAGACTGATCTTTGACACCGATTAGACTGATCTTTGACACTGATTAGACTGATCTTTGACACTGATTAGACTGATCTTTGAGACCGATTAGACTGATCTTTGACACTGATTAGACTGATCTTTGACACTGATTAGACTGATCTTTGACACTGATCAGACTGATCTTTGACACTGATTAGACTGATCTTTGACACCGATTAGACTGATCTTTGACAGTGATTAGACTGATCTTTGACACTGATTAGACTGATCTTTGACACCGATTAGACTGATCTTTGACACTGATTAGACTGATCTTTGACACTGATTAGACTGATCTTTGACAGTGATTAGACTGATCTTTGACACCGATTAGACTGATCTTTGACACATCAGACTGATCTTTGACACCGATTAGACTGATCTTTGACACCGATTAGACTGATCTTTGACACCGATTAGACTGATCTTTGACAGTGATTAGACTGATCTTTGACACCGATTAGACTGATCTTTGACACTGATTAGACTGATCTTTGACTCCGATTAGACTGATCTTTGACACTGATTAGACTGATCTTTGACAGTGATTAGACTGATCTTTGACACCGATTAGACTGATCTTTGACACTGATTAGACTGATCTTTGACACCGATTAGACTGATCTTTGACAGTGATTAGACTGATCTTTGACAGTGATTAGACTGATCTTTGACACCGATTAGACTGATCTTTGACACTGATTAGACTGATCTTTGACACCGATTAGACTGATCTTTGACACCGATCAGACTGATCTTTGACACCGATCAGACTGATCTTTGACACTGATTAGACTGATCTTTGACACCGATTAGACTGATCTTTGACACCGATTAGACTGATCTTTGACACTGATTAGACTGATCTTTGACACCGATTAGACTGATCTTTGACACCGATTAGACTGATCTTTGACAGTGATTAGACTGATCTTTGACACCGATTAGACTGATCTTTGACACCGATTAGACTGATCTTTGACACCGATTAGACTGATCTTTGACACTGATTAGACTGATCTTTGACACCGATTAGACTGATCTTTGACACCGATTAGACTGATCTTTGACACTGATTAGACTGATCTTTGACACTGATTAGACTGATCTTTGACACCGATTAGACTGATCTTTGACACCGATTAGACTGATCTTTGACACCGATTAGACTGATCTTTGACAGTGATTAGACTGATCTTTGACACATCAGACTGATCTTTGACACCGATTAGACTGATCTTTGACACCGATTAGACTGATCTTTGACACCGATTAGACTGATCTTTGACACCGATTAGACTGATCTTTGACACCGATTAGACTGATCTTTGACACATCAGACTGATCTTTGACACATCAGACTGATCTTTGACACTGATTAGACTGATCTTTGACACATCAGACTGATCTTTGACACATCAGACTGATCTTTGACACCGATCAGACTGATCTTTGACACTGATTAGACTGATCTTTGACACCGATTAGACTGATCTTTGACACTGATTAGACTGATCTTTGACACCGATTGGACTGATCTTTGACACTGATTAGACTGATCTTTGACACTGATTAGACTGATCTTTGACACTGATTAGACTGATCTTTGACACTGATTAGACTGATCTTTGACACCGATTAGACTGATCTTTGACACCGATTAGACTGATCTTTGACACCGATGAGACTGATCTTTGACACCGATTAGACTGATCTTTGACACCGATCAGACTGATCTTTGACACTGATTAGACTGATCTTTGACACAGATCAGACTGATCTTTGACACCGATTGGACTGATCTTTGACACCGATCAGACTGATCTTTGACACTGATCAGACTGAACTTTGACACTCACAAATACACTTCAAACCTTAATGCAAAACGTGCAAACATGACCTCACCAGATCTTAATGAACTAAGTGTGTTCCTGCCCGTATTTAAAACGTGCTTCACAAATAAACATTACTTTAATTTATCTTCCTACATATTTCTGTGCTTTTAATCATAGAATCTTACAACACAGAAGGAGGCTTTGAAAGAGCTATCCAATCAGTCCCACTCCCCTGCTCTTTCCCCATAGCCCTGCAAATTTTTTCCTTTTCCAGTATTTATCCAATTCCCTTTTGAAAGTTACTATTGATTCTGCTTCCACTGCCCTTTCAGGCCGTGCATTGCAGATCAGAACAACTCGCTCCATTGAAAAAAATTCTCCTCATCTCGCCGCTGGTTCAGTTGATAGTAGGCCGTGTCTTTGGGGGGGTTAAGGGCACGGCATCCAGTGCTGGCGGGTCCCCAGGCTGGTTTGAGCTTGCTAATCTCAGTCAGAGTGGTGCTACAGGCACAGCAGGCTGGGAAAATGAGCCACAAGTTCCCCATCTCGGGTTACTCTCAAGTGACCCCTCCCCCCTCCCGCTCGGCAATGTGTTGGCAGGCCAAGACAACTGTTTTTTATTAATTCTCGGGATGTGGGAGTCACTGGCAAGGCCAGCATTTATTGCCCATCCCTAATTGCCCTTGAGAAGGTGGTGGTGAGCCGCCTTCTTGAACCACTGCAGTCCGTGTGGTGAACGTAATCCCACAGTGCTGTTAGGAAGGGAGTTCCAGGATTTTGACCCAGCGACAATGAAGGAACGGCGATATATTTCCAAGTCGGGATGGTGTGTGACTTGGAGGGGAACGTGCAGGTGGTGTTGTTCCCATGTGCCTGCTGCTCTTGTCCTTCTAGGTGGTAGAGGTCATGGGTTTGGGAGGTGCTGTTGAAGAAGCCTTGGCGAGTTGCTGCAGTGCATCTTGTAGATGGGACACACTGCAGCCTCGGTGCGCCAGTGGTAGAGGGAGTGGATGACTGAGGTGTGATCGATTCCATCCCGTCCCCATGGTTGTACCATCTGCTAACTGGCACTCACTGTCTGGGTTGATACTTGAAGGTTGGCATGATATGGAGGAAGCAGGATTGCACCCCAGGAAGAGTCAGTGCCTTCAGGAGAGGAGGGGGCAACGTGCATCTTTAAATACTGCCGCTGTGCTTGACTCGTACCAGAGAAGTTAATTACATTGTGGAAACTCCAGCAAAAAGATGGTAACTACATACTTTAGTTAGCCCAAAGTAGCCAACTAGATTCATAATGCACCAACATTGAAATGCTTGCATGATAACTATCTACAGCTGAGAGTTTGAATCAGTCATACACACTTCTTGTCAGAATTTACCACTAATTCTTAAACTGTTTGCAAAACAAAATTATTGTAGCATTCAAAGCCACTTTAAATAAACCTCATTTTAGGCTTAAACCTGTCAACTACTCTACGAGTTAGTATTACTAGTCAGATGTCTTGTCTAATGGGCGATGGGCTGGAGGGTCTTTCCTCATTACATACTCACACAAGCACATGCACACACGTGCCTACAGACACACGCACGCACACACACGCATGTGCACACATGTACAGGTACGCACATGCACACACACGCATGCACACGTACATACATACGTACACACAGATATACGCGCACACACAGTCACACAGACATATCACATACACCCACTGACTTTTCCCTGTTGGCATGGGGAGCAATTTGTCCTCTCTCTGTACCGACAGGCACCACGGAAAGAAAGCCCACCTTCTGTCTGGTACCAGTGGCTGAACACGATCTCACGGGCCGGGGGCACTGAGGCCTCAGTTAATGAAACACATCAGCCCCTTTCCCCGTTATGTATGAGGGCAGTTGGAAGCATTTATCATTTAATCGGACCTTATTGGTAACTGCCAAAACGTCTTGCTAATTAAACCCAGTACTTTCTGAAATACAAACATCTGGTTTTAGTTTTGATCCAATCTTTCCTTGTAAGTAATTACAGTCAATTTGTGACCTATCCTCAAGGGAAACGAGGGGGGCCTCATTTTAAATCGTGAAGGGTTGCAACAAAATTCCATGTTATCGAGTTCAAGTGTGTTGAATGCCTTATAGAGACACAATATTTAACACAGAGTTATGCTTGGATCTCTCCAACTTCCTCTGACTGGAAGCAAGAGATCCCTTACCTGTGCTCTTCCTCCCGCTCAATGGCTCACTCAGAAGAGAGTTCTGAACAGCTTTAATGTGGATGTAGTACTCAGTTCCAGCCTGTAGTCCTGTTGGCAAGGAGAAAGCCCAAGGTTTTAAGTTTTTGGAATGGAGAACATTTGCAGGAACATTGCTTCAGGTGCTTCCTGGAGAACATTAGTGATGCTGATTGAGGGATAAATATTGGCCAGGACACCAGGGAGAACTCCCCTGCTCTTCTTCAAATAGTGCCATGGGATCTTTTACGTTTACCTGAGAGGGCAGGCGGTGCCTCAGTTTAACGTCTCATCTGAAAGGCGGCACCTCCGACAGTGCAGCACTCCCTCAGTAACTGCACTGGTGTGTCAGCCTGGATTGTGTGCTCAAGGCTCTGGAGTGGGACTTAAACTCACGATCTTCTGACTCAGAGGCGAGAGTGCGACCACTGAGCCACAGCTGACATCTTCGATTTACCTTGCCTCCATTGCAAACACTCCCAGCTTTTGTAGGCCTTAGTCTTGGCTGAAGAGATCCCCAGGACGTATTTGATCCTATCCTCCCAGCTTACCAAACCCTACCCTCTTCCCATTACAGGATCTGGTCATCTCTTAAAGGGGCTCAGTGTGCCCTCCTGACCACATGTTGCAGCTTCCTTCAGCCCATGAGGAAAGGTCAGACCCAGTTAAAAGTCAAATCTACGGTAATGGAAAAAGTGGCGTTACATTTTGGGGCTAATATTCCCAGTCTCCGAGTCTTGCCAGCCAGTGGCAGACATCAGAAATCCGGGTGTGCACCGCCCATGATTTCCCATCCATTGCGGAATTTCTGCCGTGCTGGTGTCTCCCCACCAGCCCTTTAATCTGGGCGAGTACCGATTAAAATAAGGATAACACATAACAAACACTGCGTTAATGATCAACACGGCCCCACTCTCAGTGCTTGTTGTGGTGGGTGTGCAACTCATAGAATCATACGGCACAGAAGGAGGCCATTTGGCCCATCATGCCTGTGCTGACTCTTTGAAAGAGCTAGCCAATTAGTCCCACTCCCCTGCTCTTTCCCCATAGCCCTGCAATTTTTTCCTTTTCAAGTATTTATCCAATTCCCTTTTGAAAGTTACTATTGAATTTGCTTCCACCACCCTTTCAGGCAGCGCATTCCAGATCAGAACAACTCGCTGCGTAAAAAAAATTCTCAACTCCCCTCTGGTTCTTTTGCCAATTATCTTAAATCTGTGTCCACTGGTTCCTGACTCTCCTGCCAGTGGAAACAGTTTCTCCTTATGTACTCCATCAAAACCCTTCATCATTATGAGCCCCTCTATTAAATCTCCCCTTAACCTTCTCTGCTCTAAGGAGAACAGACCCAGCTTCTGCACATAACTGAAGTCCGTTATCCCTAATGGAGGAAACGAGGGAGATATCACTGTCTCGTTTAATGTGTGGCCCAAATCAAGTGCCCAAAGATCCCATCAAGAAGATGACTATCGACTCCTCCCGTCAATCCCATTCGGGGCTCATTGTTTTGGTGGGAGCGACTGAAAGAATTCTGCCTCCTGTGGATTGCCAAGAAGCCCTCGTGACCTGTTGCCGCGTATTAGCGACGGTTGTGGGGGTGGGGCGCGGGCGGTGTGGGTGAGGGTTACCTGTGATCATTGCTTCTCGGACGTTGGCCAATGGCTGCGGGATGAGCTCCAATGGGTGCTGCCCCTTGATCTGGTAGGTGACGATGTATCCGGTGATCCGGGAACGCGGTGGTTGCCACGTGAAGATGATGGTGTCGGTGGTCGCCGAGATGAAGCGCAGGTTCGACGGAGAATCGATGGCTGACAGTGGGGGAGGGAAGGGGAACGGGAAAGAAGAGGGTTATACATTGCCCGCTTCCCCGGAAAATCAATAGCCATCCCACTTCCCTTCCCGATGGCCCTTCGCAACATCTGGAACCGCAGCTGTCCTGTTCCTGATTGCAGCTGGAATGGTTGTCCCTCTGCCGGGCCTCCGAGGGGCGTTAAATCCACTCCCCGGTTTACCGAGCAGAGATGGCACATTGCCCTAGGCCGCAGGGATGGCTCAACGGCAAAATAAAGTAGGCCTGGGGTGGGGGAGGGGGGAACTCCTCTCCCCCCATCATCCCTAGAGGGCCTCAGAAATCATAGTACGGCAGAATAGAGACAGGCCGCGCCTCCCCGGCCCCCCAAACCCGGCCCCTGTACTCTGTAAAGACTAAAACACTTATTATGTAGCTGACAATCACTCAAAAGACTATTTTAAAATGGCCGCTTCCTTCTGTGTTCCCTCTGGCAGTGTGAGACAACCCTTTGAGATCACCGCTCATCCGGCTGATGCCTACCAGCGTGCTAGTTCTGCGATGGTAGCAGTCGGGGACGCTAGCCGTCATAGATTCGGCATTTATTGCATTTATTTAACATCCTAAAAAGGCAGGCTGAGGGAGTCTGAGATCAAAATGGCGGTTGAAGAGATAAAGGCACCATTTCAAGTCTTAAGGGGCTTTTAAAATGTTGAACCACTTTGAAGGCAATTGTTAAAGATTCTGTAGTGATCATGAACACAAAACACTGTCAGTGATATGAGTCAGCAAATAATCTGTAATGTATTATATTTACCACATACGTCAGGCACTCCTTATTTGGGCATCACCGTTCTGTCCTGCCTCCTCGTTGGGAGTTTTCCCTTTATGAAGCTGCCTGACGCAGTCACTCCTGCAGCTGGGTCCTCCCACCACTAGCTGGAGCTACAGAGGCCGCTGATCCCCATACCCACACCTGCAGCGTCACTGATGCACTGACTCAAGACAGCAATGCCAGGAGAGCTCGGTCAAGAACAAGACCTTTCCCTGCCCAGGATTGGATTTTATGGGCTGATTTGCGGTCAATCCCAGCCCACCCCATGATGGATCAGGTGGCGGTGTATAACTTGGATGGACAGTCTGCTGTCGAAGAGGGGACGATGGCTGGGGGTTGGAACATCAGGGTATTCAGCACAATCTGGGTGGGGGTTAATCATCGCTCAGGAGGGTTGGGAGGGAGTCAATGAGCCCGAGATTTCCCCTAGAACGTGATGAGAAACTAGTGCTTCAAATAACCCAACCGGTCAGTTAAAACCCTACTGTAGTGACGTTTCCTCCCGACTGGATACAGTTCATAAATAAGCAAGAGAAACACTCATTGAAAATTAAAACGATACACTTGAGGACAAAAAACAATACAAGGCTGGTCCTCTCGCTCGGATGTCTTCCTTACCAGTCCTGGCAGTGACTGTGGCGGGTGGGCTGCGAGAATCACCACTCAGGGTGTAAATGTGGATATTGTACTCAGTTCCTGGCTGCAGGCCTGTGAAAGGAGAGAGAGAGAGAGAGAGAGAGAGGGGAAATAAATCAGAATCAAATCACAGGGCAAATGTGCAACCAACATCGAAGGAATAAAACACGACATTCTCCAAGTGGGGCAACATGAGGCAAGATCAAGATCATCTAAATCGGGACAGATTATGAAATAAGGAAGTTGTGCTAAACCTTTATAGATTATTGGTTAGGCCTCAGCTGGTGTATTGTGTCCCAGTTCTGGGTACCACACTTTAGGAAGGATGTCAAGGCTTTGGAAAGAGTGCAGAAGAGATTTACTAGAATGGTACCAGGGATGAGGGACTTCAGTTATGTGGAGAGACTGGAGAAGCTGGGATTGTTCTCCTTAGAACAGAGAAGGTCAAAGGGGAATTCAATAAAGGTGTTTAAAATCATGAATGGTTTTGATAAAGTAGACGGGGAGACACTGTTTCCACTGGCAGGAGGGTCAGTAATCAGAGGATACAGATTTAAGGTAACTGGCAAAAGAACCAGAGGGGAGATGAGAATGTTTTTTTTACACAGCGAGTTGTTATGATCTGGAATGCACTGCCTGAAAGGGTGGTGGAAGCAGATTCAATAGTAACTTTCAAAAGGGAATTGGATAAATAACAATAACTTGCATTTATACAGCGTCTTTAACATAGTAAAATGTCCCAAGGCGCTTCACAGGACCGTTATCAGAAAAAATTTGACACCGAGCCACATAAGGAGATATTAGGACAGGTGATAAAATAGCTTGGTCAAAGAGGTAGGTTTTAAGGAGCGTCTTAAAGGAGGAGGGAGAGGTAGAGAGGTTTAGGGAGGGACTTTCAGAGCTCCTATAGTAGCTGAAGGCACGGCCGCCAATGGCAGAGTGAAGGAAATCAGGGGTGCGCAAGAAGCCAGATTTGGAGGACAACAGAGATCTTGGAGGGTTGCAGAGCTGGAGGAGGTTACAGAGATAGGGAGGGGCGAGAACACGGAGGGATTTGAAAACAAGGATGAGAAGTTTAAAATCGAGGCGTTGCCGGACCGGGAGCCAATGTCGGTCAGCGAGCACAGTGAACAGGACTTGTCGTGAGTTAGGATACAGGCAGCACAGTTTTGGATGACCTCAACTTTATGGAGGGTGGAAGGTGAGAAGGCCGGCCAGTAGAGCATTGGAATATATTTGAAAATGAAACATTTGCAGGGCTATGGGGATAGAGCAGGGGAGTGGAACTAATTGGATAGCTCTTTCAAAGAGCCAGCATTGGCACCATGGGCCGAATGGCCTCCTTCTGCAGTGTTTGATTCTACGATTGCGACGCATCGACGTAGCGGCAAGGCAAGTGTGAAGTATTGGAGGGAAGATCAAAGATCTTGAGGTGTTTAATGTGAAGGGAGAGGTCCCGGTAGATTTACCTGTGATGGTGAATGTCCGTTGATCGGGCCCCACCGTCCTCTGGACGGTGCCTCTGCTACCGGACGGAACAGCGTCGATCTGGAAACCTGTGATGGTCTCGACCTTTGTGCGCCACTGCAGCGTGATGCTCATCTCGGTCACTCCGTTGATGCGGATTCTGCGTGGCGCGCTGACATCTAGCACAGAAGGAGCAAGGTTAGCGTCGGGGAAAGAGTTTAGGTGACTTTCCAAAGAGTGGGGACCAGCGGCGGGAACCGAGATACTCACTGTCCAGGGTCGCTTTGATGCCTTGCAGGGGCTGACTGGTCAGAGAGTTCTTGATGGCGTAGACGAAGATGTCGTATTTAGTCGCGACCTGATTTAAGAAAGAACGTCATAGAATTACATAGAATTTGCAGGCCATTCGGCCCAACTGGTTTATGCCGATGTTTAAGCTCTGCACGAGCGTCCTCCCTCCCTATTTCATCTCACCCTACCACCATATCCTTCCATTCCTTTCTCCCTCATGTACTTATCTGGCTTCCCCATTTATGCATCTATGCTATTCGCCTCAACCACTCCACGTGGTAGCAAGTTCCACATTTTCTGGGTAAAGAAGTTTCTCCTGAATTCTCTATTCAATTTATTAGTGACTATCTTATATTTATGGCCCCTAGTTCTGATCTCCCCCACAAGTAGAAACATCCCTATATCTACCCTATCGAACCCCTTCATAATTTTAAAGGCTGCTATTAGGTCACCCCTCAGTCTTCTCTTTCCTCGAGAAAATTGGTCAAGAATTTTTGTTATTTAGAAGCTTTTGGAACATAGGAACAGGAGGAGGCCATTCAGCCCCTCGAGCCTGTTCCACCATTCAATTAGATCATGGCTGATCTGTATCTTAACTCCATCTACCCACCTTGGTTCCACATCCCTCAATACAACAACAACAACAACATGCATTTATATAACGTCTTAAACGTAGTAAAATGTCCCAAGGTGCTTCACAGGAGCGTTAGTCAGACAGAATTTGACTCTCAGGAGATATTAGGACAGGTGACCAAACGCTTGATCAAGGAGGTAGGCTCTGAGCAGCGCCTCAGAGGAGGAGAGAGAGGTATAGAGACGCACAAGAATTTATCAATCTCAGTTTTGAATTTTCAATTGACCCCCAGCCTCAACAGCTTTTTGGGGGAGAGAGTTCCAGATTTCCACTCCCCTTTGTATGAAGAAGAGCTTCCTGACATCACCCCTGAACGGCCTAACTTTAAAAAAAAAATTCGTTCATGGGATGTGGGCGTCGCTGGCAAGGCCAGCATTTATTGCCCATCCCTAATAAAGGAGAGTTTAATTCTAATTTTAAGGAACATTGCGCATCTGCAGCAGAAATTAAACTGGAAAGGGGCTTTGCGTAGAGGGAGAAAGACTCACCATGAGACCAGAGATGGTGGCGCTGGTGTTGTCTGGGCCCAGGTCCAGCTCCTTGCTCGGGCCCGTTTTCTCCCTTGGTTTTACCACCACACGGTAACCGGTCAGCTGAGCGGCAGGCGCGTGCCAGCTAATGGTCATGCTCGTCGGAGTCACCTGCACGAACTCCAGGTCACTCGGAGATGGAATGGCTGCAATGGAATTGGCAGGATGAAACAAAGGAAGAACCTGCATTTATATAGGGCCTTTCACAACCTCAGGATGTCTCAAAGCGCTTTGCAGATAATGAAGTACTTTTTGAAGTGTAGCCACTGTTGTAATGTAGGAAATGCGGCAGCCAATTTGCGCACAGCAAGGTCCCACAAACAGCAATGTGATATTGTCCAGATGCCAGGACGCTGGGGAGAACTCCCCTGCTCCTCTTCAAAATAGTGCCATGGGAGAGGGCAGACGGAGCTTCGGTTTAAAGTCTCATCCAAAAGACGGCACGCCCTCAGTACTGCACTGGAGTATTGGTCTAGATTTTGTGCTCAAGTCTCTGGCGTGGGACTTGAACCCACAACCTTCTGACTCAGAGGCGAGAGTGCTACCCACTGAGTCACAGCTGACATGATGCCATACCAACTTTCAGAGGTTCCCAGGAGGACCCGGGCAGGGGGTGGTTTCACATCACTTAGTATGGTCAGAAGTCAAGCTCCTCGAGTTGAGACTGTCACTCTTCGGCAAACGCGCAGCCTAAACCACTGCACACCCACACGGAAAGCAAACGGCGCTATAACTGAGCCCCAATCGACTTTATTGATGCCACTGTGCCAGCCAATGAGTTGGAGGAGGGGTGGGACTTACTGCAGGACTCTCAGCAAACAGTCTATTTACTTAGCAAACAAAGCCTATTTAAATAGCAGAGTCCATTTTACAGCAGTCTATTTAAATAGCAAACAGAGTCTATTTTACAGCAGTCTATTTAAATAGCAAACAGAGTCTATTTTACAGCAAACAGAGTCTATTTCAACAGTCTCTATGAACAAGAGCAAACTGAACTCATGACCAAAGCTACAGCAAAGTCTCCCGATAAAAGCAGGATTATTTCTCCAGCAAAATGCAGTGAGTGGAGGATAGTTAAATAATACAAATGATGTGCGTAAAATCAATCCCAGTCACTTACAGCAGTGCGGACTCCAGGCGTGATTGACGGGGGAATTACCCAATCATCTCCATTCTGGCTGGGACTGGAGGTGGGGGTGGGTCACTACATTTTTATTGACAGAAGGTCAGCAGTAGACTCCTACCTGTGCTCTGCTTGCCTATGAGAGGGGGGCTCTCCTGGTCATCGTACAGGGCGTACACTCTCACCGTGTACTCCGTGCCCGGCCTCAAGCCGATCAGTTCGGCGGAGTCGTCCTCAGAGTTGGGGGTGGGCACAAGCTGGCGGATCCCATCCTCGGGGCTGGAGTAGATCACTCTGTAGGCGGTGACCCGACCCTCGGGACTCTCCCATGCCAGCCGGATGGAATCCACCTCCACGTCTGTGAACGTCAGCCCTTTCGGACGGTCGATGGCTGCCAAGCGAAAAGGAAGGGGAAGCAACAACAACATCAAAAAAAAAAGGCCAAGCGTCTCCTCCCGACCGGCTGCCCGTCCGGCCTCAGGGCGCTCGGGGACGGTTTGACCAGGCTCCCAATCGTCGTGCATGGAAGAGGGCGAGACGCCACTCGACGAGAAGTCGCTCGCTCGCGCTGGCCGATTTGAGTCGGAGCTTCTCGGTCCTTTTCAACGCACAATCAGTTAGGAACCGTTTGCAAACCGTCCCCACACTTTTTTTTCCTCTGCGAAGCGGTAGCGTTTTACTTAAGAATAGTCAAGCATTCTACGGCACAGCGCATTTGCTGATCCAACAGGTTCGAAGGGTCAGCAAGATCGGCTTTCAGACATGGTTACTCCAGATACCGCTCACCATGCATTATCCAGGGCAGCTGAGCAATGTTAGATAAGGGCATCGATTTTCCATTCTGTTCAGACAGCAGATGCTAGGACTCGACGATAGAATGGCAGAGGTCAGGGGGAGGGTAGGGGTGGGAGGGAGAAGGCATCATTTAAACAAAGCAAACAGCAAAGAAGATTTATCTGTTAAATTACGAAGCAGCTTGCGACGCAGCAATTCATTGGAATTTTGAACCAATGGACGGGTAGATAAGAACTGGGCCTCCTTCCCAAACGTGGGGGACTGGACGACTGAGGGATAGACTCTTACTGCTGTATGTCAATGTCCGGTTTAGGAAGACACAACAGGGCTAACTTCACACTGCCACCGAGGAGGTCGCACTCAAAAGTGAGCGAGCGTCAGAGACCAGGGCTCCAACACTGCAGGCCCAGCTCTCCCACCCGCGTTCCCTCTCGGTGCGGTTCCTTGCTGGGAGCCCTTATGTTAGCCCTTACATACAAGACCGTTAATGCTGTTCAAATCACATGAAGGCAATGGGGGTGAGAGGGGCAAAAGAAGACGCAAGCCTGCCAAAATGGTTCACCAAAAGCGGTAGGCCTCAAGCCTGCCAAAGTGGTTCGCCAAAGGCTGGCTAGGCCTCAAGCTTGCCTGTGGTTTTAAATCCACCACCACACCCATGTTCTTTTTAAACTTTGAGGTCTAACTGACTGGCTGGAGTGCTTCCCGGGCAATGGGTAGGGTGTTTGTCACAGTGCAGAGCTGCCGCGGCGCATGGGTTACGAAATACATACTGGTGACTGCTGTCTCGGTGAGGGGCGCACTCTCTCCACGCTCTCCCTGGGCGTAGACGCTGACCATGTACTCGACCGTCGGCAGCAGGCCCTCGATGGTCAGGTGAGTTTGACCTACAAGTAGACGACACACGAGTTGATTTATCCGTGTTGTCCCGCCCCCCCCACATTCAAACACCTTGTTGTTGCCGTTGCCTGTGTTCAATATTCGTTTACACTAGAGTTTGTGCAGTCCCCTTGTTTAGGTATTGGGTTTACAGCCAGGTTTCCAGATTCAAATTCCACCCACCATCTGCCCATTTAAAAGGTTCCCACAAAAATCCCCTTCAGCAAGGAACTTGCCTTA